>NC_091020.1:18658375-18959500 GCF_041296385.1 Aphelocoma coerulescens
AGAGGTTAATGGAACCAATTCAGGAAAAACACTAAGCACATGCTTAAATTTAGGCTTGTGCTGTGCTGAACTAGATAGACTTAACCACATTGCTTAAAACTAAATATTTGCTTTAATACCTCACTAACTCAGGGATCTGATAGGTAACCTGTAACCTTACTACTATCTCTTACTTCTCATTGGTATTATTTGTTGAGTGTACTTCTTTGTCAGATCATAGATACAACCTTATTTTGATATTACATTTCACCAGTCTTTAAAAGTAGTTCCAACACCCATTTCAGCAGAATACTTAAACTTCCACAAACAAATTCCTCTTCAAGGTTTTCTCAGCTTATTCATGTCAAGGATTCTTACAATTTTTCTTTTTCTAGTTCAATTATATTACTTGAATCAGGGTTTGGGTTTTTTATACGTTTTCTGGAGGACAAGAAGACCTAAATTTCTCACATTTTCTGAGGGATTTTACAGTTTTAAACTTAGAAATAATAGATGCTGTGAAATTTAATGTGGAATGTCTTGCAGAACTTACTAAGATTCAAAAAAATAACCATTCAAAAAAATGAAGAAATTTAGATGCATTTGAATTATGAATATTAGTGGAGACAGTTGAATAGAAATCTTTTAATGTATATGGTTTAGAAATACCGAAAGAATGGTAAAATTAATAAATTATTCATTTCAGTATTATAAAGACTCTGAACAATGCATATGCATATGCAACCTTTCTTCACTCTTTTAGCATATGTATTATACTTATCATATACCTTTATCTCAGTGGAATCCTGACTCACTCAAATGTCAGCAGCTCCAGTCATTGCAGCGCACTTCCCCCACATTAAACTTTTTTCATTAAGAAGGTGTGGTTCTTGCCCACATTGCAGGAAACCCATGTTGTAACAAACATATGAGTACATTGCCTGATAACGTCTGAAAACTTCTCTGATTTTACCTTGTTGCACATTTGGTCGTAGCCTTCTTCCTTGAAACTGAAAACAGGCTGAGCTTGCAGGCTTTCCTCACCACTTGCTGAATACCAGAAAACAAAACCAAAATCAAATGCATGAAAATACAGGTCCATTTTTTCTCTGCTGCTTACACCAAAGGACTTTGACCTCAGATGAGGCACTGAGATACAGTGTCTTAAACTGGCATAGAATCTCCCTTTCGTGAATGCTCTGGGACGGTTAGTGCAGGACAAATGTCATATGTCACCACTGAAGAAGCCAGCATAATTCAGACTGCCAGAAGATACACTGAAGTAAAGCCCTGTATCAACAGCAGCTATAAAAAAAACCTGAAACAATTTAAATCTTCTCTCC
The DNA here is from genome assembly GCF_041296385.1 of Aphelocoma coerulescens. Taxonomy (NCBI): domain Eukaryota; kingdom Metazoa; phylum Chordata; class Aves; order Passeriformes; family Corvidae; genus Aphelocoma; species Aphelocoma coerulescens. Next base: position 18,659,698 of record NC_091020.1, read on the forward strand.
CTAACCTAGCTCATTCCTTCACAGTGCTAAGGTAAGGGGCAAGTACCATAGATTAACTTCGCTGCCAGTACTTCTATAATACCACTGTATTTTGCAGGAAAACAGTTTAAACTTCCCAGGAACTATGTAATTCACCAATGTCATGTAAGAAGAAAATGGCAATGGCTGTGTCTTCTTGACTAAGAATACTTGAAACAAAGCCTCCAATTTGTAACCAGCAGGCCAGAAGGAGGAATTCTATACCCTTCCCACTTAAGTTTCTCCACATTTTAGGAAATGTTTCAGTATTCAAAGAAATAGAAAGTTGAGGACTATAACTCCATAATCCATTGGTAATATTATATCCTTGCATCCACTCCCAGCTTTTATTATTATTTAATTTTTAAGTACTCAGGAGAGCAGAGCATAGAGCACAAAGTTCTTCCATAGTATTAGTCATCTCTCTAAGTGCTACCCTATGCAAGATGGGTGTGCTCTCAAATGAGTAACAATAGACCTGGGAGCAGAGGCTTCTGGATTTGAACATGAACAAGCACAGAAGAGAGAGGATCTGTCTGCCAGACAGAACAGGAGGCGTAGTGCTTCCAGGAGATAAGTAGGAGTGATGGGATGTGAAGTTTGTGGGAGAAGTATTTTAGCAACTGAGTCAAAAATGGGCTGTGATTCCATCAGTGAGTTGTATAAAATGGGGTAAAATCAGACCAACATTCTTGACTTAAAAACTTAAGCTGAGTTAAAGCATCTTTGAGGGTCTTACAGTTTTGTTCCTAGACTGTTCCTAGACTTAAAAATCACACTTGGGCATGCCTTCCCTGCAGTCCTATGTCTGGAGAAGTTTAGCCAGAGCTGCAAGTCAGGGTGAAGAATGTGTTTGCACCTACAGCTATGAAACAGGACTAACTCTAAAATTGACTTGACTAATACCAAAGTTGAATTCAGGCAACGCATAATCCCACTTCTGTCATATGGTGAGCGGATGGAGCTGCTTACCAGGCTCTGCTTTTGTGCTGGGGGTGGCAGCTCTGTTGCTCTGGTTGCCTGAATAAGCCCAATGCAAAGCCACACTTCGGCAGACAGTGAGCTGAACAGTGCCTTGAGCCTTGCGCAGCAAATCTGTAACTGTTTGGCGTGGCAGACCAGACACAAAAGTCTCATTCACCTGAAAAATACAATGATGTGTATTTCCAGATTCCTGTAACACAAAGCCTTTTTCTAATCACATGTCCTAGGACTGAGCAATCTTTATATAACTTCTTTGAACTTCATGTGTCCTCAATTTCCTAACTTGCTTGATCCTGCATCTCTATATCTTTATACCATGATTGCCAGCAGGACCACAAAAGTATAGTCTGAGATAGTAAGTGGGCATTCCCCCATTCTTCAGAGAGAAGATGAAGGAGAGATGGAAGTAAATGAAAACCAGAAAATCAAACAATTTTGAAACTGGTGGAGGGAGAAACAAAATAATTTGAGGTAACCAACAGGACAACCCTCTGACGACCAGGAGCCAAGGGACACCACCTTCTACATGTTACTGTGCAAAGCAGCATCAGATGTCAAATCTGCACCACCTTTATATTGAACAGATGCTCATTATAGAGTAACTAGAGAAAATGTAGGCCAAAGCAATGAAGAACAAACATTACCTTAAGCAGGATGTCACCAACTTGAAGTCTCCCATCTAGATCTGCACTGCTGTCCGGGCTGATGGCTTTTATTAAGATAGCCCTGCCATTTTTTCCACCTACCAGTGCAAATCCTAGGCTTCCGTTTTCTGCTTTTTCCAGCTCAATCTTAATAATGAAGTCCTACAATAGACAAGGATGCAGTCTAAAGTGGAGTTTATTCAGGGCTGTATTTTGTTTGCATTTTTATTACTGAAGATTCCCATTATGCTTCACAGTCCTCACTGTCTGATGGAGATTATGGGATATATCCTACTCTTGAATAGATCTATGGAGCTTCCAGGGATCAACATAACAGCTGCATGTATGTATCAGGATGAAAATAGTACATACTTATTTTCATACTCTTTTTAGTAATTGCTGCTGGGGAAAATAACACCTTAAAAGCAAAGAAACGTGTACTTCTGTAATCCTTTTATAATGTTTCAAATGAATCACCTTAATTGACAAATAAGGCATTATTATCTCCAGCATGACAGTAATGCCATACATAGTTCATTCTCTTTTTTTTCTATCATTTAAATCTTGTAATCCCAACATTCCCATTTCTTTTGCTTTGGCACTTCATTTGCTTTTAAAATCAGCTGCTTTTTTAGGGTCAAGTACTATGTCAGAAATAGCAGCAAGCTAGAAATGCTTATGACTTGCAGCATGACTAGTTCCAATGCCACAAATATCAGTCTTGGAAATTATTTTTGCAAGTTGAACAGATAAACCATCATGGATTAAATCATGCAGAAGAAGCAGTAATAGTGATGACATAATCAAAAGTGAGAAAATTGTTCCAATTTTTTTTGCCAGGTTGGAGGTCTAATTTTAACAAGAGACAGCTTTTTTTTTTGCAATCCACAATCAAGACAAAACTAGTTAATCTATCCACATGAAATATCAGTCCTAATTTGGATAATTTCAATTAACCTTTCCATGTGTTTTCACCAACAGAAGTGATGTTTGCACTTGTAAGAATTTTCAAGCATTGTATGCTGAGCATGGAGATAACTTTTTTCTCCTAAGAACAATTCCTGTGTATTTAGGAATTCATAATTTAATAATCAATAATTTTTAAAATGTATTTCTCTTGCAAAATTCAAAACATATTGGTCTATGTCAGTGCTGCATAATACTCCAAAGATTTGGGGTAATTTTACTCTCTTTTCAAATGTCCATCTGCAAATTGCAGAATGAAACATATTAATCTCAGTTTTCAAAGACTGTTGTGGAAAATGTTTCACAATTGCACATATTTTCCCCAGAATCCCATTCTGTGACATTCTGTGTCTTTTTCCTGTGCTACTTTCTTTCTAAGCATTGAAAAGTATTAACAGAAGAGTCTGTCCCCAGGAAGTGCTCAGTGCATTCTACTCTGTGAATGCTGAAGCAATTCAACCCTTACAGGATACTCTCCAAATGCCTTATATTCACATTTTCAAAGAGAGGAAAAAAATACATTAAATACTGTTATTGAAAATATCTCACTCCATATAGCTCACTTCACTTGATGAACCACCTCACACCTCAGACTGTCACTTACTTTACATTCTGAAGAATTGGGAGTGTTCTGCTGAGCATCACAGTTTGTTTCCTCCAAATGTTTCTCTGAGAAAAAGCAACAACAAATTTAGATAGTTGTACTGGTAAAATATTCTATAGTATAACACTCAAAATCTTATACAGGGACATAATAAAACATTTTATATTTTATATGTGAAATAAAAAATAAATCCTATGGATTTATGTGGCCTAAAACTCCTAAAATGTGAGCTGCACTGTGACTTTTTACCTCTCTGTGAGCAGGTTCCAAAACAAGCTTTAAAAACTGTGTGCTGCAGCATAAGAGACACCAGATGGACAACAGTAATCTATAAATGTTCTCTGAAACTCTGAGGGAGGCAGTTTTTTTTATGAAGAGTTAATCTTTCCCAGGCAATGCCCTTATCACCTATAGACTTATTTTCTTTCAAAGAGAAGGCACAAAATTTTACAAATCCTAATTGAAAAATGCAAAATTCCTTACCATGTTGATGCAGCAGATGTTGTTCCTGGGAGTTCAGGTTTTCATTTGACAAAGAAATATTGGCTTTCTCTGTTTCAGCTGGTGGCCCTAAAAATACACACGTATGTTTGTTCTGACAGGCCTCCTGCTAAACTTCATGTACACATGGAATGTAATCTCTGTGCTTAGATTATTAAACAAAGCATCAATATCCAATATTGATACTATATGAAACAGTGTGAGACCACTGCATGATTAAGTTTGCCAATTTGCATAGAGATATAAACATTTCAGTCATGAATTGCAGAGATATTGCATCTCAGCCATTGCTATTTCAAAAATTGTAACAACAATCAAAGATCAGACTGAGTCATTCTAGACATGTGGCAATGATCAGGCAGATGAAGGAACACTCCCACCTCTACCCAGCCCCCCCAGTTTTGTGGTTTTGCTTTATCATATTTTGGTGATTGTAGCTGTCTTCCACGAAGTACTCAATGTGTGAATTACAGAAAATAATGAATGTCCTGTACTTTAAAAAAAGCTACCTGTTGCAATTGCAATTTTGGTATGTGTTCTTGTAACTAAGAGAGCCTATAAAAATGAAGGCTTGCTTTCTTAATAATAAATTATTACAAATTTATCTATAACTCTATCTGTGATGATAGCAAATGGAACACCAAATACAAAATTACCATAGGTTTTTAAAAGTACCTGTAATGGGGAAGAATCATAGAATCATAGAATGATTTGGGTTGGAAAGGACCTTAAAGATCATCTAGTTCCCACCCTCTGCCATGAGCAAGGACACCTTTCACTAGACCAGGTTGCTCAGAGCCCCATCCAGCCTGGACCTGAAGATTTTCAAGGATGAGGTGTCCACAACTTCTCTGGGGAACTTGTTCCAGTGTCTCACCACCTTCACAGTAAAGAATTTCTTCCCACTATCTAATCTAAACCTGTCCTCTTTCAGTTTGATGCCATTCCCCCTTGTCCTATCGCTACATGCCTTTGTCAAAAGTCCCTCTCCAGCACCCCTTTAGGTACTGGAAATTGCTTTAAGATCTCCTTGGAGTCTTCTCTTGTCCAGGCTGAACTCCTGCTCTCCCAGCCTGTCTTCATAGGAGAGGTGCTCCAGCCCTCTGGGCATCTTTATGGCCCCCTCTTAAATTGCTCCAACAGGTCCATGTGCTGGTTATACTGGGGACCCCAGAGCTGGATGCAGCACTCCGGGTGGGGTCTCACAAAGTAGTGGGGCAGAATCCCCTCCCTCAGCCTGCTGGCCACACTGCTTTTGGTGCATCCAAGGATTTGATTTCTGGGCTGTGATTGCACATTGCTCAGTCATGTTGAGCTTATCATCAACCAACACCCTAAAGTCTTTCTCAGGGCTGCTCTCAATCCATTCTCTGCCTAGCCTGTGTTTGTGCTTGAGACTGCTCCGACCTATGTGCAGGACCTTACACATCTTGTTTTATAGGAGAGGCAGGTAATTGTGCCAGTGTAGAGTTCATAACTCTGTATCAGAGGTGGATCAGGTCTGGTTATCTATTTGAAGATGTCTTGAGAAATCTTGGAATCTGCAAAGCTCACACAAGACTGTGTGAGCAAGGTTCTACTGGGATATACATTTGCCGTGCTTTAGTTCTATCGTGTTAACTGAGAGTACACATAACTTTATCCATATCTTGTAGAAAATTGCTTCAGTTTATAGAAACAAACACATGGCTATGTGTGGTAAAGTCAGAAATCTGTAACTAACTTGATGTGGAATAAATGCTTCAGGTAACCATATGCCAGTATTCAAATGAGTGTAGGCATGTGAACAATTGTGGTCCAGGGTTACTTTTGTAGGTCATCTTTGCATGATTTAAAAAAAACCCATTGACATATCCATTTAGGTAAATGAAACTGGGGTTAGGCCTGACTTAATACAGCCAGATGTGCATTGGAAAGTGCTACTTGCATAACTAACACCTTTTATATGTGCTGACCTAGATGCGATACCTCTCCTTCCGCCTGAGGGTGCAGGTGCAACCTGTGCTTGCTGAGACTCCTTCCACTGCCAGAGCAAAGCTGGTCAAGTCTTTGTAGTGCACATGATTACTGAAGTTTTATATCAGTTAGAGTATCAAATATCTCTCCTGACAGGGATATTTATATTAACTAAGAGATATTGGTGCTGCCTGCTTCTGATTTTATATAGTTTATTGATAACAGTTTAAAAAAGTGGTCTAGATGATGAAGTATGAAGTAGTGGCTGATATTAAATAGTGGCTCAAGAAGTGCTGGAAAACTCCTCAGAGAATAGTTTCAGTCAAAACAGATGTTGAAATATAACCACATAAAATTCCTATTTAATAAAAAAATTTAAAAATAGAAACTAAATATGTAATAAATTATTTTTTTACAGAGAACTATACATTTTATTTGTCCTTAAACAGCTACCAAATTTTCTTCAGACCCTTAAAATGGCCATAACAGAAGTACTGAATGCCAAGTTACAATCTGTTAATAACTTTTAAATCAATGAATCAATACTTTATGCTTATTTTCAAAATCAGAAGCAAGTTTTGAACTAAAACTCAAAAATATTAGCCTTACTTACTATTTTCCTGCTCTATAGGAACCACTGGATTGCCATTTCTGGGGGCAGAAAAAGTGAAATGTGAGCCATTAAGAGCTGCATGCTTTGTAAAGCACATATGAAAATTATTTTTAGAAAGTCAATTGTCTAAATAGTAGTTGGGCTTCTATGATTTTGTTAGTGGTGCTTTCCTAAAGTGAATTTATATCAGTATATGAAAATATTTGACTACAGTGAAACATGTTGGAGAAAGGTGTTGGGAAAAAAAATAGGCATGTTAAATCACCTGGCCCAATACAGAAGTGCTTTCTGGTACATTTTGAATTCAGCTTTGGTTACCCACTGTATAAAGTGGGAATGCTCTTTTGTAAGTTCCTTTACCCTCTTTCTGTTTGTCTCCTTAGTTTTCCAGTTCTGACAATCAGAAGGTGCTGCCTACTAACTTGTACAGCAAGATGTATAATGAGGCAGCAGTTTCTTCTTCTGTTAGATAAACACAAGTTAATAAAACAATGATAAAAGTTTGAACTATGTTAAGACAGCTGTGACAGCCATTCCGTCACATGCTCTGGTGATGTAACTTAGTTATTCACATGCTTTGGGTTAATATTTTACCATTCCTCTGAGATCTTTGAAAGCTATTTCTGCATCATTCCAGGACCTGTGCTGGTGTGATACCAGACTGTGGAACACAGTTAATCTAGAGTGCAGCCATGAACCGATGAGAAAAATTCTTTAAAGCTGATTATTATTCAGGCCTGGAAAGATTTTCTATTCATGCTGCAGATTAAATGCTGCATTTTCAGTACCTTTCTAAAATGTTTGGCTGTTGGAATTAACTCAGAATTTCCCATCAGAGGTAGTTGCTTGTAGTTGTGAATCTGAGATTGTAAGGAGAAAGTTGACACTAGTGCTGGAAATACAAAGATTTTCCCTAGAGAGCAACACATATGAAAATGGTGCTCAGCCTCACAGTTAAGGCTTCACATTGGTCTTTGGCTGATGAAATTTGAAGAGTTCTCATTTGTTTTGTATGAATCTACTTGTGCTTGCTGCGTTAGTTGAAATTACAAGGAGATATCTCATGAATGTTATTTATCAGGTTGCAAGACCTTTGAGATAAAGCATTTTTCTCTTTTGTGCCGTCTGACTTGTTGACATAAAATTTAGAAACCTGCTTCAGCATTAGGATCAAATATGCTCAGATTTACCTTGTGGCTTTGATTTGAACATTCTGGGTGGCAGCTTCACACACTCTCACTGCATCATCCAGGCTAATGCCCTCAGTCCACAGTCCACAGATGTAAACAATCTGATCTCGTGGCTGCAAGCTGCCTTCCACACTGGCAGGAGAGCCAGGCACTATCTCTAGCACATAAATACCTTGTAACTTGCTTCCAGCTCCTCCTGTCAGCTTCAAGCCTAGAATAATGCAGAGAAAGCATCTTTTGTGGCAGCGTGTTTTGAATTTAACTGTCAGTGACATAAAGTCTAGTGGAATAGATGTGAATCATTGAAATACAGGCTGAACAAATCACTGACATTATAAATAACAGTCTTGCCCCAGTAAGATGGGTGTACAAGCTGGACTGAGAGAGTGAAATGCCATTAGATGTTAAAAAAAGTATGGAAAAACTTAAATAGTGGTGTCCATCTCTATGTTTCAGTGATTCTGTAGTGCTTTATCTCACCTGATGTTCAATAGTCATTGCAATAGGACACTGAGCTGCATAGCAGCAACTCCCTCATTACCAGAACATTTAAACCCCTTGCAGTGTTCAGGGTGCCATTGGGAATGGAGGCCTACGACAGCTGAGGAGGTGCCTACACAATGCAAATGACATTCAAAGAATCTCTGAACAAACTAGTTCCTACCTGTAAACAGGATGTTGTACATGAGCAAATATAGCCATACTGTTTCCTGAGCCTACAGTTTTATCTTTGTGCAGTACTCACAACATGCTGCAGAAATACCAAGAACTCAGATTGTAGGGATTTCTTTTATCATTTGTATTGCACAATGTAGATAAAGCCTTGTGTCTGTGGTGAATCAAGGATTCAAGTGGAGATTTTTTTGAATAGCGAACTGTAGTCTCAACCTGTGGGTCATCCTTCTTAAACTTTACCTTTTCTTCAATTTTTGTCTTTCCCTCCAAATACATCTTTATGTGTCTCTGCAGATAGTAGACATTATTATCCAACTACCCAAAACTTATATATATCAGTAACATAAAAATATGAGGCTGGAAATCTGCCAGAAATTCAGTTAATAGGGTGATAATGCAAAGATCATTTTTCCAACTATCTTCATTAGTCTAGTAAGAGATACTAGTCTTCCCTCTTAGGTGTTGCCCAAAATAAAGCTCTCATTCTTGGTCATGGGTGATCACAAAGAGCATAAAGGTGTCAAGGTCAGTTTGGATCATACTGATCCAAGACCACAGTTGCTTATGATTCCTTATGCTGTCATTCCTGTCCATGTACAGCAAGTACAGCATTTACTACACACCTAGCTGTCCATCGGCACCCTTTGTGAGAGTAATTTCAGGAATCTCATCTGGCCTAATTGAGGGACGTGGGTCACTGTCAGCACGACCAACCACAAGGTGCAGATCTGGAGGAGAGCTTTGCAGTAAAGTCAGAACTTCATTGCATGGTAAAGATGTGACATCAATTCCATTCACCTAAATGACAAACCAGTAAAATCATGTCACAGATCTCATTGACCATCATTTACTTCTCCCTCCACTCTGAATTTTGCATATGAACTTAAATTAGTTTTTACTTCCTTGTTATTGCTTTGCTGTGGTATTTAATGTCAGTAAATTCAATAGTTAAGATTGCAGTAATATTTCTTTTTTGAACTTTTATTTTTCTGAATGCAGAGCTTTAATAAAAATAGCTTTTTATCCCCTTGAAATTCAAGGTCTTGTTGCAAAAAAACAAGGAAGAGAGTCTTAAGCAATAAACTGAACACGAACTAGGCTGGAAAAAAGTTTCATTCTTACATTACAAAGGAGATAATTCCTGCATCCTTTGTGTGCACCTATCACCTTATAACATTAATTCAGTTTATGTAATTTAATTGGGAAGGCATTTAATGTCTCACTTGCCTTGCATTGCTCCTAGATTCATGTTATTTGCCTGCTCATACAATCTATTCAGTCTGAAATTTATCCAACTGAGGTCAGCAGAATAAGATTTATTATATGATTTATTTACATACCTAAAAAGGTCATAAACTGGATGCTACCAAATAAAGAATGCCAAAACTAAATGACATTGATCTGCAAATATTTTCTCCTCTGTATAAACTTAAATAATTACTGTACCATAATGATTCTGTCTCCCCTTCTCAATCTTCCATCAGAAAGGGCAGGATCATTCAAGATTTCATCAACGTACAGGCAGGTGTCCATTTTGTTAAGAACTACAGAGAATCCATAACCGTTGTTCTCTGACTTTGTCAAAGTCACAAAGATCTCCATTTCCTGTTAAAACAAGCAGAAGGTATGTCTGATGTAGGCTTTTCTGTTCCTTCATTAACATCTTCCATTATTTTTATATGCAGGAAGGAATCAGATCCTCAGAAGGTACAACAAGGGTATGCAGAAGGTGTTCTGCCATATCCCAGGATCCTGGAGGTTCGTGTGGATTGATTAATAGGGCCTAATAAGGCAGAGAATGCCACCAGGACATGGGATTTGGTCATTTGGAATGTGTAAAGAAAGGCTTGGAGTCCTCTGAGCTGACAAGCATTGCAATAGCAGGGTGCAAAGATTACTGTTGTTACTGCTATTGCAACAAGAAAATGCCTGGAGCTAAATTTTGTCCATGGTGCTCTCAAATTAGTAGGAATTCAGAGCTCATTAGTGTCAGTAGGAATGCAAGATGTTCAGCATTTGGCAGGACTGAGCCTTATATTTTGAGTAGTAATTAGCACAAGGCTCATAGTTTCTTATCAGGACATTACAGCAATATCACTGTAACAAAGTGATTTTCTGCATGGGCTTGAAACATGGCAGAAAAAACCCAAGTTGCTGACTCCAATTAATTTTAGAAGCTACTAGAGAGCTTTTAGGCCTTCGTACACTGAGAATAATACTGCAGAATTTTGGAAAGTTAGAGAAATATTTTTTCTTTGTCAAGAAAAAATAAATAGCCTTAAGGAAAATGGTTAAGAATTCTGGAGAGCTGGGCATAGCAGAAGGTCTGCTTTATTTGAAGATTGTGGATATTCAGGAAAGTTTAAAAAAAAAAAAGTCATGTGGAAATAGCATAGAAAATTAGTTTAAATGAGTGTTTGAGAATGTAACATTCTTAAAATTGTTTCTTTTCCCTTGTATTCTACCTGTTAGTAATTTGGTGCCTATCACATACCTGAGTGCAGTGTTCATTTTCTTCCTTCTCTTCCTCTGGTTCCTCCAAGTCCTCCCATTCGTTGTCACTGTCATGTGTCTCTCTAGCAAGCAGGGGTGATGATGAGGGACCACAAACACGTGGTTGTGGGGTTGCAGTGGTTGCAGAGACTGTCTCGGAGCTTCCTCCTCGTGACATTGAGCTGACAGTGAGATACTCTTCATCAATAGGGGTTAGAGAGAGAGTTTCAGGCATACATTTTGTGTTTGATAGGTCATCATGACTCTTATTAAATACACGGCTGGAAAAGAAAAAGATTGCAGTGCTGGGGTTTTCCTCCATATGCTTTATTAGATGGCCACTGAAAAGTCTACTGCTTAGGCATTACCTTATTTTCATTTTAACTGAATTACTAGTTATGATATTGAATTGCTGTCTGAATCCTCCAATGGTAGTATATAAAAAAAACCGTAATCAATATTTTGCAAAGCTACTTGAAAGATTAAAAAGCTTTCATTATTTACCTTTGCAAAATCTTGCACTCTTTTAATTTTTAAAGGAATTAGTTAGTACTTTGGTTGGTTCTCAAAACCAATAACTGGACAATGCCCAGACCATTAATTATTTCATCTTCCATAAACAAATTAATTAACTTTTCTGGTAAGTGGTATTCACATTAAAATACCACTACAATTTTTATATTAGCATTTGTCTTGAAAAAGGAATGCCAGCCACACTTCTGGCATCTACAGGTCTTTCCTTGGTAACTGGGCACAGACCACAAACATGAAATATAAAGTGGTTCCTGTTTCTTCATGAAAAATAGAAGTCCTTACTCCTTTTTGTAAGCTTGCCTTTATTCTAATGCTTGCCTTGAAGCATATGAGTTGTCCAAAAGATATTAATTGACTTACTAAATTAATTGAATTCAAATTATTATTGAATCTATTCCACTATATTGCAGACAAAGTATTCAGCACTTCTGATGTTCAAATCCAAACTGTAATCATACATGCTGCATTTAATAGTTTTGGCTATTGCTCTTAATGAACCAACTGTGACATTGTCTCCCAAAAATTTACCATTAAAGCTTGTAAAAATGCTGGAAACACTTTTTTTTTTTTTAAAGTATGTTTTGTTCATATCAATCCTTACTGAAATACTGCTAAACTGCATTCATCTTAAAAACACTTAAAATGGCATGTTCATATCTAAGTCAGCCAGGATCTTTTGCTCTTTGATAGAAGTGAGCTGTCCATCATCTCCGAAGCAAATATAGACAACTAAAATGAAAACAAATTGCACATCCTGTATGAAATCACAGATCTCCATAAAATTCATATCAGAAAATTTATACATTTGCATGAAATGTTTTGAGCAATCGGAAGAAATTTCTTCATTAATCAAAAGGAAGTCCTTTATTAATGCCTATTTCCTTCTGGGGATATTTTATGGTTTTAGCTGGAAGGATTTAAATTGAGATTATGTTTAAGATACTGTTTAAAATGCATGCCATCTTAAACTTCTCTGGCTGCTTCTTAAAAACACAAAAGCTTATACTAAATGATACTGAAAATGTATCAAACAAAAACATTCATTTCAGAACTTCCTTCTTGGGAAGAATCCAAAACTTTTCTTGGAATTGATATTTTCCCACAATAAACATAGTTTTGTTGAATCTGTATTATCTCTTGGCAAATATGTTTGCTGCAGACAGATTTCGGCTGGTTTTACTCTCAGAAGTAAAGAAGCAGATAATTAAGTGGGAGCTTTATTCATGAATCGAGTGCAGCTTCTCCACTCAACAAAGAGAAGCTAAAATTATGAATTGCCATTATGATCCCACTTGACTTGCAGTGTCAGGTAGTGCTGTCACTTCCCAGAGACTGGAATGTGTGTCTGGGGCTGTGCTTGATGAGTGTCAAAAGTAAAAAAAATTATTTCAAGTGACTGTGTGGAGAAATAGAAATTAGTTTCCCAGTAAAATTACTAAAGCTGCAAGTTAAAGGCTGCTAGGAGACTTTTAATTTGTCTTTGAATCAATTTTTTCTGTTCTGATAATTTATCATTTTTTGCTCTGGGAAAGATGATGAAAATGGAGTGGATTGTCTTCTGTGTGACAGTGTCTGATATATCCAAAAGAGTGTAAAAGGAGACCGAGTCCATTTGCATTATACTTTATTGTATAATTCCTCTGGCTCAGCGGTTCTCTTGGCTTCTAAAGACCAGAAAACAGAAAATAACTTTTTTTTTCCTCCTTGATCACAGTTTGTCTTCTGAGTTTTTTTTTATTTCCTACGAAAAAGTTTGAAATTAAAAGATCACACAATAAGAAAATTTATGGTGCCTATTTAAGTTAACTCTGAAACAAATTGGAAGTAAAAGATCATACAATCAAGAAAAAAGTATGTTTCCTGTTTAGTTGAACAAGACTCTTCCCACTGATTTCAAATGGCAACCAGCTTCAGCTGAACAGCATAAATGATTACAGTGGTGCAGAACTCTTACAAGTACCTTGCAATGCAGACATATGCAAAATTCTAATAAGATGAGAGTAAATAGGGAAAGCAGATTAGGTGAGTCAGAATAAGATGATAAAATAAAATCTTCACTAATTAGGAGTGATTAGAAGCAGAGAGCCCTGTACTTAAACCTAAGTGATTCACTTTCAAAATTCTACGAGTCAAAGGAAGGCTGCAGAACAGATTTCAGTATTCCCTACCTTTTGGCCTGTCCTAATTCACATGGTGAGTAGCAGTTCTGCTTCACTTCTTCCTCTAGGGAGTGGAAGACTTCAGAAGTGGAAGCTTCTTGATGAATCTTCCAAAGATGCTTATAGAAACTCTCTCTGGAAGTTGGGAGTTTCTGTATGGGTTTCTCTTGAAACTCAGCTTCCTGCTCTTCATAAGCTGAGCTGTCATCCTCAGGAGGCTCACTGAAATCTTCTCCCACTGGAGAATCGAGACAGTCTTCGAGGTCTGGAGAGCTGCTACTTCCCTCACTGGTAGATTGATCCATACTGTTTCCTGCCTCTGTGCTGCCTGGCGTTTCTGCCACAAAGTCCTTAATTGGAGATGGTGCTGGAGTCTATGAAAATAACAGAAAGGTTAGTGGAACTCCTTTTTAATCTCCTATCTTTGCTCCTTCAAGAGAAAAATATTTTGAAAAATCAGTATTAATAAGCTTCTGAATGGGAAAATATCAAATGGTAGCTGGAAGAGAGGAGAAAAAATAGGAGGTACTCTCTCACCAAATAACTCCTTTTTCTTTATGCTTATTTTTCATGTTCTACAAGAGTTCCAGTCAAAACTACTATGCCAGATCACTTTTCCCAATGAATTATTTCCTAGAGGTTCTTTTTTATTATTTCTGTTCATATCATGCCTCAATTTTGTGTCTATGTTCTCTTCATTCCATAGAAGTAATTTCCAGACTTGACTCCCATGCCACTGACCATTGAAATCAGCCAAGGGCCCACTGCAGCAGAGCAGCAGGAGTCAGTTTGTTATCTGGAGGTGGTTCTGACTGTCATTTCTGTCTGCCTGTGGGTGGCTATAAATCCTAGTGGGACAGGCACCATGAGTGGGCCATTCGGAATGGAACAAGAGTAGTACAAATGCATATTCATTATAAGAGTACTTGTCATGTGTCCATGAGATGTGTTCAAGAAGCAGCAGTAATACTGCTAAGCACATCTAATGTTTTAGTCTCTGCAGTGTCTACAGTTTGGCTGGGGTTTTTATTGTTTGTTTGTTTTTGGTGGGTTTTTTTTGTTGTTGTTTGTTTTTTCATTTTGATTTTTTTTGTTGGTTTTGTTTGTTTGTTTGTGTTTTGTTTTTCCCCCTGCAGATTCTGCTAACCATTAATAAGAACCTGAAAAACCAGTTGAAACCATTATTTCATTTATTTAACTTCATTAAGACATAGTCTGGATAGGAAAAGTTCTTTATTTTCTTCTCACTTTGGGGAGTTACAGTACCTGCATCTGAGAATATCTGCAATTTCTGGCTGAGGATCTGGTAGAGCATTTTTAGAAGCACCACTAGAAGAGGTGCTTGGGTATGTGCTGTTTCACTCCAATGACAGTACAGCGACTCAAAAGTTGTTGGACTGGGATAAGTGTTTCACATCTGCCAGATTTGTATTATTTTGGTTGCGAAAGAAATATCAGTTGAACTCTACAGGTTGATTTGAAACCAGGAAGGGAAAGAAATGGAATAGAGGGCCTTGAAAAAAGGGAAGGTTGCCTTGTTCAAGACTGGATAGAACACATAGCAGGGTCTTTCCAGGTTTACAGAAGCAAGTTTCTATCAGAAGCTTTGCCTTACCAGAGCAATCTGCTCTATTTCTGGAAGAACACCTTTTGGTGGTCTGCAAAGTAGCAGTGTAACTTCTCGAGGAGCTCCTCTCAACAAATGCAGGACATCCTAAACAGAAAGGAGGAATATTTTATTTCTGATGGAACACAGTCTGTCATACATGTCATTTTACCAACTGAGATAGAGAAAATTTTTATTGTGAATGCTACATTTCTCATGTTTGTGCCTCTCAGCAGTGTCTGAGGGCCAATAGTCACCACTGAAGGATTGTCATATAAGTGGACCATAGTTTATATGTGAACATGTATCTAAAGTAAAGTCAGTTCTGTTTAGAAACTTCTGTTTCACCAACAGAAACATAGGTTTAGGTTAATTAATTTTATTTTCTTGAAGAAAACAGAATTTTCAGGCAAATTCATTCAAACCACATGTGGCAGTAACACATCCTTGGTCAATTATTTCAGCATAGCTCCCCAAACTGCCATATTCCAATGAAAAAAATAAATCCACATGTAGGCCATTACCATTTACTTTCTTCATTGAGTATAGAATTTCTCATTCCAGGTTAAAAACTTACACAGGACTTACTACTCTTGGTAGAAATTTGAATCTGGGGCATTATATTTAGCATGACATTACAAAGCACAAATGACCACAGGGGGAAAATTGTTCCAAAATTGTTCATGCATAACAGCAACAAAGATTCCAACTAATTAACAACTGGTGTGCATCTAACAATAGAACTCATACATTAGTGGTAGAAACTTATAAATTAAATAGCAGAAGAGATTCTCTGTCAGAATTAATTTAGAAAGGAAATTCTACATAGGCGTTCTAGAGCAGAATCCTACATAGAAATCAGATTATTTATATGCAAGTTCTGCCTCCCTCTGGTGATAATTAAGTTTAAATGCACTGTCTTTATTAATCTGTTACCCATATGGAACCCCAGTAATAATACTTCCTGCTACCTGATACAGGAGCCCATGGAGAGGTTTCCCATTCACAGCTAAAATGACGTCTCCAACTTCAATTTCTCCATTCTCTTCAGCTGGCTGCCCTGGAAACAGTCTTTTGATCCTAACAATAGCTCCTCCAAGGTGTTCACAAGCATCTCCTTCCATCTGCAGAACACTAAATCCAAGGCCTCCAGAATTCTTGGTTAATTTCACTTCAAATGTATTGTCTGCTCAAAGCAGAGATTGGAAAAAAAGTGGGAACCATGACACATGTACCTCCTAAGGAGCTGATATAAAGTATACTCTCAAAAGACCTTTTCCCTATGTGCTGCAGAGGTAGATCTGCTGATAGTAATGTCAAAAGAAGGGTTAGGTGCTCCTTTATCTTACATAAGTCTGAAATCTCACAAGCAGAATAGGGAAAACTGGTACAAGCCCATAAAGGAAAAAGCTTTTGTACCAACATAAAGAGATTCACATGCTATCTTTTTCTGACATTCTTCTGTAAGTGTTGCAGAGATTTGACTATTCTGCATCTTCCTGGTGTTAGTTTAGATCCTGCACTAACTGGCATAAGCTAGAATTGGAGCTCCTGCTCTTTCCAGTCAAGAATGAGAGATCAGGCCTCTCCCAAACACCATGCTTGTAGCTGAATTCCAGTGTAGAGGAGTAACTGCCCCGTGGAAAAGTATGGTTCAGACTCAGTGTTTATGAGGCAACCTTCAGTAAAAGATACAGCATTTATTTATTGGCTAAATTCTGTGTAAGTAATCTCTAAATCTTCTGCTTTTAAGAAATTAAGTGATGGCAGTCTCCAGTTCACTCCAGCTTCATCACTGTCACAGCATCAGCAGTTGTGCTGGTGAGGCTCTCTCTGGGTAACAGCCTGGCCACATCCACAGAGCTGCTTCCTGCCCGAGAGTGCTGTGGAGTACAGACAGGAGTGTCCCCTTGCCAACCCAATCTCACAAAGGCTGAGAGATTATACTACAGTATTTATGATCATACTACATATTGAGATCATACTGCAGTATTTATGCCTAGGATAAACTCAGCTATACCTAGCCACTGTAACTCTATGTACATCAGAAATATTTTGTTCAGAATTGATTTTTGATAATGTCATTAATATTGAATATTGTAATTTTATTCAGTAAAGAGTTTTTTCTGTCCAACCTACAGAAATCTCATAGAATTATTTTCATGCATTCCTTTCCTGCACATTGTAGGAAGTCACCCTGAGTTCCTTCTTTATCACTTACCATCTGTCAAAAAGCAGCAGGCCTTGGTGAGGGATGTTGCCACAGAAACAACAGCACACTGGTCCTCCTTTTTGTCATTAGCAGTCAGACATGGCTCTGCCAGTTGGTAGTTTCCCCTTTCTAAAACCAGGTTGGCAATCTAAAACCATGATGAACAGGTGCCAGTTACACAGTAAACAGTGAGCCCTAAGTCTTTCTACTTTTCTGTTTAGAGGGAAGGGGTTGGAGCAGAGCAGGGGCAGTTCTTTAGGCCAAGCTTGGCTGCTGTGCTTCATACTAAGTCCAGTTTAGTCTGCTGGGTATCTTATCGATCTCTGCTGTTGTACAAACCTGGCCAGATTTCTTAAGGTGTTCCACAGCCTGTTTGTGTGTGATGCCACAGAGGCTGATGCCATCTACTTCTAGAAGACGATCACCTGAGGTAAAAACAACCAACAAACAAAGAACATCAAGTTGCTTTGATGTTCAGGTTCAGAGGGTGTAAACCTTGAGGCTGCCCACATTACTTTAGGTCTTCATGCCTACTCAAATTAATATTAATTCATAGGAAAGCAATACTGCTCGCTGTACAGCATTCTATAACTAGCAGCTAAAACATTCCAGGGTATTCTGAAAGTAAATGCAGTGATAGCATCTGGTTATCACAACAACAATAATGTCAGTCACTAGCCTGATGGCAGCTACAGACAGTAACTCTACAATGTTGGTATGAGGCTTCTGGTTTCCCAGTGGGATCCCTACATGTAGTACAGGGACAGGCTGAACAATGATGGACTGTATATTACATTTCACAGTTGTAAGACCTCCAGTCCCAAATATGTTTCATTGTCCACACTAACACTAAGTTCTACAGCCCAGAGTTTTATTGCCAGACATGTTACCTATCTTTATTTGTCCGTCCTTATCTGCTGGCCCCCCGGGAATAATTGACTTCACATATATCCCACCGTGACGCACACTGGTGTTAATTCCACCCTGCAAAATATGCCCACAGATTAGAGTCTTCATATATTCTCCCTGTGGTAAAAATCAAAGCAACTTACACATGCATTACAAAGTAACTGCTCCAGAAATTACTTTTTTCTTTAAATGTTGGAAAAAATGGAAAGAGGATATTACTCCCAAACCCCATCTAGTTAGAATACACCTCCATATGCAGTAATCTTACTTTATTTTCTCAGGAAAATGCAATGTATTTCTGTGTGACTATATAAAAGTATTTACTAAATGTTCATAAATTTTTCCCTATGCTCACATAAGATGATCTTGCATCTTTCAATTATTCTCTAGCCCAGCTTCTAAGCTGTGCAATATCCATTCTGCAATTATCAATCTTTCAGACAATATATAAAGCATGGACCTGAAGTTGGGCACTCCAAGAAATTCCATATTAAACTAAAAATCATGTTCTGTCCATCTACATCCCTGGCCAAATTTAGATGAAGAAAATATCCCTTAATTTCTTCAGCAGGCAATGAAATGGCTGTTGCTTCCCATTCCATTTCAGCAACAACCATAAAGACATCTCAGCCTGGAGGGGTAAATTCAACTTAAATAACTAGGACAAGGAGTTATTACTCAAATGTGGCAGACAGTTTTCACTGCTGCCTTCTCTAGTTCTCCCTGACCAAACTCCACTTTCAGTGGTAGATCTTGTTCTCAAATTGAGTAAGGACAAAAAGGGCTTGTACTGCCACATGCTTTGTGCCAGGACACCTCTTTCACAGATTGTGTGGGTAAGAACCAGGGAATGAGCAGAGGCAGTACTTCATGCATGCTATGTCAATCAATTCAACACTTTGGTTTAAAGTGTGCCATGCTAACAGTTTCTGTTATCAGCCTATCTTCTGTCTTTGTTCTCAGTCATGTAACAATTTGACAGATACAATGTAAGATTAACAGTAACACTTGCAGTCACGCTGATTCCAAAAGTCCCATCTTCTTTAACAAGATCCACCGTGTAGATTTCCTTTGAGTTGGTTTCTGATGGAGATGGTAAGTGGGAAGAATCAGCTGCCTGTCTCAAAAATAAAAACTTTAATGAGATTACAGCATCCCAGTTTAAAAAGAAAGGGGTGAAAAGGAAGTTAAAAATAAAAGAAGAGAGAATTTCCAGAAGACGTAAAGGGTTTGATCCTGCTGTCACTGTAAACTTGGAGTGATACCATTTATATCCCTGATATTATTTGAAGCTTATGCTAATGCTGCTCAAAATGCAATCTGTTTAATGCACATAACCTGAGTTTATATAGGGAGGATGTCTAAAAGTAGGAAATTAGACACTAAATGTTCTGTGACTGGTTTGAAAACGTAAAAGATTGCAAGAAAATATTCAAAATTTAGTCCCTCCACTGGAAAAGGAAGGAGAATTTTAAAAACATTTTTTAGAACACTTTCCCCATTTATTCACATATTCCAGACATGTCTATCATTTTGACGTTTCCAATGTAATTTATTCCAAGGTTTCCTTTCCTTCACAGTTACTTTCCCTTCTACATGTAGCTGGTATGTTGTTAGATGCGGTGTGCTGGGTGTAACATTACTGAGCAACATCAAAATCTCACTTACCTCTACATCCAGGCTCTCAGCTGAAGGAACTGGAATTCTAGGGCCCAATTTTGGTGCTAAATTCCAGGAAAGAGTTTTCTCAAGTTCATCTATATTTGTGTCCTGTTCTTTGGGGAGAGCTGTATGACAATCCTGAATCTTTTTTCTCCCACTGCCTACACAAGAGATCTCAGATCCACTAGTGCTGTTTCCTCTTGATAGATTCTTTTCTTCATTTAATCCTTCTTCATACATGTCTGTAAAGCCATATCAAAATGAGGCACTGTTGAATGCAAATAGCAAATAAACTTAAAGAAAAATGTTGTTATAACCCAGCACAAGAGGACAAAGTAACTTCCTATTTCAACTGATTGTGACTTCAGATCTATAAAATGAGTTAGTACTGTGAAATGGAGCACTGCTGTTATAAGTGTTCAGAAATGTGTTTGCTTCATTACTGCAGAGGACTATGACTCTGTCAAAGCAAGAAATGCCAAAATTCCTTTAATGTTCAGCAATGCAGCCCATAATAGATTTCTTTCACACTGATGTAGCAGAGACATCACATGATACCTACTAGAAGTTGACTATTTTAGCATATAGTTGTTCTAACTGGCAGTCAGTAGCAGGAATGTAGTACTACATCCCAGTGCCTAATAAATATGAGTGTCCTGAGTTAACTATTAGCATCCCATAGCCAGCAGAGACATTTGCCTTTATACCTTTGGGTTGAGAGATGATGAGCTCTACTTCATCAGGAGAGTTCTGTATGATTTTAACTGCAGTATTAAATGAAACACCCTCAAGGCTAATATTATTCACAGAGATGAGTCGTCCTCCTTAAAAAAAAAAAAAAAGATAAAAATAAGACAAAGCACATATAAATAAGGAAATAAATCCAGAGCAGCTAACTTTAAACTATGCAAGTATTTTAATTCTAATTAAAAACTAAGGAAAATGACCTGGTTTGATATTTCCAGCTCTGTCTGCAGGTCCCCCAGGGATAACTGAAGCGATAAAGATACCAAGGTCTAATTTTCCTACGTTTTCTCCTCCAATAATTACAAAACCTGCAAAAACGAGATAGCATGAGAATGCAAACGCTGGCAGTATTAGAAAAGATGAACCTTAGGAGCACAAAAGGCCCTTACTTCAATGGCATAAGTTTTACACATGATCTGAAGGATGGGGAGCTTTGATTTACATGGCATCAAGGTCTTGAGTTGGGAGAGCTTTAAACTTAAATTATAATTAAAGTGTGCTGGTGACTTTTGTCACTGTTTAGATATAATTTCCCAAAAACAATGCTTTCCTGGCTTGCTACTTTTAAAGAATCTGACCATGTTCTTGAAACAGTCATGAACTAGGTGGACCTGCAGCATTTAACACCTGCAGGAGGGAAATGGTGTAAAAGCTCATTAGATAGATTTGAACATCATTCTACATCATGCAACCAGGAAACCTGAGGTGGGCCATGTCAACTTCTAATGTAAGAGATCTAAGAAGATTAAATCTCTTGTTAAGTAGTTCAGTTTTACTATCCTAACTCTGACTATTGCAGAATATATCCTTCTCACTGGTATAATAGTTGGGTTTGGGATTAGGATATTACACACAGACCTGCACCATTTATAAATTTGATTTTTAATTGTATTAATGGTCACCTGTGAAACCCGATGGTCCTCTTAACTCATCCGCAAGAGCCGGATACAGTGTGATTAAGGTATTAGATAACAAAAATATCCAAATAACAATCCAAGAGTTAAGAAACATTCATGTTAAGTTTGTCTAAACATTTTTCACCCCCACAGACACTACCTGTAAGGTCTAAGATAAATAAAATCAGTACACATGTATTTCAGATGCAAAATTAAAATCATGTTCATTTCATTCTACTCTTAGCATTTGATTCCCTTGGTCTCTGTGGCCTTAGTTAATCCTCTGAAAATATAATGGTCTTGATTTATGTGCTTAGTCCTTTTCAGTCCTGGAAGTTCTGAGTCCTTCATAAAGATTGGTACTCTTACACTGTAAGAAGAATAAATGGAGTGAAAGGTTTACAGTCTTGCCCAGCCTGAGTCAGCATGTGTCACTGTTAGCACCAGGATCTGATAGTCCCAGTAACAAACATAACATTTATGTTCCTTACTTACCAAATCCATTCTTAGGGTCACGTTTTAGGCTGACACAAATGATTTCTCTTTCTAGACCACTTAGTAAAACTTCCTTTTGGGTGGCTGGTGATCCAGGTGCTGCAGAAATAAAACAGCTAGAATAGATGTAGATTAATGCAGGGACACAGTATATTCCTGTATTATGCAAAACTGGAGCTTCAAAGATATATTTTTTCCTTGATTTCAACATTACTGTTACAGTTGAATCAATATAATTCTGGATGGAAGCTCAAACAAGTGTTCAGAAGTTTTCATTCTTTAGAAAAACTTATGTACAGAGCTATGCAAGCTCTCCTACAATGTTCCTTTCTGGAAGACTATATATTTTTTTGCAATGTTTTTATTAAGATTAGAATATTTAAAGAGTCAGGCGTGTAGTGCCCGTTGAACCTGAGGATGATCTGGACACAAAATCTCCTATGGGCTCTAGCCTTGGTCCCTGTGGGCCCTTTTGGCTCTGAAGGTGCAGTCCAACCAACACTGATTGCAACGATGACCTCTGTAGTGTTAACAGTACTTAACATTGTGCAACTGCCACAGTGTGCTTAAAGTACTGTTCTAATTTTAAAATGGCCTAACCAAATAAGCATAGCTTCATATTCCATAGATTGGCTCCCCATGTGCATGCAGTCTGGCTTCTGATAGAAAATTAGATATCCAGTCCTTATTCCAGGAAGTGTCATGCAAGTGCAAGAACAGAGGAAAGACCTGGAGCCTATGCTGTCTCATGCATTACTTACTGAGTTGTAGATCTCAGTTGCAAACCAAACAATGACCTCTGAGCACAGGGATATTGTCCTGTGCAAGAGTCTCTGGGTGTACTGAACTACATCTCTGTAGAGCATTAGGCACCATTATAGAATCATTTTATTACAAAGTCCCTTACCATTGAACCTGATGGAAAGTGGGAGTTAAGGGGAAGAAAACAGTTTGTCTTGCTAAACTCTGGATTAATTTCCAGGACTAGAAGTACAAAAGGATAGTCTTTAATCTGTAAGTTGAATATATGTTGGTCTCCTTCAATTGAAACTATAAATATGGAAGGGTACTGTCTCTCTTTATTATTATTATACTCACCACTGATTGTGTTCTGAGTTGAATGGATAGAGAGGAAGTCGTAACTCCTTTGATTTCCATTCAAATTGATGTGCATTTCTGACTGGGACAGCCCTGATACAGATCTGCACGGCAGGAAAGGAAGACTGTGTTATAATAAAAAATCAGCAGTGGTATTTAGCACTCTTCATTGTCATTAGTCTGTCAGAGCCAAGCTGGGAATGGACAGGTTTATAGCCTTTCAATGAGTAGTCCAATTTCTGGGACATGTTTCATTTTAGGGGAGTAGTTTATCCTTGCCAGCATTTGCTTCCAAAAAACAGCTGCTATTAGACCACTTGTATCATGACTGATTTCCCCCTGTGTTTTGCTCTGAGCTGACTGCAAGCATCAGGAAAACTCAGCATAGCTTCACCATGATTCATTTAGCCCTGCTGTCCATTTAGACAAAACCATGTCTGAAAGTTTTCCTGGTAGTTTATGATCTCTTTGTCTCTATTCTAACTCTTAGTATTCTAAAAGGCACTAGAATTCATCAAAGGCCTTGAGACTGTGCAGTTATAGCAACCACCTACACAGGTGAATGTACCAAAACAAAGAGGGAGAAAGAAGTTCTTGCACTGTTCCCCAAGATTTGCACATTTGGACGTGGAGGAATCAGCTAGGTATTGATCCCTCCATTCCAGCTTCTGCTGGTTTTTCAGTTCACATACTGTAGTTTCCAGAGAAGATACACAGATATTAAAGATTTTACATTTATTCTCCCTCATTTTTATACTTCCCCATAACCCAATTAGTGGTTTCTTCCTGAGTCTGGTACAAATTTAAATGTCACTCTTTTTCAAGTTCTTCTGTTAGTCTATTAACTTCCTGCCTGCATTTGCACTACTGCTGCCACCATGAAGCCCTAGGCCTCTTGGTGTGACCACGATAAGAACTTAAAAAAAAATAGTTTATGTCTAAGTCTTCTTACACATGTTCAGAGAAAAAAGCAAACCTACCTGCCAAGATTGATTTTGTCTCTAGTCCTGTTGTTGGTTTCCACACTGAGGTTATCACAAGATTTGCTCATCATCCCAGCAGAAAGGTTTTCCAGGTTTGCTCCATAGAGCACATTCTCTGAGCGAGACAGTCTCTGAATAAGGGCAAGGTGCTCATGCTGAGCTGCATATGCAGAATTTGATTTGTCTATTTCCACAAATTTACTGTCCTCTGAATAAGAAGCGAGAGAGGCGAAGAAGCAAAGACAAATGCACTGATATTATCACATCTTTTTAAGCTCAAAGGAACTTTAAATAAAATCTTCTGAATATGCCAGAAAAAAAGATTGACATTACAGATACATTTGTTCTTGTATCCTTGAGGATACCTAGGCCTTGGGGTGAATAGGAGTTTTCTTGCATAAAAAGTATATGCTGCATTTAGGTTTAATTTCTATGAATTATACTACAAAGCCACTTTCCACAAAGGCAGATGAAATGTACAACCCTACATAATTTAAACCTGAATATTTCTGTAAAGTGTATTTTGTAAATGATTGGTGTATGAGAAACACCTGTCTTTCAGGTATTATCCAGGCTGGTAGTTTCTTGTCCTTCACAGGCCTTCCACTCCAGTATGTGTATATCTGAGAAGACAGGAGCTCCAGTAACACATGCTCTCCAAAGTTCAGAAGGACACCAAAGAATGGAGTGATTTGCACAAATGAAGTTGAGTGGGGACTTGGTGGCAACACTTGCTATCCAGTTTTCTACCTTTCTGTGAAAACGACTACTTGCTTAATGAGGCCTGAGCTCTGCTGTATACCAATGTGTCCTCTCAAAAGATTTCATGTTTCTGAAACAAGATGGTGTTGAAGGTGAAATTAATTTATTTAGGTTCTCAACGGGTGGGCTGGTGAGGGAACTTGGAGGATGGAAAGACAGCAGGCAGTTGGAGACACATTGGAAAGTAAAACAAAAACTTGGCTTGATACAGGCTAGCATAAACATGAGCTTAAATTCTGCTTGTATCTAACAGCTAAACTCCCGTGTGTTTCCCTAAGAAATGGTAGCCTGAATACAGCTTTCTAGAACGCTACTCTGCAGCATTAAATCCGGGTTCCCTCTTTCCTCAGTGACTTTGATCAGAGGCATTTCTTAAGGCATCAGAAGGTTTAACTGTCCAGAGTATTAGTGCAGCCTGGGAGTTGCCATGGTGATTCCGAAGTAGAGGGTTGCTATCAAGTTTTGAAGTGATGGTGACTTACACATCTGAATAGTGCAGCAGAAGCAAAAGCATGGAGAAAGAGCCTCATAATTTCTTACAGCCTCACTGTGGTGGCAAAGGCAGTATTTTGAACTACTGTCTGTCATTGCCTTACTAAACTTTTTTTTCTGGGACAGCAAACACACACTGAGCCCCAGAACCTGTGGTCACATGGCTCATGTAAGTCTGGCTTGTTTCAGTGATTTGGTGTACTCAGGTTATAATTTTCATAGTTCTCAATAATTTTATTCTGTTATATATGGAATGTAATAATTTTTGTAAGGTAAATTAGTGCAAGCAAATGTGACACAGGAAACTTTAAGATGCACTATTAGCACTCATTTGAAAGCAATAAAGCACAGTCCCACTAAATTATGTTAGAAGCTAGACATGTCAAGTGACAAACAGTGCCTTGAACTGAAATGCCGTCCTAGGGCCTTTTGCCATGGTAACAAATTTGTGCAAGAATTTCAGCTTTCATGAAATAATTTTAGTGGTAAGGAGGCAATATATCAATTATCCTGTTACATGCCATGGTAGTATTTGTTGCCAATACTTTTACAGTTTTACTACAGAAAGGAGTATCCCAGTGGGTAAGGCATGACAATTGATTCTCCTGCAATGGCTCACCAGGTCAAACACTCAGGGGTTTTAAATGATCATGGTTCTGTTCAAGGCAGTGGATGAGCTAGTGAAAACTCATGTTGCTCCACTGAAGTCAAGAGTGATGACTTTTGTCAGCTTATTTCTTATGTGCCTCAGTTTCCCAATAATAATCCCCACCCATCTTTACAGAACATGCTGAGAACTGTGGGTGAGATGTGCTATTTACCTGACCTGGGTTGAGCAGAATCTTGTCTTAGAAACTATGGAAAATCTGAAGCCTGAGGAGGTACTAGTCATATCTTCCACAGGCATGGCAAAATCTAAGATAAGAGCTGCTAGCAGCTGTGTAGTCAAGTGGGTATGACTCATGTGCCTCTGGTTTAGTGGTTTTATCCTCGGACTGAACCACTGGGTTGCATCCCTGTCATATACAAAATGACTAAGTTCATCTCCAGCATATCTGGGCACTATTATAATTTTGTGAGGAACATTTTTCAGGTTACATTTTGGGTAAGTCTGATATATTTCTTCACAATTCTCAGCAGAAGAATTCTCCTGAAGGGAAGGGAAATCCTGCTTATTTCTTTTTTAAATCTGAGTTTAGCTGCATAGTTGTTATCATCAGAGAACCCCTCTTCACCCCCTGCACAAGCCTACTCACATGCCAAATTAGACTACAAATTAGACTCTAACTTTCAGCATAGTAGAAGACATTATTTTCTAACTGAAGCAGAGTGAAACTGAGGTAGCAGGTTCTAATTCTCAGATTTGCTGAACGTACCTTCCCTAAAACACAGTCTTGTCCTATGGCCCCAGTAACAAAAGTGCATTTATACCCCACCTGATGAAGTTTGCCGAAGTTGCCTAGAATTCATCTGTGCATTGAATTTGTGCTGGGCAGAGCAGAGGTCCAGTAGGTATTTACATGTCTTCGCTGTATCAGTAATGAAGGTGTGTTTCTTGCCACTGAAGCTGCTTTCAATCATGAATTTTTTCCTCTGAGGAGGGAAAAAAGCATCAGAACTTGCTTCATAGATCAGTCATTACACTGAAGCACTGACAGTTCATTTATATAATCTTGTTGATTTGTTCAGTTATATTTATGCCTGACTGCATCCCTTTTGGGTTCAGTAAATGCCTGTTGTAAATTCAGCACTTGTAAGCAAGGTGTCTGTTATTGGGATCATAACTCTTCTATGTCAAAAGTCAAGAACCTTAGGACATTGAATGCATTGATAGCAGGTTGCTAAAACTGAAAAATTTGGCCCTTCAGGTGTTAAAATTATTAAACACATTTAATGTGAAAAGGAACATATCTTCAAGGGGAAGAAGGACCATTTTTGGAGAGCAAACAAGCTGGGTAATGTGTGATGCAGTTTGACACCTAGACTGTACAACAGTACACTGATGTACCTCTAATGTCAAAATCCCATTTAGAAAGGGGTGACAATCTTGTCACCAATACTAGTTTGTTAGCAGACATTAATATACTAAGAGAAGAGGATGGGAATAATGAGATCTGAAAAGTGGAAGACATGATCCCATGACCTGATGTAGGCAGAAAAACAGAAGAAAAGAGCAGTAAAGACAAAAGAGGAATGAATATAGAATATGCCATAGAGAGGTTTGGCATTCAGTATCTTCGTATCCACATCCAGATCCAGCTTTGATTTAAAACTGTTTTCAGCAAGGACCTGCCCATATAGAGTGACTCTCATTCTAGCTCTGAATGCAACAAATTTATCAAAGTGACAGAGGAAGAGGGGCAGTAAAATAGCAGAGTAGAGAAGAGATTCAGTTAGTTCCAACTCACATGAGCTGAAATTCTCTCTGTTTCACGCCACTGGAATCTTAAACTGGCAATTCTTGTGTGATTTTTGTTCTCATAGACGATGATGCCTTTGGCACAGATTCCCAGGATGATGTCCCCTTCTGTCCCTTTCTTCTCTTGGGACACGCGGTAGAATAACACTCCATATTCAGGAAGTTGCTGAGTCACCTTGTAGAGAAAACGTTCTTTTACCATGCATTACTCAAAAAATTCATGGGAAGAAAAGTTAGGTAGATGGAGGAGAAAATGCTTTTGAGTGTCTGAGGAGCCAGTGTCTGCCCCTGCCATCTAAACATGCAGGGAATATTCTGAGGAACTCACCCAGAGGTTCTGGGTGTTCATGCTTGTCTTTCTACCTCCTGTACTTGGCCACAAAAGTGTTAAAATGTGACTCAGACACTTTACACAACTATAGAATACGAGTAGGATTTACTGTCTGATATGAGACCAATATGAGTTTATCCTAAAACTTTATACTTTCTTTCTGGGAAGCTACTGTAGAATCCCCAAATGAATTTTCTGTTGTGAATAGAGATTTTCAGTGACCAGAGTAAAACACTTTAAGAAGATCTGTTTTTCAGAAAGGAACCATAGTACAAATGTTCAGGTCCTGAAAACTGGGGCATCTATAATCACTAGCTGAATCTGGGTTTTAATTTTTAATCCCTTTCATATTTGGAATTTACATGTTCTTGCCATGGGGTGTATCTTTCTCACTTTGTGTGTTGGCTCCTTCTACAGACTTATTAATTGAAACAGACACTAAAAAAGCTGCTTTTCTTCATTGGATTTGCCACACATGATGGGGCTGTCATTAAGGCTAAGCTTCAATCTATTTCTTCAATTACACTGACAGTGTTAGATGAGGAACTAATATAATTAAATAGCAACTGAACTAAAATGATGCTATAAATAAAAGCATGTGACACTGCAGCAAAATGACTACTGATATTTATCCATTATCTAATCCCTGTTATAGCTCATTTGATGGAAAGACGAGAGGTTTGGGGAGAAAGAGAGATTAGCAGGAAAAAAGTTAAACACATCATGGTGACACTTTAGCGCCCAAAGAAATTGTCATGTGAGAAATTACTTCAGATAATTCTTTCTTCACTTCTAGGGTTCACAGATACTTTTAAACAAACAATCACTACATGTTTAGAAAGTGGCTGAACAGCTGCTGTAATTTCAGAAGTCAAAAAAGTGCTTATTCTCATGTTTTATAATCTTCTGGAGCCCAGACATGTTGGTAACATGCCAAAAATTTGCATTAAGCCTTAGAATGCTGCAAATACACCAAAACGTGTTATAAAAACTCTCAGTGATGAGTGACAGTATCTACAGCAGAATGAAATTCTGAGGTTTTTGTTGACTATTCAAATGTTTTCACCATATCTAAAATCCACTGTGTCAGGCAAGAAGAAAATAGGCAAAGGTAAACAGAGAGGGGCTTGGTACCTCAAAATTAATAAGGAGTGTTTGGGGTATGGCAAGTTACCTTTAAAAATTCTAGTTCAGCTTCATCCTCAAATAGGGAGCGATTCATACGATGTAATTTAGCAAGCTCTCGCTGTACATATGCCAGGGTCATTTTCTCTATTCTACTTGCTGGAACATAGTCTTCAACACGAAAATAGCTCTTTCCATGCATCTGTGGGGAAAAAAAAAAGAAAAAAAAAGAGACAGGAGCCTTTTGTTCTTTCTTGACTTTTCTTATTCATTGCATTTCATTTTCAGGGTGATCCGTATGCAGGAGTCACCCTGTAGCCATTTCCCAAAGGAAGGCGGGAACAGCATGCAGAGTCCTGACAGCCAAATTGCCTCTTTCCTCTGTGCTCAGGCAGCTGCTCAACGCACACACCACTTCTTTGGGCAAAGGGGAGAAAGGAGCTGGGCCTACAGGTGTGTCCTGCACTTAGAGCTGACAGCTACAGCTGCATCAGTACAACCTACAGTGGGGGACCCATTGCTGTGATGGATCTGACCACATGCATCAGACCACTCAGAGTTCAATTAATAGAGCTACACTGATTTACATAAATAAAGACATGGAAGAGAACAAAAATGGGTGTTTTCTATACACTGAAAACTAGGACAGCTAGTTCAGATATACAATCAGTGACCTTCCTGTCTTTGCAGCTTGTGGATCTGAGCCTACACATAAAACAGCTGTGAATTCTGAAGTGTTCATTCGCTTTTCTCTTCCCTTTTTACTAACCTCTCTAAGCCCCTCTGCACATCCAAGCTGGGCCTATGTTGGAAGCTTTCCACAGATTTTCTGGAGTTTCTAGGATATATTATCAATTATGAAGGACCTAGACTCTCTCGTCATTCTGTCATATTTCCTGTCAATTTCACCTGGCTCATTACTACTCCATAATTAGGAATATTTTGTAATTTTTTAAATTAAAACTGAAGGACTTAACCGGAGGACTAACTGAAATTCTGTGCTATTCACATTTCTTCTTTAACGCTATGTGACAAACAAAAGGTGCAAAAGTTGTAGAGAGAGACCTCTGAGAAATACTGTATTATTTCTCCACACCTCAGGAGCATAGTTGCCAAGCTCTGCCTGTAAAGCCAAAGCGCCGAGTTTCAGGGCAGTCTCATCACTGCAATATAATCGTTCCTCCAAAATATCTTTACGAAGCTGCAGGTAAAACTGATGCCTTGTCAAGCCGTGCCTGGAATAGAAAAGGGTTTAGGAACTCAGGAGGAGCTTTGAATGGTATCCCTATATGCTACTGGTTTTCCTTCAGTCAGCAGAATTATCCACTTACTGAATAACATTAAAGTGGTTGACAAAGAATTTTATCCTTAGAAAGAGTGTGAAATTAATGATGGACATTTTCTTCTTGGGTTGGTCATTCCAGCCATCTGGGGCCACTTTGTAGAGTTTGGTCTCCTCATCCAAAAAGAAGAATTCTTTACCTGAAATGAGAATTTTGGGTTCTGTGATAAACCTCGATGTATTTCAGCAGCTCAAAGTTCTGCGGTGCTCATAGAGTGCATCACTAGCAATAAAAAATAAAATGGATTGGGGATGTCAGCTGAGATTTACTCCTCTGTGTCATGATTTAACTTATTGCTCCTTTGATGAAGAACTTAGGACAGTATGTAATTTTGCATTACAAATGTTAGATGCTGGATTAGTATGGTATCTGTGAAATCACTCAAGGATTCACGGGGCTTGCATTCTGCTCACCATTCAGGTTCTGCACCCCATTGTAATCCTCATGCCCTACACACAAGGTGCGCTCTTTCCCAGTGCCTCAGCTGTGCCTGTCATCAGAAGTGGACTAGAGAGATGTGGGTCTGGTAGATGACATAGCTGAACCTGTACTCCCACTTACATCTAGGAATAAATACAGACAGCCTTTCTCAGTGCAGTACTTCCTGGAATTTCTGCTGGAGCTGCATGGCTCAGTATTATTTGAGTACAAGGCTGGGACACAGCCTTTTCTTCCTGGGAATATCAGCCAGAACATGTTGTATGGCTGTGCTGATGCACAGTCCTAGGGTAGACATGCTTTACATCAGTGCAGTACAGTTTAAACCAACATACCTTACTTTTGCACAAGCTTTGTGTCTGCTTCCACCTGAGGATCTTAAAGGATCTCACTGGAATTCATTGATAAAGTGATCACATAGGCACTGAGGGACAGAGCTGTCACTGTACTTAACTGGCTCATTACCTTTCAGGTAAGCCAAGCCAAAGTAGAAATGTTCCACCAAGTTTGCATATGCCACCACGGTGTTGAAAACATCTCTTGCCTTGGTCTTGATGTCACATTGCACCTCAAGGCACTGCCCATTGAGTAGAATCACATTGAGATCCCTTTGGGACAAATAGGATTTCCCTTTTTTAGTCTAAGAACACGCAAGAAAGAATGAAGAATGAGTGCCAAGTACAAGCAATGCAAGTTCCACAGCATTTTATTACTGAGGCTCACTAGTTGCCTCACTCTATACAACCTGATGGAATTGGCCACAACACCATGCTATTCTCTGCCTCCCTTCTCATAAATTAATACCACAAACATTTCCAATTTTTTTAAAACCCAGAGAATCACAACAAAACAGCTGATCATACTTGAACTCTCCAGTCACCAGGGTTATTCTAGATTGGGGGATAATTCCAAATTCTCTTTACCCTCATTTTTACTGCTGTCTGCTGTCAACTTTCTACCTTATCTTAATGAAAGGTAAAGTATGCAAGCTGGAGAAGTCCCATACATTGGCACTAGATTTCATATTGCATATTTGCTGTATAGTCTTTGT
Organism: Aphelocoma coerulescens; assembly: GCF_041296385.1. Classification (NCBI taxonomy): domain Eukaryota; kingdom Metazoa; phylum Chordata; class Aves; order Passeriformes; family Corvidae; genus Aphelocoma; species Aphelocoma coerulescens. The sequence continues at coordinate 18,691,604 of NC_091020.1, forward strand.
CTCAAAAGTCTTGGGCTAAAGTGAACATTTTTAGCTGAGAAGGATAAATTAAGCCTTTTTTGCACCCACAGAAATAACTAAATAGCACTGAGAATTTAATCACCTCCTTTCAAGTTTCAATACCTCTGCAGGAACCCTAACTTGTTTTGAGAGGAGGACATGGAAAGAATCCTGGGCTGAGACTCAGATGCTACTTACAAAGAGCCCTAACTAAAATGTCACTAGATTAGTTCTAAATTCTTAATGTTAATACTTACCACAATTGATCCAGGCAGCTGTAAGGTCACTGGTGGTTCACTAGACAAAATAATAAATTCTGGACCTGAAAACTGCAAGGACGCAATTTAGAAATTTAGTAAATATCTCCTTAATGGAATGAAGATCCTAAACACAAGTATCAATGAAACCCATTGCTGTTGATCTGTGTGCTGGACCTAATTGACTTCAATGTCTAACAAGGTGCAAATGCTGATTAACACTTCTCTTTGTTTATGGTCTCTCCTGTGTGGACTCTCCAGGGTCCAAGTAGGGGTAAGCTCATGCTGAAGCCTTTTCTTTGGTAAAGGCACTTAATCAAAGATCCATTTCCTTTGCAAGGCACCTATTTTCATTACACTTAAAGAAACTTGATTTATTCTGAGACCTTTTCTTATTTGATTCCCAAATTACTCTGGGGACCGTCACAGACATGTAAGCACATACATACACACCACTGTGATTGTGTTACCCCAGCTTCCCTAGGAACCAGACTGAAATGCAGAGCTGCTTTCTTCCCAATAATAAAGGCTGACTGATGGTTCTTCTTAGTAGACATAATATTCTTTTGTTTTAACTTAAAAAAACTTCAACATGTTTTTTTTAAGATCTTTTCTTTCTTGCTGAGCATCCACCTCAACTAATTTTATATATTGGGTTTTCAACAGTTACATCTATGCTTTTAGATCCCTTAAGCAGACAGAAATAATTAAACATGTTCAAGTGATAAGATGTGAATCCTTACAGTCATTCGCCATGCCTTAGTAACTTGAACCATTTGCATTTTTAAAAAAATTTAGGATTTATTTAATTATAATAGTACTGTCCTACCAATAGACAATACAGTTTTGTATCACATTAGAGGGACTAGCACTGTGTTGTAAAAGTTGCTGAACTTCTTCTGAGAAATGCCATTATTATCCCCACAAAAATCATAATAATAAAATTTAAAACCAAATGTATATGAGAAAAGATAATTTTCCAAAATATCTAACTGAAGCTCTTGACCAAATATCTGTCACTGGTCAGTGTTGAGCTTCTGAACTGGGAAGAGGTGAAAGGGCTCATCAGCCTGAAACCTGTCCCTTCTTCTGCCACAACAGAAAGCTCCATAGGAAGGATCATGGTGGTGTTTTCTGTGATTCAGTTATTTTCTGTGATTCAGTTATTTTTGCAATCCAACTTTTAAAGAAACATTATCCTTTCCATCTAATGGAGTCCTACCACAGCTTAGCAACTAGAAATAGTCAATTAGGTGAACTTTTGGTTGAGCACATTCACTGCCAGCCTATGCCTTCTGTCCAGACATACTATAAAAAATTTAAGTCCTTTGAACACCATTGGCTGTCAAATGTTTGGGTTAAGTGTCTCTGTAAATTTTTTTGCTGTTCTGAAGCTGATGTCAAAGTGGTTGGTGAAAACAGTCCATATGGTGTTTGATGCTTGCAGAAATCACATATGTAGGTCAGAGAGGGTTCAGTTACCAGCTTTTGCATAGTCTTTATTGACAATTGCTTTCACTGCCTTCAGTTCTGATATCACAACTGATCATGCCTAATTTGGAGTCTGTCAATTTAGAATACTCATCTAATAAGATGACTTAGTAGGTAATATGCACATCACTGTCAAACAAAAATTAGATGACAGGCTTCTCTTTAGTGATATTTACATTTTGAAATCAGCTTATATGTTTTTCATTATTCACCTTTTCCTTCCTGTGGAACAAACATTTCTGTGACGCAGCAGCTGCTGAGTAGTCCTTTGTAGACACAGAGAAGGTGGAGCCCAAGCTTAGCAGGTTCTGTTGGCTGTTCTTCTGAGTTCCACCAGGGATTTCTTCTACAGCGCTCACTGACCTTCAAAGGAAGTGTCACCATGAGCAAAATATGTAACATGCAATCAACACAACACTGACTTGAGGACAGAGAGCTAAAGGTACAGTAACTACTGGAATACTATGAAGTCCAGGGCAATGTCTGTTATAAACTCCTAAATGTTTCTTTGCGGAAAAAGAGAACGAATTTAACAGGAATAATATTACTGATGCCCTTTATAAATAAATGTAAATTCTGGCTTTATTCAATAGAGTCAGGTTTGTTTCTTTTTCTCATTTGGTGAGCCAGATCTTGCTGGTTTAAGTTTGGTGAAGCAAACAGGCAAAGAATTTCAGAAAACCTTAACATTCGTTATTACATAATTCCAGGAATGGAAATTTGAATTATTTGAATATTAATTAATTAGAATAAATTAATGTCCTAGGGAACTGAGGGAACTTTCAATTTAATTAAGAAAGAGGTGTGTGAAATCTCAGATCAGAAAGCTGTCTTTGTTTTAAAATTATTAAAACTATAGTTTTAATGCAGAAAGTAATGGTGTTTTCCATGTGAGCATATGTGTGTCCTTAGAACAAACTTCAAATATACTATGTACTTAGTAAAGAAAGAATAATTATATGGTTCAGAAGGAGAGGTTTTTTTGAGGAGGATTTTTGTTAATAACATTTTGTAACAAATGCTAAAGACACATTGAAGCTTTTTCATTATCCCAAAGTTTCATCCTTTTCTTTTGCATGTTGCAGATTTGCTTCAGGGAACTATTCAAGGAATTTCTAAAAAATTTTTAACAAATTAACTGGAGTAGTTTCTCATCTCTTCTGCCTGGTGTCCAATGACAGGGAACATGGGAATGGTTCAAAGCTACATCAGATGGGGTTCAGAGATGATGTTAGGAACTATTTCTTCACTTAAAGGGGGCCAAACACTGGAACAGTCTTCCTAGAAAGATGGTCACTGGTCCAAGCCTGTCAGTTTTTAAGAGGCATTTGGACATGCCCTTAATAACATGCTTTAACTTTTGGTCAGCCCTGAAGTGGTCAGGCAGTTGGACTAGATTATTATTGTGAGTCTCTTCCAACTCCTCTCCTCTCCTCTCCTCTCCTCTCCTCTCCTCTCCTCTCCTCTCCTCTCCTCTCCTCTCCTCTCCTCTCCTCTCCTCTCCTCTCCTCTCCTCTCCTCTCCTCTCCTCTCCTCTCCTCTCCTCTCCTCTCCTCTCCTCTCCTCTCCTCTCCTCTCCTCTCCTCTCCTCTCCTCTCCTCTCCTCTCCTCTCCTCTCCTCTCCTCTCCTCTCCTCTCCTCTCCTCTCCTCTCCTCTCCTCTCCTCTCCTCTCCTCTCCTCTCCTCTCCTCTCCTCTCCTCTCCTCTCCTCTCCTCTCCTATTTTACATTCCTCTGTCTATAAAGATATCTAGCTATTTTTGTTTCTATCACTGCAACCTCATAAAGATCAAAATTTACCTAAGAAATATGCCTCAAAATTACCTGAAGTGACCTTTGTGAGCAGAAAAATATTATTAGCTCAAAATCCAAGATTCTTTATTAAGAAGGCTTTCTTTTCCTGTAGAAAACACTTCCTGTTATTAGTCCTGTGAGGTGAGAGATGCCAGATTTAACAGTTGTGTCTTCTTTATATATAGATCAGTGTGGGGTATGCCCAGCCTCTGCCCTGGAGGGAGGTCTGCTGAGATAAGGAGATTGCATAACCTCCCAGCAGAACTCCCCTGGAAAGGCAACAACTTTCAGTTACAGTGAGAAGACAGACCCAGAATCCTCTCGGAGACCCTATGCAGATGCTTTGTAACCCATTGGCTTTTACCCTCTGACACCCACCCCCTGTAGCCCTATAAGATGTAGCCCTCTGCCCCTGTGAGAGCAGAGAGAGCTCATCCCTGGCCTCCCCTTCGCGGGGTGTGGACTCATAAAGCTGCCCCATGCAGAACTGCTACACAGATCTCTTCATCTCTCTCCTCCTGGTCTGGCCTGGAGATTGCCCTGCAGAGCAAGAGCTGAAACCACGAGCTGAACATCACTAGAGAGCTGAAAGATTCTCTGCAAGGCCACTCTGGCTACAGCTGAGGGAAGACACCAAGCCCCGGGAAGACGGTTCCTCATGGGACCATCTCTCCGGACCCGTCACAGCTTCCTGGGTCTGAGCTACTGACCCCACACCAGCCACCTCAGACCAGAGCCTTGCTTACAAGCTTAACTTTGTCAGATTTAAATTATATCAGTTGGGCTGCCTACAGAATGAGCATGATGGTATTAGTAAGCTTTATAAATAGTAAACCCATCACTAATTTTTGTGTTAGTTGTACTCCTACATGGGAAACTGGTGATTTCCAAAGTAATTTCAACTCCACTGCTGTCATGGTACTTGTAATAGGGTGGTGACTGTGGTAGAAACTCAGTTGCAGATGCTTACAACCAGGAGTGGGGTTTATGGCCCTTGAGGTTCTATGGGAAACAGCTTGCTGGAAATTTGGAGAACAGAGTTTGTCTTTCAGCAGAGGAGGGGAACTTACTCCTGGCAGCATGATTTTGGATCAAGCATATCAAGATCATACCCAGATTGTTAGTTGGAGGCATGGCAATTGCTCTGAAATACTGAGTAAATAAATCCTCTGTTCCTCATATAAGTGCCAGATACAATGATGCATATATAGATCTCTGTATATACACATATAAATGTATGTGTATGTAGTTAGACAGGTAGACAGAGACTTCTTTCTTGACATAAGCAGCCACTATCCTGCAACCTGCTTGTAGATCTCTCTTGTTGCAGTTTTACAGGTTTACTGGGATATCTCATGTTGCCCAGATTGTCATGGCTGATTTATCAGGAAGTTCAAACTGTTTACTTGGGACACATTTAATTGGGAGTTGATCTAAATTGAGCATCTCCTGTGGGCCTGAATTACTTATGTCATGGTTAAAAGAAGAAACTCCTGTTTAACTGGGTCAAGAACCCAATTTAAATGGGATGTCTGTAGGGATTACATGGTGCTTAACTACGGGATTCTGTCTTTGGGGTGCCTAGAGGCTGACAGTGCTTACATCTCTTCTTTGTTTGGAAACAGCCATTATTATAGCTGCACTGTGCTAACACCCAGTCTAGAAAACTCTTGTTTGGCAGCAGTGGTGTTTCCTGGGCTGTTGAAAAGGAGTTAGTATCTATCTGTTGTACAGTTATCAGTTTTCTTTGTCGATGTCTATAGGGCTGCTGTCCATGCCATGGCTGAAATGAGGCTAATCCTCATGACAGAGCAGAGGTCTTTATTGCTTGTGTCCCTGGGTTACCTATAACTCTCCATTAAAGTGGTAGTGCAGGGCTGGATATAACTGACACAAGTGAGAAAAATCAATCTAAGGACTGAGATGGAAATACAAATGAAAATTATGGATCATATAGATGGTCTGACATAACCACTCCAGAACATATAAGGTAGAACAGCACTTTAATGTGACAGCAAGGCAAGACCACATCCAAAATGTGAATGCAGACAAATAAGGACTCTGACAGAATGCCTTGACAGGGAAAGCAATGACTATTCATACCTTTTCAACAGCTATTTCCCTTCATAAAATCATATCATCATTAAGGTTAGAAAAGACCTCTAAGATCATCAAATCCAACCTTTCACAGCCTCTGTGGAGCAGCTTCCCAGTTGTTTCAGTCACAGAGGGCTAGTGCTGCTTTGCTGCCTGGTGGAGACACAGCTGGGGGCAGCTGTTCTGGGAGGCCCATGGCATCTGGCAGGACACAGTGGTACAGAGTATATGTCAAAATCCTGAATTTGCTTGTTTTGTGTGGATTGTTCAGGGCCCAAGTTCCATTTTACTAGAGCTTTTGGACTGTTCCACTTGGAACCAAACCAAGTCTAGGTGAACATTATTTATTTATTCTACATAATAGAATATTATGTATTTATTCTACATAAATGGTATCTCTTATCAAAACAGGTTCAGATGGCAATTTCTGATACTGGCATTGCCACATTAGTTGCCTGCTTTACTTGGTTATAAAACAGCTTCCATCCTGTAGAAATCTGAATTGAGCTTACCTGTTTATGAAGAGCTTGTAGCTACTTTGTGTCCTCGACCCACTAAGTGTGGGGTCACATGATCCGTGTGTCTCTGGAACTCTCTCTGAAATAAATAAAGGAAATTTCAAAATTCAAGTGATAGTAGCAGCACTCAGAATCAGATGTTGGGACAATTACAACAGGGAAGAAATTTAGACTGGCAACTTCCTCTTCTTGTGTCCTTGCTTGGACATGATAAATGGCTATTTAATAAGGTTAAGTGAATACTACACCAGCAGTATTCCCAGTTCCCTAGTTATTGTTACTTCCTCTTCATAATCCTTTATGTGAATGTAATTTGGAAAACAGCTGTGTAGGTACAATGGCTGTCATTTCCATCTGTATGGGGGTAATTTGTGAAACAGCTTTTTCTCTTCAGAAATTATGCCCAATTTTGTTCTTCTATTTCCAGGCATAAAATGGGCAGAAAAAGCCAGGAAGCTTCTCTCTGGCTTAATCAGAGTAGAATATAAAATCAATGAAATGAAAATGATTGTATCTATTCCACTAGTTACTTGCTATGTTAAATATATTGTGAATGTTTTTACATCATAAAAATCTGGTGGGAGTACTGGATGGTTTGTGGGTCCTTAGCAAATAAGGATTGCATTGTTTTTCACCTTCAATCATCTCTATTGCTACAGAATGGACAGGTGTTTCTTTGTCCAAATACATGAAGGTTGAAATTTAGAGGCAGAACCAGAGAGGGTTATGCAAGTGGTAGTTCTGTGAATGTTTCTTGTATCAGCAGAGATGTTTGAAATCTTTAAGGAAGGGCGAGATTAAATTTTTCTTCACTTGGATCATTTCATTGATCTTATTTGAAGAATTGCATATAAAACTATTACATAAGCAGGATGATAGAGGTGATAAGATAAGAAGTATGGAAGCAATAATTTAGATAAAACATTCATGCACTACACCCTGAGACTTCACTCTGAATTCCAACATGAAGACGTGACACTGAATTCTAGTGTACCAACCAACCAACTGCAATTTTAAAACCTAGAAAATCTACAGTCACATTGCTAAAATAAGCATAAACATGTGGGGTTTTTTCAAGCTGCAGATGGTAGTGACAAAATGTGAGATTGGAGATAAGCTAGTTACCAAAGTTAAGTTTCAATCCTGTGTTCTGAAATTACATGCTTTTTCGTGAGAAAGCCTTGCAAAAATCTCTGCTTACACTGTGGTTTTCACATAATTGTATAAATATATTTTGACAAGCACATAAAATTCCCCTTAGCCTTTCTATACCAGCTATTACAGCGGTGGGACAACTTGGCTATTTTCCGTGGCCCAGCTGCCATGCTTTGATCACAAATCCAACACACACATGACATTAAATTAACATGTATTCCTCCAAGAAGTTGATCCTGTAGATTAGATATGTTAAATGAGCTACTAAAGTACAGTCTTGATATTGATCTCCTCTAATAATGGTGCTCTACTATATAGGAATATTTCTTCTCAGAGAATAATGCTTTTTTTTTTTTTAATATATTATTTAATGAAAGAATGTCTGTGGCAAACAAGTTTTCACATTCTGTGTTTGCTCATGTATTTTTAGAATCTTGTCTTACAAAATCCTGAGTATGAACAGCTACCAGTGTTTCAGTGGAGACGGAGACATGCACAAAGTCACTGATATGGGCCTTTGTCAAGTTTATGACCAAAATTTTCTTAAAAGTGCTTACAAAACAGGCTTCTGCTCTGAGTTTACCTTCGCTGTGTGCAACTGTGTGTGACTGACACGTATGTGTCACTCAGGGAGCAGCTGCAGTCTCAGGTTTTTACTGCTGCTGATATTGATTACAATTCTGGAGCTTCAGAAAAGCGCCTTGCAGGAGGAGAGCATTAACATGACTAACCTCACTTTCCTTATCCTTGGGCTGAGGGCTTAGGGCTGAGATGCTATGACATGATGTGTTTTTTTCCCAGGATATGCCCAATTTCGCTCTGAATTACATCCTCATAGAATTGCAGTGAACACACAATTTTTTTGCCATCTTTCCTAGGGAAATTAGTCCCTTGAGGTAGTGCTCTATGTATTTTTTTTTTTTTTGTCTGAGGACTTTAAAACCTTTAAAATTCAAAAGAGTAAGGGTAATATGGTCCTAGATATTTCATTACAATGAGCATCTGGATATCAGAAACACAAATTAATGCTCCCCATTGAGAAAAAACAAGGACTACTCAGCAGTTTTCTGTTATTTATGGCATCAATGAACTAAGCAATCAGTGTGCACACCCTAGTGCATCATAACTGATGTTGTGAATGCTAGGGTTATTGCCTTAAGGAAGAAATTTCTGGGATACAAAATCCACACATGCTTACAGAGAAGATTTGAATCTATGCCACAGGAGGACTTAGTACTTCATTTCTCATGGAAGCTCATAGAGGGAGGAAGTAAACTCCAAACTATAGGGGTAAACTTCCACCTCTTGGTCTAGGAGCTTCCACAGGCAAGATGGAAAATAAGTTTGAAAGCACATAGGAGGATGGATAACTGTAGATTGGAGGATAGAAATGGGTAGGAGTCTGAGAGGGGGAGCTGGCATGGTAATCTTGGTTTTTTAAGAGAGGCTGGTGGCATTTGGCAACAGCAACCTTTTGTTCTTGGGCACTGTCTTGTCTAAGTGATCCCAGTTCAGATTCCAATTTATACATGAAGATACACATGCACAGCAGTACTCCCCTTCCTCCTGAATTCCCATTTTTGCTTCATAGTATCCCCTTACACTGTGATTTATATGGCTTGGGAAGGAACCCAAACAATGTCTACTGCAGTGTCTTCACTGAACAAATTCTCTGCCAGTTTCTTTCATGTTCTTGCCACAAAAGGGTTGAAAGTGAAGCTAAAATTCCAACTCTGATATCTCCAGACAAAGTAAATCAGAACAGCATTGCAACCTGGCATTTAGCACAACAAAAACAACATGCTGAGCAGGAAATGCACAATGGCTCTGGGACAAAAATGAAAAGAAAATGAAGGGTTATTTGGTGTTTTTTTTCCCCCTAGATTTCAGAATTAGTCCGTTTGTTTTTGAATGGGCTTGAAAAAAAAATTAATTCTCAACATTCAAATCTTAGGTATTATTCATAGATTCAACTGATTTCAGAGCTGACATATTGACATTGCCCACCCTATGCATTTGTGGAGTAGCCCCACCTTTTCTTTATCAAGACCTCATGTGCTAAAAACATGTCAGGCTCTGTGATCTGCTGAACAGCTTTACCTGGCAAAGGGGGCATGAATCAAGAAAGAGGGGATGGGGCTACATGGTAATCAGGGAATATATAGCTTTGCAGTAGGACACAAGTGAAAAAGAATCTAACATAAAAGTATCTTTCTTCTCTACAACTTAGCACAAATACACCTCCCAAGTCACATAACCACAAGTTGCATGGGAGTATCTATCACCTGGTACATGGTTAGTCCCACACTTCAGGGGACAAAAGAGAGGAATACATAATTCACAAAAATAATCTTTTATAAAAATCTTACCTCTCCTGTGTCCTCGGTTAGACAGTATCAAAGATGTACTTTCAGAAATACTATTAGAGTCACTATAATCCACAGAGAGTTGTCTGTAATCTTCTGTTGACTGACTATAGTTCATTAATCTGGATGCTTTGTCTGGAAACAGAAAGGAAATATAGTGAATCATATACTTTAATTATAAATCATTGTATTTGCATGTTAATGTAAATAATATTTGGATTGACTAATTTTTATATAGTCCACATCTGTCTGTCTTTTAACCCTGACTCCAATTCCTTAAAGACTGAGGAAAGCTTGGTAACTTCATTCTATTACTTTCATAATCTTATTTGGACCAAAATTAGTTTTCATAGTTCTCTTCAACCATTCCATGTAAAACAAATCTAATACAGAAATTCTATTCTACATGTTTACCTGAAAGACTGAGGAGTGCAGATAACCTGCAAAGTTCTTATTCCTTATACTCTGAGGTCCAAAACCTTCAGCTATAATGTCTTCTTTCTGTGTGCAGGGTGGACAATGCCCAGACACAATCCACTACCAGAGTCAGATGCAGAAATTCCATTAAGGGGTCATCCTAACTCATTAGGATGTATATTTCTCTTTCACACTGACTTTACTTTGCTTGAATTCTCTCTAGTCCTTTTACAGAATCTCTGAAGCATACTTTTTAATTTAAAAAAAGGAAGAAATGGAAAGCTGTCTCGCACAGTGCAGCTCACACATTTTCAATGTAATCGAAATCCTAATTCACTCAAGTCCTTTGACAAGTGTAAGTCAAGTGACCTGAATCCCTGGAAAACACAGATATCACACCAGATACATAATCCTTAGAATGAGTATAAGGAAACTGCCATGAATTTGTGGCTAATATGGAGTTGAAGATGGGACCATCCCTTTTGGCAGCAGCAGAATTTCTACCTACTTTTGCAAGTGTGAATCTACAAGCTCAGTTTCTGAGTAAGTGAACCAATATGGCTTTAGGGGTGGTTTGTCTGTAAGTTTCCAAAAGAATCTCCTTTTCTTATAACCAATAATACCTAATAGAAATGTTCTACATGTATTTAAGTGCATGTTTGATTCTAGCTGATTTAATGGAGCATATGTGTGATTTGCTGAATAGGAATTGTATTGCTCATATGCCTAATGTTGAGTATATAAAAAAAAATCCTGTATAGCTTGGGCTAGCTTCCCCTTGCCCCAAAATCAGAGATCTCTGTCAAAGTGAAGAGTACAGTGTTGATACTAGAAGAAAGATACAGTTATAGAATTATTCTGAGGGATAATAAATCTTGATCTTAGTCAAATGGAATACAAAATTGGTATATATTGGTTTATTTATATAGTGGGCAGGATTTGGCCTTGTGTCTTGAAATCACTCTAGCAATTCATGTGTGAATTTATAAACCACATTTTGAATAGAAAATTAAACTAAAATCAAAAAGGAACCACAAATCTTTGTTTGAGTAATAAAATAGGAAAGATGAATATATATTCCTTAATGGAAGGAGGATAACCTCACAGAATTGCACCTTCAAAAATACACTGGAGTATACAAAGTACAAAAGCAGTTTTGAAAGTAGAGGTGTTTTAGATGCACAGGTTTTATAGAAAGTGCTTTTAAGAGTCAAATCTGTGCAAGCTGATTTGTTATCACTGCTTCACAGCCCTGAGACTACTGTCCTTTGTGGAAATAAGGAAAAAGAAACCTCACTGACTTGCCTCAGAGTCTTTCCATTATGAAGTAATTTATATGTAAAGCAATAACTATCCTATCCAACACTATATGCAATCACTACAGCATGAAATTAAGCAATTCATCTGCCTTGGGAAAGACACGGAAAGGGCTGTCTGTATCCTTATTAGAGAGTTCAGATTATAAGTATTTCTTTACCTTGGTGAAAATTCATCTGGGATGACAGTGTTGAGGTGTCCAATATTTTTTCATGCAGTCTTTTCCTTATCACATGACTTCTGTTCAGCTGAGAGGCTGTGCTGTCTTCAGTGACCACCTGCTCTGTCTAGAAGGTAGTAATATTGAAAGTCAATGTCATATGATATGTGGACTTCAGACTCTCACAGTGAAGTGATCCTTGCCCTCTGGCTGTCAGAGGCTGCTGATTTGCTTCGTATAAGCAACTTCATTTTCTCACGTTAACACAAAGTGGGACTGAGTATGTGGGCTCCATGCTCTCATGCTAGCTAAGTTTGAGAGGGGACTGTTACAGCAGTAAAGAGAGTAATAAAGAGTGCAAGGGAAAAATTATTCTCAGAATCTTAATGAATACTGGTTGAAAACAAAAAAAATCTCGTGTGTTTTCTTCTGTTGTCATTCAACTTGCCAACAAAAATGTTTTTTGATATTTCAAAGTTTGAAAAAACTCAAGTGCTCACTTATTAAAGACCTCATGTGGTCAGGCTTGATTGGACAGCAAATATTCAATTCCATTCAAGAACAATGAAATAATTTCCTAACATGATGTAAATGCGATTTTTTTAAAATTTCATGAAGAAAGTCTGAAACCAGAGTGGCAACTGAGAAATCTTTACTGTTGTGTTAAGTCCATTCCTTTGGCCAATAATAGGTCTCTGTAAAGGTTATGATTGCTTCAGTATTAACCAAAGAAATTAAGATACTGTAAGTACCAAAGCTGGATCACTTCCCAGGAGTGTAGAAGTGGTGTGTGAGACAGCTTCATTGCTTTATTTGCTTGTTCATGTGCCCACACAATTTCCTGTGCAGAAGTTTAGAACCAAATCTCACTTCCTTAATCCATACAAACATTAATTTCGTCAATCACTCACCTGTGTCCCATGTCACTGCATGACTTTCACCACAGAAAAGATGACTGGAGTATGAGAGTAGTACCTACCTCGCTGACACTTCCCACTGCAAACTGGACCATTTTCTTTATGTAGAATTTTGCTGGTAAGGAAGCAGATTCCTTCTGATGTGCTTCGCATGCTTCCAGGATTGATTCAGGAGAAAGCCTTTTATGTGGCAGATCTTCACACAGCGTCAGCAAGAGTGTATGTAGTTGGTCACCCAGCTGGAGGGACTGAGTCAAAATAGAGGTACTGTTAAATGACATCTCCCAGGGGACTGAAATCCTGTGTAAACTGGGACCAGGAATTTCTGTAAGCCTTTTACTCTGGGTGAGAAACAGGCACTGAATTCCTTTAGACTTTGGGAAAATTTCAGACAAGCACCCTAACAGCACTAAATGAGCTTCTAGTGGGATCTAGGATAGCCTTGGAGAGACTTGAGATCTCCAAGAGTGATCATCGGCCCAATTAGGGGCTTCTTGGTGACAGAGAGTTCAGTTTGCTCCAGAGCTTTGTTAATTAGACTGTGAATCAAAGATTCGTGCAAGTAAGATATGTGGTAGCATTAGCTTCAAAAAGGTGAGGAGTTATACCAGCCAAAACTGTTGTCATAGAAACCAGATACTTATATTTTAGGGCCATTTAGCTTATAAAGCCTTTTCTCTTAGAATGTGAAAGGGAGGTTAAATCTACCAGAAGCCTGTGCTCTCCAAACTGAGAACAAGCAACAAAAAGCATCAGCATAGAAATGAAGCAAAATGTATGTTACAAGTCTTTGAAAGGATTCTGGGTAAGCAAGAAATCTTTAATTTCAGCTAGCAGAGATACTGATAGAATTTGCTCAGAAATAAGGAGTTATTTAGTTTTATTATTGCATCCCGTTTTTGGAAAAGCACCTAAATGTGCACAGCACCCCAATCATGCCAACATGATGTTTTTCTTTTAGTCCTTCCTATCTTAGAATAATAGAATCACAGAATAATTTAGGTTGAAAAAGACCTTTAATATCATCGAGTCCGATCATAAACCTAACACTGGCAAGTCCACCACTAAATCATGTCCCTAAGTGCCACATCTACATAACCTTTAAATACCTCCAGGATGAGATTCAACCACTTCCCTGGGTAGCTTGTTCCTAATTGTCTTGGAATAAATAATCTTCACCCTTAAAATCAAGGTACAATTCATCTTAATAAGAACAATTCAGATTTTTGAAGAAACAGAAGGAAAAAGAAAAAGAAAAAAGAAAGATGATATTTTAACTAAATTCCCTGATTGGCATGAACTGGTTTTTTTGGTGAAGCTTAGACCTTAATGCAAGCTTTTCAATTCTTTTTAGTGGTCCAAAACATAAAGCCCCTTTTAGTGATACTTCAGATTATGCCTCTCAATCTTTGAACCTACCAGAATAAAAGAGAACAAAAATGTTTGTGTTACTGGCCTGGCTTGGAGGAACCTGGTAATCTGCTGACCAATAGAGGGTCATTCCTAAGGAATACACCAGCATCTGTCAAAACAGAAAAAGAAACCCTCTGAGAAATCAATATTTAATCTAGAAAAGCCTCATACTAGACACACCATCCTTTTGTGTATTTGGTCACAAAAGGGCAGAAGTCAAACAGATTATTTTTTTTAAAAACTAGACTAAACATATCTAAAAGTAAAATACTGACTCTTAGCTTATGGACTAGGTTTAATGCAATTAGTACTGTTCAGCTTGAGGGGCTGAGCGAGGCTGCCCTCTGTTCAATAATGCCAGGAGCAGGGAAAGAAATTTGAACTCCTTTCTTAATTTTGAAGCTCTCCCATTGCTGATTAAAGTTCTCCACTAACTGTGGGACTGACTAGCAGTTATATGCAGAAAAATAATTACTGGACTAAAGGGCACCTATTCCACAGCTTCATTTTTCTGCCTAGTGTCTAAATGGTCAGTTATGTGTGAATCTGAAAATACTGTGTTCTGCCTGAGGGGAGTATGTGGTCTGAGTGATATTTAAAACTTTTAGGTGCCTGAATGTTGTATCTTCCTTTCTTGCCAGAGACTCATTTGTCAGAGAGAAGAAAAATAAATTGTTAACAAAGCTGAACATATTTCTGACTTCTGGGACTGCTTCCACCCTCTGATTGTACAGATACTGCAGTCCTGCTGCTTCTGGGATTACAATTACCATATCTGCCTAAACACCATTTCATAGAAATATTCTTCCTTTCTGTGGGCCTTTACAAATAATACATTTCTGCAGGCCTTTAGGACTGATGTTCTAACTTGATTTTGATGTTGTCATGCATACTAATCCAATGGTAAGATGCAAGATACATGTAAATCTTTCTAACTATAGCCTAATTGGATTAGTTTTATTAGAAGTGGGGTGTGACAGGAGGTGCCTGGTATGCTGCATTAAAACGAGCTTGTCTTCATGAGGCGCTGTCAAGGTTTACTTTACAATATACCTCACCTTTGTCAGTCCAAAGCGCTGGTTTTTACTTGGGCGGTAGAGCGATTCTGGTGGACTGAAAGGGGCAGCTTCTATCTGAGATGCATTGTTTTGGAAGGACAAATTTCCTTCAGCAGACAGTAGTACTGACCATGGGCAAATCACACAGATGGCAGGGTCTGGAAAATGTCGAAGTTGATAATGGAGATCTTAGTGGTCAATTCACTGCACTCAGAAAATCATATTTCTGGCATCTCAAACTCATCACTGGAGGTGTACCCAGAATGACTTGACTGACTGGGGACCTCACTGGTCTTGACCCACAGACTCAGTTCCCAGCCTGACCTCTGACTTGCCTTGTCACTGTGGCCTTGCCTGCTGATCGCTGGGTTCTCTGACCCTGGTTGCCTGCAGCTAGCATTCTCTTTTGCTCCTTCCACATCTTCTGTAGTGTTGTATGCAAATACAACTCACACATGCTGGGAAGCTTGTCTGTTTTAGGAACAGCCAGCCAGCTTGTACTTCAGCCTAATGAAGAATACCTGGCCTTCTGTAGTGCTGAGCAGCCAATGAGTGGCGTTCCTGTCTAACCCAGCAGTGCTCCAGCACACCAGAAATATTCTATAGCAAGTGCTGCTGACCATTACAAGATCTGGCATGATCTATTACATCAAGCACAGTGCAGCAAATGTGGCAGCATTAGCCTTGAAAAGAGGCTGATTCCAGAAACAAAATAGCTGTAATTGAGAGATGTGGAGCCAGAGATATGCCTTACTCAACTGGGATGATGATATGCAGAGGCAGGTAACCTTCCCTGTGCTCCAAGAAACTGGATCACTGTGGACTCAGACTCCAACTTGGCATCACTTCTGGACCTGAGCTCTCTAAAGACATGTTTTAGCAGCCTTTCACTTGGCCTATAGACCCGCTTAGTTGTACATCCCTACTTCCTCTTTGTTTAGTTTTCATCTTCTGATACCCTAAATTTATCTGGCACAGCATAGGGAACATAGGTTGATTGTATCATTTTTTTTTTTAATTCTGTTTTGTTAAGTCAGTGATGAGAAGAGCATAGTGTCAGCTTAGTGTCTGGCACAAAGTCAATAGATGTATCTGAGCTGAACCTATCCAGGTGGGTATCTCCGTGCTCCACTGCTTTGCACATTCCTGGTGCTTGTATTGCCTGGGCCACTCTATCCTCTTTTTACACCAGATAATAGAGAACTCGTGGTATAGTCAACCTGCTGTAGTGCTCCAGTCCATTAAAAACTTCTTGGTAATGAATTTTCACTCTTCCAGCTATAGCAGGAGTAACACACCACTTGTTTTCTGTATTTTGTGTTTTGATTCTACATGCTCATGAGGTAATAAGACATCTCATCCATTCTCCCCTCAAAAGAAACACCCATTCACATAAACAGTTCTCAAAATGTGACAGGTTGCTCAGATGTGCTCTCTTGTTGTTGCTCAGTTGTGCTCTGTGCTCTCTCAAGCTGGTCTGCTTGGCAAGCAATCATCATAATGATAAGTCACATTAATATCATCAAGGATAAAAGTCTCTTACTAGCTGAATGGAGAGCCATGTGGATTTGCCTGTCCTTCTCTATCAGTCCATGAAGGACATGATCCTAGCTGGCACTGCACTTTCTCTGAGTGCATGTTATTCAAACTTTAGGAAGGGCTCTTTGTCTGCATAGAGTTGTACTTAGATTAATTACTACCTGATGTTTAATTTGAAAAAGAAACAAACACCAAAACTGTGTGAATACCTCCTATGTAGATAGAGCAATCTGCACATAATGCCAGCAGCAATGAAAGATTTCTCACTTTTATTAGCAATATGGTGTTAGTGCCATTAGTGGTTTTTGTCTCCACCCCACCCCCCACGAACAACCAACCAAAAAACAAACTCAAAAGAATTAAAATAACTGAAGAATTAATTTCCAACAGTAAGAACTCTAAAAAGATACTTTTCACCTCACCTTTGTGAAGATCGTCCAGAAGCTGCATTGTGGACAGGTGCAAGAGTGCCCATATTTCTTCTTCCTCCAGAGGGCTTCCTTTTGCCCACAGGACCTCGGCCAATGTCACACAGGAACTGCTCATGCCTGCTGCAGTAGATACCGGGACTTGGACACACTGAAGTAGAATGAATTGCTCGAGACAAGCCCTACTGATTATAGCTGTACCCTTCTCTCACAGTAAGAAATATTTTGTGAACCACCCTGCTTTTTTGTTCAGAATAGGTAAGTATTGTTTATCCCTGTCTTAATCTGAGTGAGAGTAAATAAAGGGCACTGAACTAAGTGACTTTCTGTAATCTTTTTGAGCCCTTTTACTCATCATTGACCCATCATTTATGAGAAAAAGTCATAAGATTCTGTGGAGCAAATAGTTTTTACTCAGGAGGTCCTTCATGAATATTCACTGTTCAGATTTTGTGAGCGGTTATTTGAATGACAGGTGATTGATTTTGCTGCTTAATTGGATTTTCCTATCTATAAAAACATGACAGAGTTAATCTAAGAAAAAAAGAAGGCAAAGCAAAAGATATGCAACATGTAAAGTTTATAAACAGTCCAACAGAGCAATTAAATTTCATTCATTGCCAGATTGATCTTGTAGACTCTTAGTGAATTCATTGATGAGAGCTTTTCTTGCTCACATATCTGAGACTCAGTGCTTGCAGTTCAACCCTTCCAACATACATATAAACTTGCTTTGTTTCACTGAACCAAATTAAAAGATGATTCTCCTTTCAGACTGCTGAATAGCAATTTAGTGGCTCCCAGCACACTGTCCTATCTGACAGGTAGGTAAGACCTGGCCTAGTGCAGAAGAATGTGGGTCTGCACACTCACCCTGTTTTGTCTCAGCTGCAATACAGCATCAGATAATTTAGACAAAGGCACTCTGTAGTGAATCATAATTCCGTGTCCTACGTACTGGAAAAGTATTTTCCTAATCCCAGCTCACTAGGAACTGACTTGTGACTTGAAGTATCAAGGTTGCTTTTCCTTCAAATGTTTTGTTCTGCGAAATATTCTCAAAGAAGGTTTTGTTCTTCATAAATGAGTCTGATCTTTCCATTTAATGAGTTTTACATTTCAGTAATTTACTAATCTATTCAGAGCTGCCCTAGGTCTACACATTAGTAGGGAAAACTGAATCCAAACTTCAAATTTCCTAGAAGTTTTTAGACAGCTTTTGCTGTTACTCTCCTGTAACAGTGAGCTCCACAGGTTCATTTTATGTTGTGTAAATAGGGGAATAAGGAGAAAAGTTAGAAGTGATCCATTTACTGATTTGAGATTTTTACATTGTAGACCAGCAAGTGAGGACACTATAGCCTGGGCTGCTATTGTCTGGTATAGGGTTGTAAACACTACTGTAAAATGAGTTCACTCACAGCCTGAGGGCAGATCTTTCCCCTAGAAATTCACTCTCTGTACACAGCTCACTTACTGCCACTGTTTGCTCTCTGCCTGCAACAGAACTCACTGTGTCTTACAGCTGATAGCTTTGCCAGCTTCCCATTCATTATGGAGTCTTCAAGGGGTCACGGCAAGAGCATTACAGTGTCCTGCAGGACCAACTTGTTGCTGATTAATAGACTACTCAGACTTTGCTTCATGGGGTCTTGTCTTGGCTCACTAGCTTGCAAACAAGGAATCCCAGCATGGGAAGAATGATCCTTTGTTGCAATCACTACAGGATTATAGATCAACCTAGTGACATTTTAAACGGAACCAGTCCTAATTTTAGTCTCTGTAGCTTCAAAGGGCAGTAAAGCTTCTTACAAACCTAACCTTAATTAGAAGAGACAGACAAATCTTCTTAATCTAAGCCATCACCATTTCTCTTAATAATAAATTACTGTGATAGCATTTCACTTAACCCTGTGGTACTGGGACTAAGCAATCAATTCACATCCCCAGAGCCAGAATCTGTGTGGCTTCTCCACACAGGTAATCCACCAGATCGTACTTAGCACTGTTTTATTTGAGACTGCGCTGGGGGAAGGAGCACTGCACCCTCTGTTTTACATGGAAGTGCTTATACAAAGTGATTTCAGTGCTGATATTTCTAACTAGCTTAAGTTATTCAATAAGCAGCTATCCAAATTGCAGGTGTTACAGCTTTATAGTACCAAAGTGAAATCAGCAGTTACACCAGAGATGCTTAACTTCTGTAGTGAATCTTTTTTTCTGAGAGTGAAAGTAATGTCTCAGATCAATACTAAGTATGAATAAAATTAATCCTGCTATCAATGACGTGCAAACTTCTTGAAAAAATATTAGATTGTATGGCCATGGAAATCATAATCTCTTTAAAGGTAACAAATCATTGCTTTAAAGCAATGGTGGAGTTAAGCAATGTGCTATTTTACAATCACATTAGCAATTGGTTTTTGAAAACACTCAGAATGCCCTGTATCTTCAGGCTGTATTTTTGACTTCTGATTTTCAATACCAACATGATGTGATATTTAACAAAAATCTAACAGTGTGAGTGCTTGGGGAAAAAACTATAGCCAGGCTATGCTATGTGTATTATAAGAGAGTAAAAGTGATTGAAAGATACTGTTATTATTGTTGCACTGCCCATATTCATCCCTCAGTTTAATAAAAGCTGTGATCCAGAACCAAACAATTCTGACCTTTAAGCAACCTACAACTCAAAAGACAAGGTAGACAAACGAGGAGGCAAGAAAGAAAAAGTTAACAGCAACTTAGCAAAAAGCGACTCTTTTTCAATAACACTACATATCAGGAGATTATGCTGGATCTGGTTGAGTCTGCAGCGAAAAATTAGAGCAGCAGAATGTAATCACCCACTTTGGGGTTTGACCAGGATATAGAGGTTAATGTTTTTGTGACTGGAAAATGTAGCAAAGAGCTTCCAGTGCCAATTCATGCTTTTGAGGTAAAAGGCTGACTTTGCCAATGTCTATGGAAGAAGATAGTACCATCCAAATTAGCCTAAAATATCCTCCCTGTTCTAATCTTTGCAACACATTTATTCATTATGTAGACTCTCTAAAGTCAACACTTTCCCCTACTCGTCTTGCATAGGTTGCATAAGGTTGCATTGGGGTGGGGCTAACCCATCATTTTGCCAGCAACATCCACCTATTTATCACATTTCTTTCTAAATAATTCAATTTTGGTGCATTTTGTTTTATCATATGTTCAAGCTTTCATCCATTGAAAGCTGAAGTCAATGAAAGAAATTGAATTTATCATGAAAGTAAATGAACTACAACTTTGCATCTGGATTTGACCCTTAGCAACAACTGTGCTTTAGTTATTTCATATGCCAAGGTCACTTTATTGGATTTGGCAGTCTTATTTAGTAAAATGTAAAGGAGCAGCTTTGCTTTGGTCAATCTTTACTTTTGCTATTTTGTTTACAATGTAAAGAAAGCAAAAGAGCTAAAAACTATTACTCTTGTAGCAAAATTGACCTTCCCTTATCAACTACAGTCAAGTACATTAAATATCCTTGAGAGGAATGGGTCAGCTGGATTCCTAACTACATGACAGCCCTTTTCATGCCCACCTATCAGAGGGAATTTACTGGGGAGTAGGTTCAGCTGTACAAGTTTTATAGCATGAAAGTCAATCCATTATCTGGATGATAGTGAAAAAAGATGAAGGGAGATCTGGACACACTAGTGAACAAGGTAATGAGGAAGGAGAAATCACATTTAGCTTTCAAAAATATGGAATCAAGTTTGTTTCTGGTCTACTTGTAAAGGCGTAAAGAAAGAACAGATTTGCCCCATCTGGACATCCTGAAGAACAACTGGAAATGAGAACTTCGGCAAAATAGTGTGTGTATAAACACAATAACAGCAACAACAACAACAGCAAAGGATTATCCTTGGTAGGAATCAAGCATTCTGTGAACTGGAAAGGCTTCTGTCAAATCAGAAAGGCCTTTCAATTTTTACTGCCTGGAAGCTGTTCTTGCAGAGGTCTTGTCTTTCGTGCGACTGAACTTTCAGTTCTGCTTCATTACTCTGTGTTGGTATATTGCAAAATACCTAGCTGTAAACTTAACCAACTTTTAATTTGCTGGAAGGTGTAAACAAATGTAGATTTTGTAAACAACTCTGTCTGGGAAGGCCTATTTATGGTTTGGACATACATGCCCATCACAGCCCCTCTGTTAGAGGTGACTGATTGATTTCGACAAGAGTGAGCCAGAGAGGGGCTACTTAAGTAGACAGACCTGAGAGATTGCTAACATTGGCCACTAACCTCACTGAATGAGTGTAGGTGTGTACTGCCAGGCAAGTGAGAGAGACTTGGAGTGTAACTTCTTCCATTTGCACCACTATCTCCAGGAAAAGTTCTCTATCCATAACAGTCCATGGAAGCTGGTGTAAACCCACTGCACCTGAAGACATATGAAGTTGGCTAATACTGATTTTGCCTAATTTACCTGCAATGCCTGAGCATCCATCAGTCATTTTCAAGGACAACGTTAGAGATAAGGAAATGCTTCTTCTAGTGTGGCATTGAAGGACTCACTAATAAAACTACACACAAGCCTATAAAAAGATGGCCTTTAGCCAACTTTCTCTAGACACAGTATTGTCCTTAGCCTTCTATCCCTTTCATCTGTTGCACTCCAATTTCTTAGCTATGTTAGCAGTCCATTTTAGGACTCAGGTGCTACCTGATAGTCTAAAAGCACCTTCTGTAAACAAATGACCAAACCCAAGGAAACTCAATCCTCAAAATAGCCAAAGTCAGAACTTCTTGTATCAGTGGCAGCAAGATGCAGTGGGGGAAAAGAAAACTTTCTGAAAGAAGGTAATTAGCTGGAGCACCTCAGGTGTGGGTCGGCAAGACTTCAAGCAATCTGCTTTCAAGACTAGGAAATATGGGAACTTGAAGTGACATTTTTCTAGGGTGTTGGAGGGCTAATAGACTGACTTTAAGTACTGAAGAGGGGTCCATAGAGACAGATTGACAAGACAGACCTCCTAATTCTGAAAGGTCTTTTTAAATGAAAAGTTACAAGGAAAGTGTGTTTTTAGTCAGCATCCTTTTACTTGACCTGAGTGCAGGACAGTGGGTTATTTACATATCAAGTAATGTAATTTCTGACCATATCCAGGTGAGGACCTTGACCGAGATCAAATCAGTCTGGCTATCCTATCTCTTAATTTTCCTCTGTGGTTTTCCCCCTCAAAGATTAATAATTGACAGTAACACATTACTTTGAAGTGCCTTATGTTTAAGAGCAGGGATAAATTTGTATCTTTACATCTTTGTGACATAGAAGCTCAGAAACTTCATCAAAAGGGGCTGAAAATTTATGGAGGAATAAATGTAAATTAAAACACAAGTGTTTTTTTCCTCACTAAGGGAAGACAAATGATTGTTTAATATCAAGTATTCCTAATACACTAAGAAAAGTTCTTGCAGCCTATCTCAAGACTGGCTGCATAATAAATCAAATTTGGAATACAAAATTAGGGGAATTAAAAATAGGGTAAAAATGGGATTGAGCTATAGTTTTGAAATAATCAGTGTTAATTTCAAAGTAAATTTACAAAATTTATGAACAATCTGTCCTGAGCCTTTTCTGTGGTCACAGACAGAGAAGGAACAATGCGTCAATCTCACTGCCTCTGAATCCTCTGAGTCATGGTGGCAGGAACAGCATTTGGCATGAACCTGCATCCAGTAGGAGGTATCACCAGGAAAATACTTAACTAATTTCCTTTGTGCCCTTAAAAATCATATAGCTATAAAAATGAATGTAGAGACAGTTTTGAAATTTAAAATTATCCTAGTGTGCATACAGATTAAATGTTTGATATAGATAATAATTTCTGAATTAAAATGGGAAGATATTACTTGCTTTTTATAAAGGCACAAGATTATTCCATAGCACATATGTATTAATCTGATTCTGGGTCTCTACAGACAGTTTGGGATCAGTGATGTAATTTTGCCACACTCCAGTGTCTACCCTGAAATATTCTTAAATGAACAGTTTTCACATGAGGATCACAATCCTTTGTTGCTCAAGGCTGCATATTTTGCTTCTTTAAAAAACCCAAACTAAAAACCCACCCAAATCCTGTAAATTAGAATACTGTAATGAGATTATGAGAGATGTTGGTCTCCAAAATTTTTAGGACTAGGTAGTTAGAAGATCCTGAAGAATCATTGAAAGCTATGACCAAATTGTAAGCGACAACTTTAAATCTTTTTTGGTTTTCATCTGATTCATAATAATCCACAAAACTGTAACATGCAAGAAGAAAGAGGATGATCACATCAGCCTGTAACCATGAGCTTTGAATAGGGTCTGATTGCATCTATCATGTTGATGATTGTTCTGATTTAATACTTCAGGTTGTATTCTGTTTTTGAAGAACGGTGTTCTTTCATAAGAAAAATTTAAATTATAAAAATATACTGTAGAAATAATTTACTAAGAAATGACAACTAAATATATTTGCTTCATAGGCACTATTCATCTACAGCATGTAAAATTGAAAACCCAAGTAAATTCTTAAAATATATTTAAATGTAGTTCAAATTGAATTAAGGTAATTCAATTTGTTGTTGATATCACCAAATTTTTACTGATAATCTTAGGGGAAATACAGAAAAAACTATATTGAAAATAAATGTAATATCTTAATCATAAATGTATGCATATTTTAGACAAATGAAAAGGGAAAGACTTTGGGGGCAGAAGGTGCCCACCCTGTGTACTTTAGACTTTCTTAAATGTCTACATTAAACTCTGAGCCTCTTCTGTATATAATACTTGTTGGGCCAAATCCAGTAACTCTTTTGTATATTTAAAGGCTTCTTGATACATGCTATCATTCATGATACTATGGTTTCTATCTGGATACATAAGCATAGTAATTGGATAAAAAGCTGAATATTTGCTAATTACTTAAGTACAACCTACTGTATTTCAATGCTGATTGTCCATCAAATGCCAACAAATTTTAGCTATATGAAAAGTTGGAAGAGACTGAAAAGAGCACATTTTTTAAAAATTATCATTTAAAATTAATTTACATCATAACCTCATTTATTCACATATATTCCATATACAAATTTTGTACTCTGACTCACTGTAAACTTGTTATAATTTTGGAGAGAATACACTATATTCCTCATACCAGAGAGATGAATCTCATTAAGTATGAAATTTAACTCTCTGAAATATGGGGTGGAAATGTGTAGGCTTATAATTGGAATAAACACTTAAAATGCTGTTAAAAACTTCTGTTCCAATAAAGTAGACAGGCAGAGCTAAATCTGCAAACACTGACAAGTCAACAAGGGAGTTGCCTTGTTGCTAAAGCATGGCCTTGCCTTAGAAAGATTGTGTTCCAGAAATTATAGCTGCAACAAAACAGCATTATATGGTATTTTTTCACTCTCTATTGTAAATTATTTTGTTTCCTTTCTAGAAACATGTACTTTAATCAATAGGAGCATTAACCAGACTACTGCAAATTATTCAGCACTGAAGGGAGATAAAATTTCACTGCTGCAGAGAGATTAATTTCTTTTCTAGAAAGTCATAAACGTCACATAAGTTGGGCCAGTCTCTAAACAGTCTAATCTTTGAAGGAGAGAGTTGAAATCTAGTTCCTGAATAGTGTAGTTATGTGCCTCTCTGCGGGGAATTTCATGAGCTGGGTGGTAAGGGTGCTAAAAGATGTGACTTTACTACAAGACCCATGGACATTGTTCCTCAAAGACATAAAATGTTATTAGTACCAAAAGAAAATTTAGAAAAACCCAGCATCCTACAAAATCAGACTTATAGGGTCAAATTCTTATTTCTTCTCTACTTCAAAGGGAACCTACCAGTGAATTTCAGAGGAAAATACTACACTGTCTGCAGTCAGTTTGCAAGTAGATATTCTTTCAATAGAAGTGCCTGAAAATGTATATGACTGGATAACTGCAATCAAAAGAAAGTGGTGCTATGCTCATTCTTGCTAAGTTTATGTGCCCTTTCTTCTCTGCTCTGGCTGATGCCAAATGCCAAAGACCTCATAGAATATCAGTCTGTGATTGACAGCTACTGCCTCTAAAGTAGCTAGTGCTACTTTTCTTTGGTTTTTTTCATTCACCTTTCATAAAAGCTCATTCTACATGAGACTAGACCAGACTGGTGGCCCAGAACTAAATCTAATACATCTAATACATTATCTACATTCTAGCACTTCAAAGATTGAAGCTTCAAAGCCATGCTCTCTGCTGCTGCAGTGTCAGAAATAGTAGGAGAGTAGAATTTCAGTGCCATGGTAATACTTCTCTTTTATATTTATTGATTTATGTCCTTTTTAAGGCATTATGTAATTCTCTGAAATGAGGCAGCCTTGTGCCAGACATAGGAACAGGGAATGAAGGGTCAAATGATATGCTGATACTGAGGTTAATAGGTAGCACCACAACACAGGTAAAAGAGCCTGAGCAGGCTGTACACCAGCTTCTTCAGGTGCCAAAGAAAAATGAATTCCTAAATGAAAGATGAAGAACAAGGTTTTAGTTTATGTTGTCCAGTCTTCCCGAAGTCTCTCCATAGCTTCTCATAGCTAATCCTATTGTAGTCAATGCTGCTGTGGTTTGCTTATTGTTAAAGCTAGTTCTTGAGCTCTGACAGTGCCACAGTTACACCTCTGCTTGCAGAAGAGAGATATTCAAAGCTTCTGATCCTGATTCTCATGCTGACCGGTTCTGTTACTTGAGAAAGACTCAATGTCTTCTTTCACCACATCATTGAGGATGATGTGGTTTCCCATCATTAGCAATTCACTTTAGATGTAAATAGTAAATTATCAGGATTTGTATTCCTCTGGAATCTCCATCTATAAATTTCTAGATCAGTAATGATTATGAAGCCTGTGCCAAAACTTCCATAAAATGAGGTTGCTTTTATTTTAGAAACTGCAAACTATAATTAAGGGACTTGCTAAAAACATTGGAGAGCAGTGGAGAAGAAATTAGAAAAGCAGTTTCTTAACTGAGAGCCTTTAGTTGCAGGTTGTAATCACTGGTAATCCTTCTGCTGTTTGGAGTTCAGTGCTCTTTCTGAAGTAATAGTATTTAGTACAAATCCATGAAAAAATAATGTACTTAAACATGTTTTCCAGAATCATGTGAACTGTGTTATGCAAACAAAGACTTATCCCTGCCATAAGAGCAGTAACAATTTAGTGACTTCTACTCCTTTGCCTTCAATAGAAAACTATACTATTCTGAGGTACCCTGATTTTTTAACAGTGCAATACTGTTGTAGGTGAATTTTTTTTAACTCCAGAAGAAGGCAGGAGGGACTGAGCACTGACATGCTGGATGACAATCCAGCCAGCTCTGTATTGTCATTTTTCATACAAACAGGCAGCCTTCTAATCAGAATTAGCTAATGATTTGAGAGAAATGAAATGAGGTTTAATGTAAAAAACCTAAACAACAAGGTAAATATTAGATACTGCTGTACAAAGCAAAGATGATGAGTGATTTAATACTTACTTAATTGATAATGAGATTAAGAGAAATACGTAAGAACCTACCTGTACAAGTTGGACAGATGCCGCATCCAGAACAGTCTGAAATCTTCTATGTTTTTGCCCAATAATTATTGTTTAGACCATAATAGTTGTAAATAGAACATTAAACATATTCAGGACTTGATTGGACTTCTGTTTCTTGTTTTTTTTCTCTCTTTCTTACCTTCTGTCTTCTCTCTTTCTTTCCCCCTTTCTTCCTTTCTTTCTATTGCTTTGTTTGTATCTTGTAACTAAGCACTGTGTGGTCTGGCAAGTGGCTAGGCAAGTAAACAGTGACCTTCCTTCTCTTATTTTCAAGCCAAACCTAGCAGCTCCTGGTTTGAAGTTGAGGGCAACGTCATGTCTGCTAACGCTGTTTACAGTCCTTCCTTTTTTTTTTTTTCTTTCTTTCTTTCTTTTTTTTTTTTTTTTTTAATTTTTCCTGGGAGTTCACTTGCCAGGTAATGAGAGTCAGCTTTTAGGAAGTGGCTCAGTATAAATCTCTGGGTCCGTCGACTTACAAGGACTCAATTGGATTACCTGACGCACACGGGAGCATTAGATCTAAACCCCCATAGACTGATGTCGCTTTCAGCCCCTGGCCAATCCAGGGAGCAACAGCACAACCAAAGCAGAGACTGACGGTCTGAGGGGTGACTGTGTCTTTTCTGAGCAGCAAAATCCTTCAGACTCAACAAACAATGCAGATAAGATTTTGATGGGTCTATTTGGCAGGAAAATAAACCAACCCAAAACTGAAGGAAGGAAGGAAATTTGATCGTTTTTTAATATTGCCTAGTCTGAAAATTTTTTGTTAATTATAGCAGAGTGTAGCTGTGCTCAGAGCAGGGCAGAGGGAGCTCTTGGGATGCTGCAGGGCAACTGTGAGCTGGGTGTAAGTAAGTGAAGGGAAAAAAATCTTAGTAAAACAGAAGGAAGTTCTATTGGACTGACTTCAAGAAGCTCTTCACATTAGTTGTTCCTCCATTTTTCCCAGCTCCGTTTGTCTTTTTATTCTAGTTTTTCTCTAAGTCCACAAATCTGCATTTGTTTAATTTTTCTCCCTATATTTTGTCCCTGAGCAACGGGATTTGCAAATGCATTTACAATCCTTATGGCAATACCTCACAGATGACTGTAGTGTAGATTTCTCCATGTCAAAATGAAAATCTTGGACTTCTTTCATTGCCTAACTTCATGCAACTGGTCATTCAAGTTCAATGTGGGAAAAAAACCAAACCAGCCTCCTATTTCCTTTTTTCTCTCTCAGTCACTGTGAATGTTGCCACTGTTGCCCCTAGCCCACACTCTGGACTTCGCATTCAGTTCAGCCTACCGATCCACTGTATCTGAGTGCTGACATGTGCTTTTGAGGAAAATATACACGCTATGGTCTTCTTTATTTATCTTTAAAGAAAATTTATTCAGGTTTTCATCAGCTCAGTTGCTGTAAATCCCTCTCTTTTGACACTTGGAAATGAAATGTTTCCTTATGCAAAATGTCACAGAAGACATATATTCTGCTGAATTCTCACACTGGGTTCATCACCCATCCTTTCATATCCTTCTCTGGTCCCTTTAGTTTATAGCAGCAAAATAAAACTATTTTTTTATAAATTCCAGCTTGGTCCAGAAGTCATAAATCTGATCTGACAGGCAGTCTGACAGGACTGCAGGCAGGAATAAAACTAGACAGAGGTCTCACATCAGATGCCCCAAACAGAACATGCTGGAGTTGGCAAACCAACATTTATTGATAAACCCCACCAACTGTGCAAAAGAAACTACTTATTCCCTTCTCCCGTGATCATTGGACTAATACTGCTCTTCATTTATTGAATTTGTGGATCCAAATACCAACAGATCAGCAAAAAGGCTGTTAATGAAAAAAGTAAAATCTGAGCATTGATGCAGCTCAGGAAGTGTTTTGCTTGATTATCCAATGCAGTCACACTAGCAGGACAAAAGCAACACAAGTTTGTGGCTGCTCCTTCCCCAGGTAATGAGTGGGGAGGAGATAGGAAGTTATTTTTAGTGGTGCATTTGTAGCTACCAGATTGGATTTAAGTAGGTGTGTGTATAATGCTGTTTGTGGAGTTAACAGGGTGTGTGGCTTTTTGAATCATTTTGCTAGAAATAATGTGTTGTGTGAACATGCTCCTGTTAAATCAGGTAGAAATGCTGATTTGATTAACTGATCAAACTTCCTAAAGACTTTATGCTCTATTGCTTTAAGAAAAGACTCAATGATTCTTCTCATGAAAACTTGCAGTTGCAAACCTGTGGTAGTTCTGTTGGCATAAGCAGCAGTTCCAGATTTGTGAGATCAAATTCTCACCCGTGATTCCTTCTTTATTCTAAATAGTCACTGAAAACAGCCATTTTAGAAAATTACAACCTACTGATTTGAACCAAAGCAGTATTTCAGACTCATAAACTCAAAATATACAGTATGAAAGCTTCAGTTGAATTCCTTCTGTTCATCTATTGAATCCTCACTGTGTACAGGTGACATGTAGGCAACTGCAGCATAGTTTATGTAACTAGATCACTATGAAAGAAGGTTAACAAGATGAAAGACTGTTTATCCCAGTGAAGGAACTGCTGGATGGAGGCTTAGGATCTCCCTTATGTTCCTTCCAGCTTTCTGAGAACCGGCAATGGCTAGAATCCAATTATTCTCTGACATTAATGCCTTTTTATCCCACAGAAGCTGAAGTGTGGGAAGCTCTTAAAAGTTTACATAAAGGTGAAGATTACTATTTACTTCTCAGCTGATGGTGGTACAAGCAAGCTTGTGTCAAAAATACAACCACAGCTCAGGCCTGGGGTTTCTGTTAAACAGAGAAGACTTACAGTACTTCTGTTAAGTTTTAACTAGTTTTAGTTCGGAGTCCCATGGACCGGATCATGAACTGCTTGAGCTGAACTTCAGAGCTAAATGGAAATCACTTGAGCTTTCAGAAAAATCAGGGAATCTCCCTTTTTGCCTTGGATCTGCTCAAATTGTACAACAGGACCTAACCACTTCTGATAGTGAACTTCCATGCATCATCCCTATGTCCACTAGGTGTGAAAATTAAAGTTTTATTTCAATCATGGCTTCTAAGCAGATTGGAATTTGTCCAGTCATCTATATTTAGCTTAGCAATGTAATACAAGGATGTGAGTCTACGCTCTTGTTCTGGTCTTTGCTGTCAGGAGTGTTTCACAGCAGTGTCTTTGGGAGATTACCTCTGATTTGTGTAACCCTAAGCTCAGTTAAAAAAAAAAAAAAAAAAAAAAAAAAAAAAAAAGACAAGAGGCCAGTATCTGAACAGCCTGTTTCCCTTTAAGAAATAAGTCCTAAGGTAATTAAAAATACCACTAAACTGGGAGTGGAGGTGTATTGGAGTTTGTTCCTAAGTTTGTGTTTGAAGAGTGTAGGAAGGCAGCATAATTCTTATTGCCACACTGTTCTGTAAGAACAAAGCTGGCAAAGTCTGGCTCAAACCTCTGGGAGTTTCTAAATCTTTAGAAAGTTCTATGAATGGATGAGACTCAATTAAAATACCACTTTCAGTTCAGTGTGTTTAATTTGCTTTTGCTTCTTACACAGCTTTTGAGATGTAATGTGAGGCAAGAAAACATTGAACAAGTAACTCATGTTTGTGACACCTGATTACAGCTCTGCTGATCCCAGCAGTAATTCAACGGGAGGCCAGTATTCCTATGATACATCCTCCAATGCATCTGTCCAAGATACAAGAAGAGAGGCTGTGAAGTGATTACTATTTAATGCCAAATGCTCTCAGGCTGTAATGGAACCACTTTCTAAATTATAAAAGTTCAAGCCATTAATCTGAGGAAAGAAAGACTGAAACTTTAAAGGTTTCAGGGGTATGGTGATGGAATTCCATGTATATACTCAATGTATAGTTTCACGAAAAGTAGACATTTTACCCAGAAGGACATGGATGCTGGTTGTAAGGGGGAAAAACAATCATCTTTTTCTCTCTTGGAATAGAGATTTTCCATTAGTTATGCTCTTTGTCACCATAATGAAACCTGTGTAGATTAACATATACTTGTGTATATTAGATTAACACTTATAGAGTGAAAATAGCTTTTCTTTACAATAGCTGGTGATCAAAATGTATCTCCATTTCAAAATGCTAGAAGGAGTGTGTGTAAGTTGTCACAGGGATTCCATAAGCCAAAGATGTGTGCAGGCACCAAACTAGCATAAAGAGGTACAGTTTCACCCACAGGGGATCATTTGCTATTGAAGTTATCCTCCTTATTCTGCCTAATGTGGTTCACTGAGTGCTAAGTAAGGTATTGTGCAATATAGACATAACACACACTCTTAAGTATCTTCAAAATGCTTTGGTAAAATCATAAGAGTTACCAAGTCAAAAGAGATAAGACTTAGTTGTCTTATACTAAGTTGTATTCCTCCTCTACTGCCATTTAGCTCACCGTCACTTGTTTTTCGAAACTACTTTCTGAAGTTATCAGGTTTTGTGTTGGAATCATTATATGGAATGGTAAATTCAACTGGCATTTAGACAGGATGTAACATAATTGGTGTTGGCCAATTTCATTTTCCAGCTCTTTTCAGAGATAATGTATGACATATTATCTAACCTAGAAGGGCCGTTTGCATTTAGGAGTTGAAATTAAAAACTTTCACAAGAATTGGTGCACTCCTGGGAAATCTTTTTTTTTAAGCAGAAGGGCAAGGTCGGGGATGAAGAACACTGAATGCTGGTTGGAGAGACCATTACTGAAAGCTTGCCTTCAGTATCCCCTGTGCCAGAGTCATCAGTGGTGTTGTTCTGTGTAAGGTCACTAAAATTTGGTCAACTTTGGATGGTCTCATGTAGCAGAAACCATGAAGAGAGGATGGCACAGGAGCTTTTCCAGTTATGATCACTTTATAATCACAAGGAAGAAAAAGCTGATATAAAATTTCCTATGGCTTTGTTCTGAATCCTGAAAATGTCCTTTGCTCTGGAATTATTCTTAGAAAGCCAAATACTAAGCTTTCATTGATAAGGGTGCAGGAAGGGATGTCAATATGTAATTTAGAAAGGTAATGCCAAACCCCAAAAACTTTTCTCACATTTGCCTACGAAAAATTTCTATTGAATAGTAGTATAAATAAAGAACACCCTATGCTGTGTTAATATCAGTGTGTAGAAATATGAGGTATGTGACCCCATAAACACTGCTTTCTAACAGTTAAACTACAAACAATTTCTAGTTGGCTGAGTATGTCCAGTGATTGCACATACTTTGCTGCCTATTTACTTAGTGTAAAAATTAATATAAATTGGCTGTACATGGAATTATGGCAGCTCAGGAAGAACAAAGGAAGGGGTTAATAGTATTAATGATATTTGAGAGAACAAAGTTTCTTGACTAGATGTGCAGAAATGTCTGAGCTTCAGCATCTGTTAGCCGTGAGCACGGCCCCATCTTCCCGTTCCCATCTGTAACCTGTCGCATGGTGCCCCACGGTGGCTGCTCGCCTCCTGTTACATTTGCTCAAGCAAGTGCTCCACTCAGTTTGGTTACTACTAAACAAAAATATTTGCCCCAGTTCATCATTATTTGCTAATAGTCAGAATTCAAGTGTATAACTGCAGTTTGCAATTCCTGTCTGTTTCTAGTTGCATTTAAAGAGGGAATACAAGTACCTCTAACTGGTTACATGGAGTTGATTTCATAATGCTTTGCAAGACATAATTAATTTTAAAAATCTAGCTGTTACAATGTTTCTTTCATTAGATTATTTTCATTATTAAAATAATTTTAACATCAGCTGTATTCATCAACAATTAGTATGTATGATTTTTCTTTGTACACCTTTCTAGGCTGTAATGTGTCTATTAAATTGGGGTTTGCTAGCAAATTTCCATTTCACTTTCTTATGTGAAATGCAGCTTCATTGCCACAAGCAATAGTGAAAAAAATGTTTCAGAAAGATATTATTACCAAAATGCTTTTTTTAAAATTTCTATTTGTATTACTTCCGGAATTTTCTGAAAACTTTCATAGTCTGTACTGTCTTTCCACATATATCTGTCTTCCTTAACAAACAATATTTATCAATGTGTTTTCACAAGAGGATATGGATGTTGATCCTGGCTGTGGCTTCTCAAGCCCTAGCTTGGATAAACTGGGCCCCCTGAGTACCCACAATTCCTATTGACCTCTTCTTGATGAAGTGATGCTTTCAAACACCTTCCCTTTGACTGAGAGGACTGATGAAAAAACTCCTTGTGCTCCAGAGTCCCTTAATGCTGCTCCCAGGGCTCTGTAATGCCTCTCCATACTCCTCAGACTGTTCCTAGCTGTACCAGAGATGCCCACATGAAATTCAGCAGCAGATAACAGCCAGTGGACAGTGCAAGGCTTGGCAGTCTCCCAGTGACATTCCTGGGAAGCAGCACAGCTCTCTAGAGAGCGTGTCAAGGTGGCAACGAGTGCCTCGGTGCCTCCAGAAGAGAGTCATCTACTGCTGCCACCCATCACTTTTCTGAGCAGCGCTGCTGGTTGTGCAGGGAGCAGAGGGGCTGCCTCACCCAGCTCCACCACCTCTCCTGATGTGACAAGGTCTTTCCTCCTCAGTCTGCAGAGCGCTGAAGCTGTTCTGCAAGGGCACATGGACAAGGATATCTTGTTTCCATTTGCAGCTTGTCTAAAAGTGACTGTGGGCATAATCAGGCATTTACCTGAAAAACAGCTATTGTGATTTAAGCCACCTTGTGTCTGTTCACTGCAGTCCCACTCAGCTGAGCTACTATGTGTATTATGCTAAATCATTTTGGTGCAAAAATAAATCACTGTTCTTTACTATGGATGCTTTGTGAACAAAAATGACTACTCCTATCTTTTGACCTGTTATTTTATGTTATAGAATCTCATTTTTGACATTTTGATTTTTGTACACCAAAATTTGTGTCAGACATTCAGATCTATTTCTTTGTCTCCAAAGATATCAGTCTGAATTTTTTGCTTTGTAGTTTATAGACATCAATATGCTAAAGCTTTGTTTACTACCCCGAGTATGGTGATTGACAAGTTAATGAAAATATTAAAAAAAGACAAAACTACATTTTTGATGTAATTTCATGACTGTTGAATCAAAAAACTTTAATGTTCATAAACCTACTTGTATACCAGTGCATGGGAGTGAGAAAGTTTGCAGTATTTTGACATAATCCAGATTTTATTGACACTTTTAAATCCAAATATTTCTTAAACACTCAACAACTGCTTATTTTAAAGCAGCAGTCTAAATCCGAGACTACTGCTACATAAACACTGAAACTGACGAGGTAAGAGAATGATTAACAATTACATGTAGGCAGAGGTTGATTTTCATGCTCCAGATTGTTCATTACTTTAATTTTGGACTTGTTTTGAAATTATACATACAATCAAAGAAACTTTGTCCTTACTTGAAGAGTTACTATATCAGTGTCTTGCAAATTTTGCATAATGTACAGGAACTTTATAGCTTATCATATTATATTTATTTTTAAAGCAATTATACTGGTGAACAGCAAATTTATGGTACAAAATTCTTCCTTTCAGAGTTTTCCTTCATAAAACCTTCACATATTTTCCAGCCTCTACTATGCTTTGCAACAACACCAATCTGATCTTTTTGTATAATTTCTGTGTCATTATTTGTGTTGCTTATCAGCTTTACATTCAAGATGGCACTAGATGCTGATTGTATATAAGGTTGTAAGGACTAGTTTTAAAAAGTCACTTAGAAATTCATCTCTTGTTAAAAGCATTAACTTAGTAAACTATAAAATCTTAAGGAGAATTTGATTATACCTTAAAGGAAAAAAGAAATGTGACAAACCTGGATCCTCAGCAAAACACCATATTATACTTTAAAGGAACTGTTGTTCTTCACTTGCAAATCTCAATGCAAATTTACATCACTCTCCCTAAAGCATTAGGAGCAACATCAGTGCTCTAAGTCCATGGGACTTGTTGCAAATAACTGAACTGGCTGAACATGATGCCACCCCACCTGTTTCTTCCTGTGCAGAGAACAGAGGTTAACACTGGAAATCTATGTGCCAACAGAAATAAACATCTGAAGGTGTCATGACCTGCATCAGCCCAAATCAGCAGGCTGCTGTAATTACCTGGCCAAGATGAATTTGACCCATCCAGATGAAGTTTTGCCTGCAGTGTATTTTGGGCATTTATATTGCCCCTTCTGAGCTTTGCTGATGGCATAT
Organism: Aphelocoma coerulescens; assembly: GCF_041296385.1. NCBI lineage: Eukaryota > Metazoa > Chordata > Aves > Passeriformes > Corvidae > Aphelocoma > Aphelocoma coerulescens. The sequence continues at coordinate 18,726,351 of NC_091020.1, forward strand.
GTAAACACAAGGGAATGCAATATCTGGCTCTGATCTAACACATTGCAATAAAAAAAAAGCCTCGGAGCTAAAAGCTGGTTAATTCTGTTTGGGGGCTGTCCCACGGAAATGATCAGAGGTAATGTGGGACGTCAAAGCCCAGAGGCACCTAAGGAGGACTAGTGGCAGAGTCTGAGCAATAGCTTTTGTTTTGTTGGGGGGTTTTTTGTGTAGATACAAATGAGGCATCATATGTCTGTCTGTGGAAATCTGTATAAGAACCACTTTAACATATGGAAAGAAATTGCCTAAATTAAGTGACAATTTTAAGGGCAGCATGCAGAGGTCTCACTAAAATGGGCATATGAATAGTATATGGACAGTTATGGAGGTCAAGCTTTTAACACCAAGATAGTGGGCAAAACAGGAATATTCTAAAGCACTACCTTTAGCATGTAGAAGTCTATGCTTATTAAAGAGGGATAAAAGCTGTTATCAACAAAAAACTTGATGGAATCTTTGGCATCTTCAAAAGTGTGATACAGGCTGCATGTTTGACAGTGAATAAAACGTGAAATGTCCATTTTCACAGTACCCTGTGCCTAACTGGCAGATTTTATGTATTTTTAAATACTGCTCATAGGGCCTTTTTTTGTAGTAAAATATACAAAGGCTTGCTGCAGGCTGCTGAGTGGCCTCCCTTTGTCTCTAAGCAGGGACATTTCCAAGGAAAAAGGAAAGGGGGAAAAAAGAACAAAAAAAAAGAGACGATATACAAAGGAAAATATTTAAAGTCTAAGGAGAGAGTACTCATGTCATGTGCCAGGAACCAAAGGCAATAGTAATGAAAACCTCAAAATACTATAAAGAGGTACTAAAGATTTAGAGGAAAAACAGCACCAAAACTGACACAGGACAAGAAAATGTTACACCACTCCAGATGCCCAATAATGAGAGAAAGCACTGCCATGCCAGGCATGCAGCGGGAAGTCTGGAGCTGCCAAGGCCGTGAAAGATGTCTGGGAGCAGCACCGATGCCAGGGTGCGACGAAGGGTGCCAGCGCACTGGCACAGAGCGCCAAGGCAAAGGCCTTAAAACATGCAAATATTTCATGAAAGCCCCAGCAGAAAAGAGCTCTGGCTACCGGCGTAATCCAGGAACGGAACTGCTCCAGGGGAAAGGGCGCGGAGGAGGCAGAGAGATGCTGGTTCCGAGCAGGGATGCGCGGGCCCGGGGCAGGCGGAGCGCCGCAGCCCCAGCAGGGACGCGGTGGGAGCCGGGCGGGCCGGGGCGGCGGGGACCGGGGGCAGTGCGGACCGGGCGGGCCGGGAGCCGTGGGAGAGGGCGGGAGCCGGGCCCCGGGGCAGGCGGGCGGCGGAGCGGGGCAGCGCCGAGCCGGGCGGGGCGAGCGCAGGGGGCGGTGCAGCCGCAGCCGCAGCCGCGGCGGGCGGAGCGCGGTGCGTGTGCGCGGCCCGGCTCTGGCTCATTACTCAGCGGCCGAGGCCGGAGGCGGTGGTCGGTGAGCGGGGCCGGGGTCGCGGCCCCCGGGAGCGGCGGGGGGCGGAGGGGAGCGGGGCGGCGGCGCGGTCCCGGGGCGGGCGGGAGGGCGAGAGAGCGGCCGCGCCGCGGGGCCCGGGGCCGGGCCGGGCGGTTTTGTTTACGTTTCGACGGGCGGGAAGGGAGCCGGGGCCGGCTGTGCCCTTGCCCGGGGACGGGCGGCGGTGCGGGGCCCTCCCGGCCGGTGACCTTCCGTGCCTGCTCGAGGCCGGGGGGGTCGGGAGAAGTGCGGGTGGATAATGGCGGGGTCCTCTTTGTTGGTGTGGCAGGAGGGGCAGGAGGCTCGGCGCGGGGCTCCTCCTCCTCCCGGGAGCGGGGGCACCCGGGCAGGCCGGGCTGGCCGCTCCGGCTTCGGGGAAGGAGCATTATAGGGCGGGGTGGTGGGAATGCAGCCCTCCGTGGGCAGCTACCTTGCTCTCAAAAATGCCCTTTAAAAGCAAAAAATACTTCTCTGGGATAATGTAACTGCTCTAGATACAGGGGCTGGGGGTGACCGGCAGTGTCTTTGATTCTTTTGCCTTTTAATTCTTAAATTTCTTGCAAACGGATTGAGCTGTCTGTGCAGAATTTCTTTTGCTTTTGATTTCTGTGTTGTTACATCCAGCTTTCCTTCCAAAGCCTGTTTCTTTATGCCTTTCTGCTTGGAGCAATTCCCTCAGTGAAGTTTGACCTGAGCTCCTTTAATAACCTACAAAAACAAATCCTACTTGGTTATTTATTCCACTCCCCAGCTACAATAATGGTTTTGCACGTGTGACGTGGTTTTGAATCTCACTGTTGTACAGAACAGGCTTGCTGAAGGCTTTCAGGCAATCAACAAATCCTACACGCTTTGGCCTATCTGATAATATAAACACAAAGGGTGTTTTGCTTGTTCGGGATGGAAAGTATTACTTGCCCTAAGGCATGTGCATGTGAAATTGAGCAAGCTTACTCATTGCAGCTGGGTTTTACTTACAGGTGTGGAGACTTAACCAGTGATGGTCTTGCAGGTCATGTGAGACCTGGTCTCAGTTCTAGAGATGCCAACAAATGCACTTCCAGGGCAGAATAGTAACTGACATGCCTCTCTGTATGCCTGTGGGTATATCAGTGTATTAGATAACTTGGAAATAGCTTAAAGTGTAACATGAAATGAATCTGGGCCAAGCTTATTTAAGGGTGCTGTCAAAGTGGTTTCACTGACTTGAGTGTTCCTTGTATATAATGAAGGGAAGCTCTTGATTCTTCTAATATTAGCTAATAAAAATTTTGAATTTAAAATAGTCCCCTGCTTTGATCTCGGTCTCTAGGCACAGCCATCCCCCCTTTTTGCCCCAGTTGCTTCACAGATGTGTAACACAGGCTAGTTTGACAGTAGGATGCATAACATGTGATGCCAGGACAGGGACCAGGCACATTGCAGGCTGCCTGCAGGTGTTGGTGGTTTTCAAGGCCAGCTGGGTAAAAGTGTGATAGGAAAAGAGAGCCAGAAGTATCTGCTGAACCAAAGTTCAGAGTTGCAGAGGATGTACAAAGTTGTATTCTGAAACAGGAATTTTAATGAAGTCTTCCACTGCAAAAGCTCCCATGGATTTTGGACCACTGGCTTGTAGAAGCATTCAGAGTAATCTTGTGGGCTACTGTATACTTGATGGAGACTTCTAAATCAGAAATATTAATAAGGTGATCTAAGAGGGTTCCAGGTCCTGTAGTTTTTGGACTGCACGTTCTAGGCAGAAACAGAGTTGGCTTTTGTGTGTGGTTTTTGTATTTTTACTTTTAGCCCTGCTCTTGAGGGACCAAGGCTTTTGATGGCTTTATAGCTGTGCAGGTGTAACCCTCTTTGCAAATGCTTTAGGTAGAACTGTTATGCAGGTATTACAGAATAAATGTTTCAAGATGGTAACAACTGAATTTATTTTCTGCTAGTTATTTATCTGAAATGAATTAGTGTGTTTATTTCATGTATTATTTATTTTTTTAATTAGTATTTGATATTATAATGCTACCTGGCTATTTACTGTATATGTGTTTTGGTTTCTTTTTCATCCTTCCTCAGCTTCCTAAATTATTTGGATGCTTATGGTTTAAAAGATGCATGGGAAGTACATGTTTAGCTCCTCATTTCTGAAGATTGATCCAGCATTCTGGACAAATGCAAATGTCCTTCTTAATAGTCTCCTGAAATGTATGCTGTGCTATTTCTTAACCTTCCTTTCCCACCATTGCAATCCTTCCCCTTGGCAAAAAAAGTGCTCTGTCTGTATACAGTTTTACTGTATTTGTTATTTTCAATATATATAATGTTTCACTTTGGAAATTAGACCAGTCTTGTTTAGAGCCTGTTTTTTTTTTAAATAGAGGCTAAATGTATTTTATTGCTGTAACTGCTGCCTTTAAAAAAAACCTCTTCGTTTAATTCAAAACCTGCAGAAACAGGCTTCCATTTATGTTACAGAAAGATCTCTTGGCATTTGAAAGCTCTTTAAAAATCCAGTTGAGGCTACTTATGTTGCTTGCCTGTTGTGAAATTCACAGTTTTGCCATGGATTCTGAAATATTTTTTTAAGGTATCCTTGTGTGTGAAGAGATAATGATCTTGGTGTACCAAGTGTGTAATTAATAGCTACACATTTCTCCTTAACTTTAAATGATTTTTTTCTATTAAGTTATTAAAGACTAATTCTTGATTCTTTTTCTGTCCAAATTGATTGCCTGTAAGCTTGATACTAAAATTGTTGTTGCCCATACTGTCATTTTTATTGTTGGATAAATGCTGCTTGATATGTGAACAGATGGGATGCTTATTAATCATTCTTAGTTGAATATTGCAGACTAATGGTAAAATGGGGACTGACAGAAAAATACACTTCAGCTCAATGGTCAGTTGTGTTGCAAACAAAGCAAATACTGTATACAAGCTCATTTGTGTGTACACTTTAAAATAAACCAAAAGGGCAAACATTGATTCTGCAATGCTACTGGACATGCCTGTTTGCTGTAATTACTGATTTTTGAGTATTAAAGAAAAAAAAAAAAAGACAAGCACACAACTCTGACAATGCTCCATTACTTTATTGATGCTATACCAAGGTTTTTTTGATTTTTTTTTTTATATCTATCTGTCTCTTAAAAAGAGAAGGAAAATGTCTTAACCCAGTATTTATTCTTTTAACTATGAAATATGGCTGAAGTGTGTGTTCCTATCATTGTAGTCTGTGTCCATTCAAACGTTTACTTTTCCCCTTATCTGCTGAAGAAAAGCTGAAATGTCTCAAGTCTGGTGTTTTGATTTTTGTGAAATAAGAATGATGAACAGTGGGTATCCTGTTTCTCACTGGGCTCTCAAAGTCATGGAAATGCCCAGGTTTATAAAGTGAAACTGATTCTTCAGCTGTTGGTTGCTGGCAGAAGAGGAGCTGGGGCTTCTGCTGAGCAGGAGTCAGCCCTGTGCCCCTGAAGGGTAATTAATTACCGAGTGGGCGGTGTTAGGAAGGGCCTGACCAGCAGGTGCCGGGAAGGAGCTGTTCCCATCTCTGAAGCTCCCCTGCAGAGCTGCTCAGATCACACGCACACCTGCACTGTGAGAGGGAAAAACGGGGAATCCAGCCCTGGGTTCTGCAGGTGGGTGGGGGCTCAAGCACCTGAGGGGGCACAAAGAACTGGGTTTGCAACTTGAGGAAGAGCATGCTGTGGGAGAACATAATTGCTGCATTTAACCAGCTTTAAGCAAGGGGTTATAGAGGTGATGGAGCCACTTGCCCCTCTGAATGAGTCAATGGCTGCAATACACAAAAATGGAAATTTCAATAGGTCAGGAAATTTCAGAAGGGAATTAATGTCTTGGTGTGGCAGTCTGTCCATCTCTTGTATCAAGAGCCCAGAGGGGCCATGGAATCTTCATCCTAGAGACTTCTGACTTGACAAGGTCCAGAGAAGCCTGAGAGGAATACAGACTTGAAGTTCTCCTTGTTTTGAGCAGGTAGATGATCTCCAGAGGTTGCTTTCAAGCCATATTATAGTTCTACTGTTTATAGATTTTAAAACTTCTGTTTTCCAAGTAGTTTGAGGAAGTTGGCAAAACAAAGGCACAGTGATTTAAGTAAACCAGGTTGCTCAGAACTGTGTTAGAAGTTGGGAAGGGAAAAGTAATGAGATGTGATAAGCATCTTAGTTTGAGTCTGCCAGTGGCGATATTGATTTTGCTGCCCTGCATTGAACTTTCCAGCTGACTAGGTCAGAAGTGCTTGCAGGCTAGCATAAAGGTCAGAAAAAAAAGGGTTATGATATCTGTCATGCCTGTGATAAACAGAAACCCATCTCCAAAGAAACAGCTGGCAGTCAGCAGCCTGGTAGCCCACTGAAGTTAGTCCAGGTCTTGCTTTCTGTATTGGAGGAACATGTTGGTGGCAGCTGCTGCTGCAGGGCTTTGATCTGTTGGATGGGTGATGGTTCCTTAGCTGGAGTGTGGTTATTTATCCCAGGGAGTGGCTTCATGGTGCAAACCAGCTCTGAGTTCCAGTTGGTCACAATAGCAGTCCATGACTGCAGAGGGGTGTTAGGACAAATGGCAGCTGGGAGAAGGAAAAAGGGCTTTGGCAGATGCATAAATCTCTCTTTAATGCTTGTGCTGCCTTGAGATGTTGTCCTGCACCTCATTTGTTTCTACAAGTTTTTACATATTTGTCTATTTAGTAAAACCAACCAGAGATCTTAGTGATAAGTGAGGTGAGCAGTACAGAGTGAGTGTTTTGTATCTTAACATAGCAGCTGTCCTGGTATGAACCTGTAGGTGTTTTAGTGTATGAATACAGCTGCTCATATGTGACTCTTGAGAGAGCTGTGGAGGAAATCTGGTGTTAGGGATGGCACATCCTTGAGAATCCTCAATGTATTCTTTAGTAGCTTTAGCACCTAAGATGATGTTGGAGTAAGTACGAGTCACAATGCGTACTTGCAGTACCATGGGTGTAAAACTACATAGTTTTGAAGATGTAATCCTAATGTTACATTTTACTATGGAAACAGTAAAAGTGAATGCCATGGTTGACACGCTAGCCAGCATAAATCTTGGGAAATTCTGGATTGTTTATTGTGTTTTGGATGATGACAAACATCCTGGTCACCTTAAGGAAGGATAGTAAAATCATAACCTAAAAAGGTTTATTAGAAAGGTGTAGGCTAGGTTCACTTGTTTCATTTCATACCAAAAAGTGAATACTTGGGAGACATGCAGTAGTAGGGAGGTCCTTGTGCACAGCAGTGGCTCATTTAATGAGTAGCAAAGCCTTCCAGCAGTGGTTGACTTTTATTTGCACAGTTGCAGCAGTGGAAAACTCATCTTTGTTGAACAATAGACAGGGTTTCTCTTGCTGCTTTCAAAAAAGCATTGCAAGGTTCTTGTGCCACTTAAATGTCAAGATGGTGGAAGAAAAAAGACAGTTCCGTTTATAACAGGATTATATTGGACATAAAAAGGTTTTGTTAATAGCATGGCATTGTGGGAAAATCAGAAGGCCTTGGTGTGACGAGGGCTACTTTATTCTCCCCCATTTTAGTTTATATGAAATTGTATCTTAGTTTTCTTCAGAAGATTTCTCATCACAACTCTTTGTATGCATATCCACCAGTGCTAGTGTACAGTGCACAGCAGTGCTTCTGGAGGGTAGTACTCTTATTCAAAGAATGGGAATTCTTAAACTCTTCCTATTTTCGGGAACTTCTGCCATATGTTATGGAATATGCCTGTTGTTAATTTGGGTCATCTGGCCTGGTTGTGTCCCCTCCCAGGATCTTGCCCACTCCTGCCCCCTTGATGGGGGGAATGTTGGAGAGACAGCACTGATGCTGTGCCAGTTCTGCTCAGCAATAGCCAAAACTCTGGTGGGCTGTCAACCCCTTTCTAGCTCCCAGGGCAAAGCCCAGCACTGTGAGAGCTGCTGTGGGAAAATGAGCTCCAGCTCAACCAGACCCAATACAATCTGCTATCACAGAGGTGTTCCCATCATTCCTGATTGGCCCAGCCTTGGCCAGCAGCATGTCTGGTCCTGGAGCCAGCTGACGTTGGCTCTGCTGGACATGGAGGGAGCTTCTGGCAGCTTCTCCCAGAAGTCACCCCTGTACTTCCCCCGCTACCAGGACCCAGCCATGCAAACCCCATACACTAGGGCAGAGCATCAGGCACTACTGAGGTCTAAGAGAAATGGGACAATAGAACAGCCTATTGCTATTAGTAATTATTGGTGTAGTTTCCTACAAGCTACCTAGAAAGCAGTTGCTTTATTTTGAAATGTGTTGCCTTCCTTCCCACCCCACTCCCAAAAAATTATTGTGCAAAGTATTGTATTGTGTTACAAGAGGTATCTCTGAAGGAATTCTTAGTGCTGGAATTGTCATGTCTTGGAGTTTTTTGTTGCATTCTAAAGCTTTTATTACAGAAGTATTTTATGCCAAATACTTTAGACAGGATTTCATAGCACATTAATCTGCTTGTATTTCACAGATAAATGCATGAATTAACAAAAGTAGCACATTCATAATTGGATTCTAAGTTTTCGTAGCTGGGATTTAAAGTTAAAAGTAATGTAGTTTTAAAATCTTCTGAAAACTTTTTTCCCAGCTGTTATGCAAATCCTTCCTTCCTCTAATGTTCTATAGCTATTGTCTTCTTGATCACTGATATTTAAGTACTGTTTTAGGTCACATGGTATCTTTTGTTTGCTGTTGTCCTTTAAAACAATTAGAGAACCATTTCATTTGTTTCTTTTGCTGAAACATTTAGCTTTTATATGCTTTGCCTTCCCCTGCAAGAAGAGGTTGAAGAACAAGCATTTCCCATCATGGAATGGGATTTTGCTTCTAAACTTACATGGATCTCATTGAAGCACTCTGAGTCATATTCACTGGTTTACGTTGCTGATGGTTTGTCTGTTTGTTGCTTTGCCAGTGGTCATTGGATGGGCAGAGAGCTACCATAGGCAGGCAGACCTTTGTGGAATGGTTGGAATTAGTGGTCCCTTATGTAGTCAGCTGAAACAGTGTGTGGCCAGATTAGTAATTTATTCTTTTCTTGTGAATTTCAGGTTAGTTTACGGTTAAGCTTTTTCAAGTACCTGTGTAAGTTGAATGGGCCCTGACACATGATTCTGCCAAAAGGAAGGTACACAGAGCAGTCTGGAATGGCATTCCCTAGAATGCAGTAGTTCCAGTCATCATCTAGGCATGATTATGATTAAACCTGTTTTCTGGATCCAGCAGCAGGCATTCAGATTGCACTTCTGACAGTTAAATTGGGTGCTTAAAATAGAACAGCTTGTTGAACTCTTGCTTTGCTGAATTTCCACTAATTTGAGATTTTAAGAGCATTATTAAAAAACCCAAAACAAATTAAGTTGACAAATAGTGCCCTGCAAAAAACCTGAATATCTTAAGCTTTTTTAAAAAATGTGTACCTTGATTTTCTCCCCATTTACCATTCTTTTCTATAAACTTCTATTTGAAAAAGGATTAAGGAATTGGAAGATCCTTGTCTTATCCTATTATTTCTGAAAAGGAGAGTTTTGCTAAGAATAGTCTTTTAATCTGTTGTCATAACAGCTTCTTTGCCAAAGTAGAGAGTTACACAAGTTTTCTTTTGTTGAAGCCATTGTAGTTTGTGATTTCTGTGGCAAAACTGACCTGGAAGACGCTAAGTGTTACTTCATATATTGTGATAGTAGGATTCATCATGGAACCATCTGTAGTGGAGCTTCATATGACATTGCACTGCAGAAGCTGTAGAGATGCTCTCCTATCAAATGTAGCACAGCAGAGTTTGCAGACTGATATTTTTTCTGTAGATATAGCAGTACTCATTCTGATAATGCTTGTTCTAGAAAAATGCTACCTAATAAATTTCTTCATGGTTAATTAAAGTCACGGTTCAGTAGTCCATAAAAAAATGTGAGAGGAAAGGTAGGATGAGAATCTTCATCATTAGAAAAGCCAGTTTACAGGCTGTTTAGTATTGCATACTGCAGCCTGTCTGCCTCATTTACAGCCTCCTGGCATTTGAATCTGAAACCTGTTTTAAAGGGAATGGAAGACACTTTTCTAAAAGAATCTCTGCTGATGTCTAATGACTTGATAAAACAAGAATATTTAAGAATAGAGAACTCTGCAGTGTATTTCATTACAACTACATAATTTCACTGTACAACCTCCTATGTTAAGGTTTGTGTCACATGTAGCCTTATCACAAAATACAGCCCCTTGGAAAACATGTAATACAGAATACCATGTTGCAGCAGAGTAGCACTGTAGTAAACTAGATTAGATGTGATCTGTGACGTGGTGAGAATTAGTTAAGTGCTATTGGCCACAGGTGAGGGTTTTCCAGAGAGGGTACACTGGTATTCCAGAGCAGCTGTGTTGTAGGAGTTGACCTTGAGAAATGCTGGCAAGTTGTATGTGCTGCTGTCTTACTTGCTGCTGATTTGGATTACCGGGACTGTGTCCATCACTGAAATCAACTTGAAAGCCTCAGATAAAGTTTTAGGTAAGTCTTCAGTGTCATAACTCTTAGTGCACTCTTCAGGAGGTTTAAATGTTTATGTTGATGTCTTTCTCTAGAGATAGCTTCATGTTTAGATTATGTACCTTTAAAGTATTGCAGAAACCTGGAAATCTGGATAGCACCCAGTGTGTAATAATTACAGCTGATGAAGAAATGTGAGGTTTTGTTTCCCTGTCACAAACTGGCAGGCTCTCCTGCTTGCTTAGAGGAGAGGGGGATGACTAATGTTAGATAAGCAAGCACAAATTTTCACCTTTTCATGGAGCTGATATCATGCAGTCACTTATGCATCTTTCTTTCCTTGCCTTCAAGCTACTGGCAGTCTCTATATTTTGACTCCTCATTTTTCTGTTTTCTGAATCTTAATTTTTTTTTACTTCCCATGTGATGAAGTTAGAGCTGCTGGTGGCTGTAGTGTGTGTTTTGCCTAATTGGCAAGTAAGCCCTAAGCCAAAAGTTTGGATAATTTCTTCTGTGACCAGCTGCTTTAGTCACAGTTGTAGAAGAGATAAAACTGGGTAGCTCAAAGTGCCAGAAGTGAATCAGTTACCTGACTGGTTTAGGTAATTGTGTGTGCATAAGATAAACAGAAACAGAAAACCATGTGACAAACAGAAAGCCATGTGGCTTTTTTCCTGTGCTTTATGGCAATCTCTTTTATTGTCTCTGTGCCATTAACAAACAATGCCTTAACTCGTGATGCATAACTGTTATATGCATTTTTTTTGTAGTAAAAGGGCTGTAATTTATAGACTAATGGCATTATGGGAAAATGTCTTAGAGTGTAGAGAAATCGAGGTGCAAAAGGAGGAAGGTGGATTAAGTGAAATCCTGTCAATAGGAAGTTTACTGATAAAAAGCAAAAAATGTCTGTTTTGAAAAGAGAATCACTGTAAAACTTAGGTTGTTTGTGAGTAATTTACTGTGGGTGCATTTGTTACTTGGTTCTTCATTTTCCTGCTAGTGCAAGGTGTGTGCTGTGTTTTATCTGACTAAAGAATTCAGTTCTCAGATGAATTGAATTTGATATTAGACAAAACAAATGTTTTAGTGGTACCAGAAATGATACTGATTTTCTTATTTTAGATGTTTTGCAAGAGATGTTTTACAATAGGATAATTTGCTTTAGAAATGTGCTTTAATACTGATTTTTATATAGAGGGTACTCAGTAGCTGTGAATGCAGATTCAGCATTTTAATTTGGTGCTGCTGACCCTCGTTCAGGAGTCAGGATGAGAAAATACTGGTATGTTGTACTTTTTTTGCATAAATGCTTGCTTTGAGCTTCTGAGGGAAATGTGATGCGGACGTGCTGACTCCGTCTGTGCTCCATGGGGAGCAGTGTGTGAAATTGCTGTTGGAGCTTTGGGGGTTCTGTCCATCCCAGCTGCCCCAGCAGTCCTAGGAAATGGCTCACCTGGAGCAGTGTTTAACAGGAGTTGTTTCTTGTGACTTTCTGCATGTGTGCATGTGATCTTACACAACCTCTTTATAGACACTATTGGTATTCTGCTGGTTACAGTCGTAATTTTATTGCTGCCTGTCAGAGGTCTTTCCTTACAGTTAAACAGCCTCTGGATCATTAGTTACTTCTGACACTATATCAGACTGTGTGTGGAGAGACATGGAAGTGGAAAAGCTCAGGTTCTTGTTGCCTAATACAAAAGTCCCTGTCTCCAGGTTTCCCTAATTTCAGGTTCAGCTGTTTATATTTTGGCACTGGTGACTGCACCTGTGAGTGATTGCTATTTCAGGCTGCCTAGTATTTGAATGTAATTCGATGCAGGAATTCCAGCACTGGTACAAAAAACATGATGCCTAAAATTAGCTATTTGAGCTCATTCCTGATTTTGTTGTTAACCTTTTATTGTGAGTTTTGAAACAGTTTGGGGTGAGGTTCCCAAAATGGTGCACTCTTCAGTGGAAACATCTACTTTTGGTTAGATGCTATGGTATCAGTCAGATGAATCTGACAAGGGAAGCGCTAGAGAAAATGCCAGGTTCAAGTTGCTGTCTGTATGACTAACTCTGCGAATATAATCCCTGGGGCATCCCTGCTCCAGTGACACCGCAGAGCATGTCTGTCCTCAGTGTCAGTGCAATTGGCTTTTTCAAGAGAGGGTGAGTAACAGCATGAAAAGGGAAAACTCAAGGGGCTGCATTTGCCAGCAGCTGCTACTGGAAGCTCTGCTTGGGAAATAGGTATGTTCCTCTTTCCTGAAGAGATCCTTGCCTGGCTGCCAGTAATAACTCCCCTCTCCCGTCCCTCCCTTCAAAGCAAACAAGGAAGCTCCCGGTGTTAGTGGTGGTTGGAGATCAGGCTCTTTACCTGTGCTCTACCCGGGTGCCGTAGCTGCTGGCATGGCCCCTCCGTGGGCATCACGCACTGACTGAAGTGACTGAAAGAAGCAGCAGGTCCATTTGATTAAGATGAAAAAACTGCATTTGCTTTCCTTTTTTTGCATGTATGTTTATTTTCTTTTAATGACTCCTAGTCTGTCCCTAAGCTGGAAGCTGGCTTTCAGTATGCGTAAAATTTTATGGACACGTTCTGCCCCCTTCCATTGTAGTTTATAAAGTACATAAATATTAGGGTGGGGAAGATCTAAAATGTAGGAAACTCATTAATGTAATTTAGATAAAAAAGAAAAAGTTGCTGGTTGTTTTTTTTATGAAGAATGTTTCTCCTTTCCTGCCCCTCAAATTCTACTGAAACAGTATAAAAAGTAAAAGTTCACCTGCTTTTGCAAGAGGCAAAAATAGAGGGCTGGGCATGGAGTCTGTTGAAGAATTTTTGAGAAATTGAGTAGCATTTATCAGTAGCTCTGGTGTTTCCCTAGAACATCCTCAGTTCATCCTCAGGGCATTTGGATTCTGACCTCCTGCATCATCCTCATTGTGTGTTTTATAGATGAGGTTAAAACCCACCCAAATGTTCTGCTACTAATTCAGGCTCTGCTTTGTTGTTGCTTTTGTCTTCATGTTATCCTTGATAAATTTTAAATATTTATTTCTGCTTTGATTCAGGTTGTGGAAAAACTCTTCAGTCACTACTAATCAGGGTGAAAACTCTTAAGTACCTTGTGACTCTTGAGGCCCTTTATGTTTTTATATACTTGTATCAGGAGCTAAGCATTGCAAGAAAGCTCCCTCTATGTAAGGTAATAGGATTATTTGTCTGTTCCAAACAGAACTGGTATTTGGGGAAAGACATCAATTGTGAAGATTAAAATCAGAGTATCAGACACTGTGAACCTGTGCTGTTTAAGTGGTAGGCACCTCCTTTTTATTGATGGGCCTCCAGGTGACTTTTGTAATGCATAATTAAGTTCAGTCCATTGCACTTACCTTCAAACAGATCATCTTTATGGAAACTGTAATAAGATGAATACTGGCCTGAAGACTTCTGGAGTGGAGAAGGGAGTGGTTTATTTCTCTGTATGTCCTCCCCTTCTAGCAGACTCCTCAAATTACAGTAACTATCTTAATAAGGTGAGATGGCAGATATATATGAAGAAAACTATATCTAGTTTCCTAGATGACTAGAAGAAGTCATCATGTGGTCCAGCTGGAGCATGCTGTTAGTCACTATATGAACCTGTAAACTGCAAGATTGAATTGTGGCAAAGGTTACATTAGTATTAACGGATTTTGTTAATTGTTTTTTAATGTAGGACTCGAGATAGTTGTTCCCTGTAAACTGTACTGAGAACAGAGTTAGTTTAACACAAGAGGGCTCTAAATCTTTCCAGGTGACTTATCAATCTGGCAGCAATGTTTGCTGAACTAGTGAAGAAATTCCTTGATTCAAACAGCCCGTATTACATTTTCTTAAGTTTCATTGGTATTGTGTACTCAGAAGTATTTTGCTTTTTAGCCAAATATATTTTTCTATACCAAACCTGTAATCTTTTCTGCAATTATCATCTTTAGTGGAGAAAGCCATCTGTTTGTTGTTAAGTACTCAACAGGTTCTGGGAAATCAAGTACTTGACTTTGAATTTTCCATATAAAAAAGGCTATAACAAAAATGCAGCAGTCCTAAAGTTTAAAAAAAATAAATGTGCCTTAAATGTCTTGTCTTTGGGCTAACTGAAGTGACTTACCCTTTTCTGTTGAACTTGAAAGCAGTAGGCAAGTCATAACATAGAAATCTAAATGTGCCCTTGTGTTCATGCAGGTTTCCCCTGCCTCAGTACTTCTTTTCTTGGTGAACACTGAGATCTAGTGTCCACCTTTGCTTTACTGAATCTGTAACTAGTGAAGTTTGACTTCTTGGTGGACAAAAGATACATTTAAATGTACTGTTATTTTAAGAAAGGTACCTGCACTGTGCTTCAGACCTGAGCTATGTGAGAATCGCTCCAGTATATTTGTGGTTTTGTTTCATAGTTGCAAACAGAAAATAGTTCCTGAGATCAGAGCTGTAGACTTTCAATTTGTGCTCTGCTGCTTGTCCTGTGAGTGGTGTGAGCAAGGCAGAGTTCTGCTGTAATGTGGGTGTGCATTAGCTGAGGGGAGAGGCACTGCCGTGGCCATTGTGCATCAGCTGGAGGCCTCGTTAGACACATGTCAGCATTAGGAGGAGTTTAGGCAACTGTGTGGAAGTTGTTCGGCTTAAAACCATCTGATCTGTGAAAGCATAATTTGAAAGCCATGCAAATCCTAGAGTCAACAGTGAGAATATTTCATTTTAGAGTAAGCTTCGGGTTTTTCAGACATCTTTGGCATTTGTAATGGTTTAATAATACCTTGCTGCAGTTTTCACCCAGCTAATGTTAACTCCTTTTTCGAAATGCTTTATTTGCGTTAACATTTAACAGAGCTGGAAGTATTGCAAAATACAACATTCAGTTTCAAGGCCAGCATGAACAAACAAAACATTAAAACCATAATTACTTTTGAGACTAACTGAATGAGCAATGAAGTTACCTTTAGAAACAATTCTTTTGTTTTCTAAATTTGAGCCTTTGAAGCATATGTGAAAACTAGGCTGTGTTTGCACTATTCATTTAGCAGATGTCCAGAAACCTTTAAACATGACAGCTGAAAATTTGACAAGCATTCAAAACACATGATGCATACAAATCAGCTGTATGTGAGCTGTATTTTCACAAAGAAATTAAATAAAATACATTAATGCAAGAGCTTTATATATACTGTCCGTTTGTTTTGCGTTCAGTAGTAGACTAGCACGTACTTTAAGAACTGTTGGATTTTTCTAGGTCAACCACAGATTCCTACAGAATATTCATTTTCATAGTGTTAGATGCCTTCTAAATGGAGTTATTGAATCATTATTGATATGTAGTTTGTATTGTTATCTTCTGTTGATTATATTACTATTTAATACGTTAATATATGTAATTGTTTTATTTTAAAATTGCTTCCTTCCATTTCTGCATCTCTTTGACTGTCATGGTCTTCATTTTTCATCAGGCCTACTTCTGAGCAGCTCCTGTAGTAATCTTTCACTATGGAACAGTTCTGCCAGCACATGTAGACAGACTGCTGGTAGTTGGTGTTTGTGTTGTACCTCAGACATGTCTTGTCCCAAAGACTGTTTGCTGGCTTAGCATCCAGAGTTTCTTCCAAGACTTAGCCCACTTGATGCTTGCTTGTTAGGAGAGGATTGCTTTAGAAATCATGAACATGAAAACCAAGCCTGATTTCATGCAAAACTTGTAGTTAATGATGGTTGTTCCCACCTTTGGTTTTTCTCATTTCTTGTTTTACTGCTTTTCAAGGTACTGGGGTATGAAAATATCTTCTCAGCTGTACTTCTTTCCCACAGTAGAAATAACCTGAGTATGTATAATTTCTTATATAAAAGGATACTTAGAGTAAGGGATTCTGCATTATAGCATGGGACGAATCCTGGATTTTCATGTCATGTTGTCTAACGAAGGTATAAGCCAGCACTTAAGAGCAGTCTTAGAGACTGAGCTGTACAGAGCAAATGCTTTTCCACCCTTTAAGTTGGCCTTAAGTTCTGGCTTATTCTATTTCCATGTCCCTAGTGGGAAAATTATCTCTGGGGTTCCATTTCTGTGTCTGAACAGAAGAGATACCTCAAATATATGATTTTTTTTCAGTTTTCAATGCAACGTTTGAAGTTTTCCTGTTCATTGTCACTACCTTTAGTGATGGGAAAGTGCAGAAGAGGTTGTAAAATACTTTGTGCTCTTATTTAAAGGTGAGAGAAGCTTTCTTTCACAAGACCTGTTCCATTTCTGTTCCTCTGTATGCCTGGAATGCATGCATTCAGGTCACTGCCTAAGCAAAGTAACCTTGCGCATTAGTATGTGTTATTTTTAAGTAATCTCTAATTTCACAAGCACTGTCTTGGTCTCTGATGTGAAGGCTAGATGTCATAGCCAAGAAAATGTTATTTCATGGTGTTGCTGTGCAGAAGGTAAATACACAGATGTCTTGGGGAAAGCACGAGGTTTTCCAATTAATTTCTAATTGTGGATACATAAGCTTGCTGTGCTTAACTCAGGGGCCCATGAGCTAAGCATGTTTTTAACTGGCTGCTGTTTCAGCTAAACTTCTTGGAGTCCTAGTGCAGATGAGTCTGGACTGATTTTTAGAAGTACAATTTGAGGTTGCCCAAGTTCAGCCAGAATGATACAATGAGGACAGGCCTGATAAGGCTCTGTCCCATGAGCTCTGCACAGCCGAGAACCTCGATGGAGCCACACTAGTGCCAGCTCTGGTCCAAACACATGCTGTTCGTTGCACTTTGCAGTGTGCTCTCCAGAGTTAAAGCTCTGTTACTCTGGAGGCTGCTTTACTGCACTGACCAGTGGTGTCGTATGTGTAAAAAGCATTAAATGAAACAAGGTCTGGAATGAGTATCAAGCCATCTCTCTCTGCCTTCTAAAGAAATCAGTTTATGCAGTCTGCCAAGACAAGTCTACCAGATACATTCCTATTGTTTATATAATTTTGCACTGCAAGTTTTTGTGTTTTGTTGTTTTGGTTTTTTTTAATCTGGCCATTTCTAAGGTTTTTAATGCACCTGCAGTAGGGCTTTTAAACTGAAAGCTGTATGAGCAAAGAATTAGCTCCTCCCTTTCCCACCATTCATTTCTATCCCAAACCCATCTGTTTCTCCAATATATTTAGCTGTACTGGAAAAACATGTTAACATGTACTGTCTGTACAGTCCTGTCCTGTATCTTGATTAGTAAATTGAATGTTGTCTGTATTAGGGACAAAATTTAGTATTGAAATACAGCATTATGCTGTCTTACAGATATCTTGAAGTCAGCAAGTTTATGAAGAACAGTCTTGTTGAGATATGCTAAAGGTACATGCCTTTCTTTAAGCAGAAGCAAATGGCAAATGTTTGCATATTTGGTTATGAACAATGCTATACAATTGCTATGGTTTCTTTACTGTTTTTAAATATGCTTGTTTTAAAGTTGAATGAAGACTTTTGGTCAAACTTCATTCTAAGTATTATTCACTTGTGGAGGAGGAAGTCTTAGTGGAACAATTTATAAATGTCCGTGCCTTTTAGCCATGATACTTTCATAGATAATTGCTACATGCATTTTCATGGAGCTACATGTTCAATGCATCCATGTTTGTTTTTACAGCTGTATCAGGCTGCACAGAACTGATGAGTGGAAGCTGTTGGCCACCTGAAGTCTCCTGAAGAACTGTTGAATTGTAGTTGCTGTTAGTGAATTCAGAATAAAACTTACACACAGCCTTGCAGATCCACTAGGGGATTTCACTCTGGATATAGTGTTATGTTCAGTTCCTACATTTTTGTTGTGCTTCCTTGGGTAAATAGTACTTCTGGCAATATGAAGAATTAGTAACCACACAGGAATATATTAGAATTCAGTTTTGAAATATCCTTATCTTGACTGACTGCAGGCTGCCAGTAAAAGGTTGTCATGTAGTGAAATTTGCTTAGGCACAGTATTTTCAAGGAAAGGCACAATGGTTGATGTGCGAGATGAAATTGAAGCTTTCTGTGGGATCCTTCCCCTGCTGACAGCATTCCAGCAAGTTGACAGTTAATGGGACAAATGTATTATTAGTTTCCTCATTAATAATAGAAATCTTGAGTCTGCATCCTCCCTCTCTTTGCATATGTGCTTCTGCAAAATTGCTGAAAAATGGAACAAAATGTCAGATTTCAGACAGGCGAGTTTATCTGATATAGCTTAATCATGTTTTAATGAAGGACATGGCACACATACATTGTGAAAGAATCTTAGAAGCCTGACAGTTTCTGAATTTAGATTTGCTTTAATATTTAAAGATAGGATTTTTGGTGTTGTGGATCTTTGAAGCTAGACTTCATAAGACTAGTCACCAGTAAATTAACAGATAGAAAAAATAAGTATTTGGCCTTTTTCTGTGAGCTGTGTTCACAGAGCTGGTTGTGACCAGGCATTTCTGAGGATGCTTTCGTTGAGATGAAGAAAGGGGGAGCACAACTGGTTCTGAGCTGAGTGGGATGGAAATTAGCTTGGTTATAAAATGAGAGGCTGACACTCTCCATGGTTGATGGACAAAACTGTGTAGAAGTTATGAGACACTGAGGCAAGGGTTGTGGAAGAGATGGATGTCAGGGCTGGATGGATGTCTGAGGAAGCTGTAATAGCCAGATGAAATTCCGAAGGGTTGGAGGCAGGGATAAGGCATATATGGTTTCTGAGACCTCTTTGCTGATCTGAGTGCATTACATCCAAGTGGCTTTTTTAATCCCATACTCACCACACAAAATGTGCAAAAAATGGCTTTTCTGAGAATTGGCTCCATGTTTTCTGAAGCGCTGAGTAAATCTGTTTTATGCTAGGAGACCACGCATTTAAGATGGAGAGAGAGACTGTGCCTCTTGCTGTCACAGTGCAGACTGATAACTTTTCATGAACGCCATGTAGGGCTGCAGAATAAAGAATGATAATTTAACAACAAGTGGAGATACTCCTCCTTCCTCACTTTGGGATACCTCTCGCTCCTTCCTCATATTATTAACAAAAATAAAACAGTGATTTCTTTTATTTACATATTGCTGTATACTAAAATACTATTATGAATTATAAAATGGTTAGTAAATACAAGTTTTCCTGGACGTACTGGCAAGCATATTTTAAAGTTTTGAACGTGTAACAAATTATGAAGCTTCAAGGCAATAAAACTTGCTTGGTTATAATACTATTTGTGTAAAATCTGTTAATACAAAGGAATTATTTTCTCAGAGAACAGTGTCTCTCAAGATCCTTTTCTTAAACTATACTTGCTTTGTTTGACTCTTTGATTCTATGAAGTTTACCAAAATGGAAGAAAACGCAATTAAACACTTGGATTTGGCTATTCAAAATACTGACTTTTAATGGAAAGGTGTCAACATTCACCTGGAAACCTTGGAGGGAGGGCAGCAGTGCTTCCTGCATTTGTTTCTGAGGAGTTATCCATAGTGAAGTATTAAACCTTCATTATCTTGATGCTGATACCAAATAAGAGCTCTGTCTACTAAGCTGTGCCAGCTAATCCTGCACTGTTCAGTGTCACTAGATCTTAATACAGTTTTAGCGGATAAACTCAAGATATTGGGTTTTTTCTCAGCTGACAATGAGCAAATGTAAGATTATATGAATTAGTGTCTTTGTTTGCTGATTTTCAAAAAGATGTTTGGCTGATTTGCTGTCCACAACAAATTTTCTCTATCCTAATTCACGGGAGGTTTTGTCATTATATGTTGTTGGGCACTTTTATTCCAAAACTATATGCAAGTATATCTGTGAACAGAGTGTTGAGAAAGTGGCAGAGTCCAAAGATGTAGTGGTAAGGTGGATAGGGAAGAAAGAGCTGGAGTTGGTGTCATATATTGCTAAGAAATTAGGCTTTTTGTCTCCCTCCAGTAAGCTGCCCTCCCCCTACCAGTATGGTCTGGATACAGATTTTTCCTTGTGTTAAGGAGCAGTTACTATAGTCCAGTTATGCCTCTACTGTCAGCTGGGGAAGGAAGCCTTTAACAAAATTGACAAGTATACTGAGAGAAGCTGCTTTGGTATTTAGTTAACTCTTTATAACAGAGGTTTGGGGTTTTTTATGACAGTATTTTGGAAAAGGGGTCTTTAAATTGACATTTCTTTTGAGATAAATACCAATTAAGGTAGCACATTTTTAATTAGTTAAATATCAACTAGTTTAAAATGTCTGCTTTAAAGAACTTCAGAGTGTTTTGATTGTACCTGTCTATCTGTGAAATGAATGCAGGTTAGCTAGTAGAAAGTGGAATGCATAGATTCTTAAAAGAGTACTACTTGTACAACCTTCGTAATTATTTGTGGAGGCCATGTTTGCACTGTCTGAGTTTTCAAAGCTTGTTTAAAATTTAACTAAAGTATACTGTTGTAGCATATGTAATGCAAGAATCTGTTTGGGACTGATGGATAATATGGGAAAATGTTCCTTAAGTTAATAACAACAGAAGACAGCATGCTGTCACTCTTGAAGAAACAAAGACAGTCCTTCTAGTCAAATATTTGCACTACTAGGCATCTCTTCTAGCTATACTCAAAACCTATGTAAAGACAAAGTTAAAAGTCCACAGTTAGCATCAAAGAAATTAGAAATATTACTGGAAAAGCCACAATGCAGTTTTATTTTTTTCTCCTGTGGACATCTGCATTGAGCTGTTGCATTGCTTTATTTTTAATATGAGAGGACTGAGGTAGGGTATACATCTGCTTTTCTTACTTATATTCTCTCTGTGATTATTACTTTTCCTCATGAAAGATCTCTGACAAGGCCAGTTTTTCTTCTCTGGCTTAGATTGACTGTATGTGTTTCCATATCACTGTCAAGTATTCCTGGTGGTTGTGACCATGAGTATTTTGATGATTGCAATGTTTGGAAGACTTGTTCGTATATTTATGGATTCATGCAACAATTCAGGTTGAATGGGGCCTCTGCAGAGTGTCTGGCCCAAGCCCTGCTCTCTTGCTGTATGTGTATTTATGAAGGGATGGTAGGACTCCTGGAGCTCTGTGAATGGTGTGGAGCTTCCTGGGTTTTGATCTTCTGTAATTTCCATCTAAGATTTTTGCTACCATCTGTTCACTTTTGGCTTTCTATTATTTTTAATGTTCTAGAATTTTACCTTAGGAACACTCCTAAAAATACAGCATTTCAAACCCATGTTTTCTTATTCCTGCAGACATTAAAAATAACTTACCTGTGCAAATGGGACTTATCTGGGAAGTGTCTTATAAGAAGTTCTGCCTTATGTCAGATTACATATAGTTGTAAAATCTTAGTTTTTCTGACTTTGTTTCTTCATAGGCCAGAAGCAAAATTTGGATGAAGTGAACTAACCAAGTCGCCGTCATGAGCAGGAGCAAGCGTGACAACAACTTCTACAGCGTTGAGATTGGAGACTCAACTTTCACCGTGTTGAAACGGTACCAGAATTTGAAACCAATAGGATCAGGAGCACAAGGGATAGTATGGTAAGGTTTCTCTAGAATTTAAATGTACCTTTAGGTTTCCTTAATGTAGCTTTTTGAGGTGTTGTGTCTTACAGAGCAGGAGTGTGGAGAACTACCTTTTACAGGCAGAACAGCAATGGTAACTGATGGCCATTTTTCCTCAGCAAGGGCTGTTGCTGTTGTTTTTTGACCTGTGTCCTTTCCAGCTTCAGAACTGATGCCCTTCTGTGCAAATTCAGCCAGCTGTGCTGAGTCCTGTAAATTAGTGGAGGAAAAAGAAACTGGATAAAGAAACTAATCCGAATCCTAAGACACACTGCTTGCAGTGAAACAAAAGCCAGAAATACTCTATATAATATTGGCTGCTTGTAAATGTTTGCACTTCTTGAAATGGTTTGTTAGGAGTCTATTTCACTTAGTTTCATAATCTGAGTAGTCCTTGATACCAGTGAGTGAGCATTTGGGATGCTGACTGCCATACGTAAATACCTTATGCAGTTCAGAAAAGTATGACTTGACAGTGTCATTCTTTGAATAAGAGCTCTGCTGTGTGGTCTGAAAAGTGTCCAGTTGATTCAAGTTGTTGACAACTAGCTTGCCTGTAGGCACTGTTTCCTGTGCAGTGCCATTGCCTCGAAGAGAAATGTTGGTTTAACCTTCCTGGAAGCTTTTTTTGACTGTTTGAGAAGGATGTAGATATCACAGGACCTTGCAGATTTTTCAGTTTATTGTAACTCTTAAGGTGTTAACCAGGTACATAAAAATACAAAAACGTCAAGGAAGAGAAGGGTAGGGGAAAGCATAATCTCAAATCTGTAACCTCTTTACTACCTTGATCTTGTCTTGATCAGTGTTTAGAGAATATGTGGTATGGGTGTTAATTCATGTTTGTGTTTTAGCAGGATTAATAAAACAGTGTAATAAGTGCAAATGGAAACTGGAAAAAAGAACTCTAGAAAGAGTTGTTTTCTGAAATGGTAACTTCTGGCATTAAGATTACTGGTATTAACTAGCAGCAACAAAAGAACTGATCTGAGTTTTGTTTGCATGTGTGTTAATATACTGAGGATGTAGACAGTTGCTTGGCTAGTTTGTTTAGTTGCTATAGAAATGCCAATGAAAGCTTTAGATGTTACTACTACCCTTCTGATGGCCAGTCATATGTTCTTAATGCCTGTTTTCCAAATTTATTGCCCTTCCTAGAGCTGAGATCCAAAAACTGACCGTGTAATACTCTAGTGCCATTCTGTAATTGCTGCTAGTGGTGATTGAAACCTTTTTTGTTTAATCTCTGTGCTTACCCTGATGAGGACTGTGGTTAAATCTTGCCATGTATCTCCATACAGTGCAATTCTTGTGATTTGGGTTGGGTTTTTTGTTGTCAGTGGTGATGGCTTTGTATTTGTTTGGGGGTTTTTTTGTTTGGTGTTTTGGTTTGGTTTTTTTTTGTGGGTGGTTTTTTTTTGTTTTTGTTTTTTTGGTCTGTTTTTGTAATTGATGCAGCTTGATTTGGAGGAATATTAAGTAGATGGCCTAATACTGAAACAGGCTCTCAGCTGCTGTTACGTACAGGGAATGCAGAAGTTTAAATACTAAAACACGAGTCCCATGTTGGCAGTCTTTCCTAAAATAATCTTTATCTTTGGGGCAGGTGGGGGAATTCCAGATATAATGGAAAATTACATCAAAGAAAGTTACCATATATGTTGTTCCCATTCTTTTTTTTCAGTAGTGTCTAGAGGTTTTGTTGATGATAAATTACAAATCATTCAAGCCTACATAGTACATAGACAATCCACTTTTTAAAGTAGTTAGTTGGATTTAATAGATGCTACTGTTTACTAGTAGATATCCTTCATTAGATTTCAGTACCATTCTTGAGAAGAGACAAGAAAATAATATTGTCCCTGCTGAGACGTTTTTAGTAACTGCTAAATATTTCCTGAATCTGCATGGCAGTCAGCTGTTGTATTAGCTCCTACAGGAAAAACAAGCCATGCCTTCCTGTCACGGAAATGTGATATGTAAGGGAGTTGTCTCCAATAACAGTCTTCATCAGTTAAACAGCTTGTCCCTGAATCATATGACAATCTTGGCATTAGTCTGCAAACAAAATGTTATTTTTTTTTCACCAAGTTAAAGCCAGTGACATCTAGAGGTTAAAGATTTCTTAACACTTTTTGTCTCGACTTTGATGCTGTCATTGTCATCAGGATATTAAGCAACTACATAAGTGAAAGCATGGGACCTTTTTATAACCTACTTTTCCTGCCTTCTCCCTTCCTTTTAGTGTGAAGATTTTATGTAAAATTGATGTGCTTTTTATGTTTGAAGTGTTTTGGATCTTTTTAGATGGTCTGTTCTTGAGTGCCAATGAGTGGCAAGAACTCAGTATCTTTGGAAGCAGAAATACTGCATTATATTGTAGAGATTGTCATGCGTTAGTACTCTGAAACTGGGAAATAGCTTTAAATTTTGAACCACTCAGCATACAAGAGCACTTTGTTATATCACATTCCTAAAGCTGGATAACACTGGAGATCTGGTGTTTCTGCAGACATGATACAAATTATCTGAAAAAGTTTGCAACTGCCACAGCTTAAAGGACCTTGACACTAGAGATGTAATACTGTTATTTTTAATTACAGTGCAGCTTACGACGCCATCCTTGAGCGGAATGTTGCAATCAAGAAGTTAAGCCGACCGTTTCAGAACCAAACCCACGCTAAAAGAGCCTACAGAGAGCTTGTTCTTATGAAGTGCGTTAATCACAAAAATGTGAGTGCAGTGTCCTGCTTCAGATGTTAAAGAATTACCTGGAAGGCTGTCCTTTGTAAAAGTCTGGAAAGTGACTTCAGAGATTTTCATTGCATGGTTGTATCTCCATGATAAGTACAGAAGGGTCTTGCATAATAGCTATTAATGACTAGTTTTAATACCTGCCCAATCTTTAAATACCCCCTTCAAACTCAGCAAGGGAGTCAGTGTTACACTGCTAAAATTTGCAAGCAGCTGTCAAATGGCACTGGTAAGTGCATCCTGCTGATAGACACATAGGAGAAAAAAGAAAAAGGCTATAATACTTTTTTTTTTTCCTGGTGCATGAATGAGCTTAGAATCTTGTGTTGTGACAGCAGTAACTCTCTGGTGTTTATGAAGCTGTGCAGTAGACAAGATCACAGAAATGGGGAGAGAGTAAGTGATAAATTTATTGGAGTTGAACTGCAGAAGGCTGGTGTTGGCCATTTTTTTCCTTCAGAGTCAGATGTGTGCAGTATTCCTTACCTTCTCTTTTAATCCCCCATCAGGAAGATAAAATTTCTCCTGGCTGCTAGGGAGAAAGAGTGTCACAGAAAACTTGCTCTCTCTTTTAGCTTTTTGGGAAAATTTTGTAATTTTTCTCAAACACGGATGGTTTATATGTGAATTCTCTGAAGGATGTTCCACCTAATAGCATAATTTGTATAATGATAAACTATTGCAAGCCTGCCTAGTTCTTGATGAGTAGTAGCTTGGTCTCTTTCTGCACATCACATCCATTCTTAATAGAAAATGTCCTAAAGCATCTGTAAGAACCTGTTTTTCTGTTTGGGTGAAGTTGTTTCTTCACCTCTGTCAGTGGTGAAGTGGTATCTTTTAGGGAGTCTTCATCAGGTTTTAATTTCATTGTTCCTCATATACAATGAAAATCTTACTAGGTCTTCAAACTGAAAGTAGGAGGAAGGGGAAGAGTGACTAAGCTCCTTAGGTTTTAAGATTTGAATATCATCTTGTTAACACACACACAGTGTCTTTAGATTATGTGATTTGTGGAGGAAAATACTCCTTCCAAAATCATTCGTATCTGTTTACATCATGTTAGGCCTGGTTGAGCTACTGAGCATCTTGAGCTTCAGTGTGTACCAGGAGGTTCATATCAGAATAATAGTTAGCAGTTTTGAAATGTTGACTCTGCAACTTTCCTCTTGCTGTGGTACAATTACACTTCCTCTCCCCCTCCCTGCAGATAATCGGCCTACTGAATGTGTTCACACCACAAAAATCCCTGGAAGAATTTCAAGATGTGTAAGTCAGATTCGAGCTAAAGCTGAGAATTTATTTTTAAAGTATTCATACCAAAAGATGAGCAAGAGAGAGAATACAGTAAAATGGCAGTATTATCTGATTATTATTCTTTTCTTTCTTCATAAGCTACATAGTGATGGAGCTCATGGATGCAAATCTTTGCCAAGTGATTCAGATGGAGCTAGACCATGAACGAATGTCCTATCTTCTTTATCAAATGCTATGTGGTATCAAACATCTTCATTCAGCTGGGATTATTCATAGGGTGAGTGAACTAAACTGTATAAGTTGCATTGCACCTGGTTTTACCTTGAGTATTTAAAGATAAAAAACGTTAGAAATAGGAGCACGAAGAATGTTTCCTAGGCTGTCCCATAGGCAGGGAGAGAAAGCTGAAAGGAAAGCACCATACCTTTTTGCAGGGCAATTCTGGAATGAGCCTTTTGAATGTTTCAGTGATTTGATAACGATCTGCACAGAGCAAACTGAAGATTTTTGCAGTGAGTTGCATTACCTCCTCTAATTCTGTATAATGTTCTACTTTAGTAGTTGTGGCAGGGAAGGATATCTGGAAGCATCTCTGCCTTTATTGTTTTGGTAACCAAACCTGAAATCCCATCTTTTGAAAGAACTGCCCATTTTATTTCTTCTCCTTTACTAGCAGAGTCAAGGAGAATAACTGTCTGAAATCTGCAGATAAGCAGATGATGATAAAGACTTGTAAGTGGTACTTGGATAACACCTGTGTGTCACAAATCATTCACTCAGATAGTTAACAGGCAAAACTGGCTACTGCTTTTTAAATGTCATTGGTGTGTTATAATCCAGTCAAGAAATTTTGAATTTAAGGTTGCCTGTTCAAGTTGAGCATCTCATATTTAATGGTATGTGGATTAAAGATTGCTTGAGATTATCTGGTTATAGCTTTTCAAATATAATCTTGTTGGTTTGGGAAATGGTAGGCTTTTTACAGTACTACATTTTTCATTGTAATGTTTTTAAAGAGTTTGAGAAGTTTTCATTTCTGAAGTGATAGAGAAGGTTTAATTAACCTGAGAGATGTGGGATAGTTTCAGTCATTACTACACAGTCTTCTCATACATGCACAGGAAAGCAAATCACAAATGGCAGTTCTGTGCACAGGAATTGCTGTGTTAGGATGCTTGTCCAGGTCAGTGGTCCACCACACTGTGACTGGGGGGTTGAATGGTCTGCAAGCTGGATCTGGCAGTCTGACACTTCTGTTCAGTCTTTTTTGCTGTCTTTTCCACAAGGGAACAGGAGCAATTATATGAATAGAAAATACATCTTGAGTGGGCAAATGCTGCTTCCTTTTGCTCAGCTAGTTCTAGTACTCATCAGCTGCTGCATTCCAGTGAGGAGCTCAGGGGATGAAGGTGAAACCTTTCTTCTTGCATGCAATTTCCCTGAACTGTGTTGGAAGAGATGGGCAAGGATAAGTAGGGAGAGGCATTGCCTGCAACCAGGCATTGTACCTGATGCTGCTTGGTCTGCTTATGGGCATTTGAGACAGGTCACTTGGGCTTCTTGCATTATTCTGGGAATCATCGGCAAAACTAAGTTGTTTAACTTACTGTTGTGGTACTGTATTGCCTATGACTGAGATTATGCAGCCCTTGGTGTTCTAATGTATGTGCCTGTGGGTCAGAAATAATGGTTTGCATGCAGTTTCACATTTCCTGGTCCCTTCAGTAGTTAGGTATGAAAATTTAATGCTGTGGATTTTCCTATATGGTCTTTTTTAGTTTCGGAAAATGATATATTATTTGGACATGGCTAGTGTAGGTAAAGTAAGAATGTCTCTCTGTGGATCTTAGCACAAGCTTAGGGGAGCTTCTAAAACTGTGCTTGCCTCAGGGTGGTTTGTACTCCTCTGAAGTGGGCATAGATCCTGTGGAAGTCATGGATAAAATTTAAACATCTTTACATTTGCAGAAAAGAAGTAGCTGCTTAGGTAGTTGGGAAAGAGTAAAGACAGCTTTGAGGATAGAATTCCTACCTCTGTAAATATGGGTTAAGGCTGTGAAATGCTTCATATCATCCAGGGATAAATGATCCTAAAGAGACTAAATAAAATTGCTATGTAAATAGCACCGTATGTATGCACGAATGCTTTTAAAGGACATGTGCAGATGCTTCTGAAGGACATTTCACTTGCATGTCTTCCTGGCAGATTTTCAACTGACAGCTTCTTGGTAGACTTTGTTAGAAGATTGAGTATATTCAGGCACAGCGTTACTGGCTGTGTGCGTTGTGCCTTTTTACTTCAAGGTGTAAAGTATCACAATCTTGTTCCTCTGTGGAGCAAGCTTGGAAGACAAGGAAGATATCCTGCAAAGGCACATGTGTCACACAGACCGTGTGGCTGCAGTGGTAACTCTTTGTAGCATTCTTCTGGGCTCTCAGCACCAGTCCTTAATGTCCAAAGCCAGTTACTTTATTGAAACTTCTTAAGCATAGCCTGCACTACTACGGCTGCCTGAGGAGCATTTTGGCTATGAATCTAGTGTTCTACTTTAGTGATCTCTAAAGCTTTAAGGTTTTTTTGCTGTTGGTAGTTTCACATGTTTTTTAACTGGGTTCTTCAGCTTCTAGCATAGCTGTGGTAATCTCAGCATCTTAGTAGCTTTTTCAAAGCTTGTTGAATGACTGAAATCAAAAAAATCTGTGTACGTGCCTTATAGCACTGGTTACTACTTGCCATAGAAATAACTGGGTTTTTTTCATAGCAAGTTAGGGGCATGGAACAAAACAGAAATCAAACTTCACCTTGAAGTTGTAGGGGCAAACTTGGTTGTCACATCAATGGATAAAGATTTGGCTGTAACTTTGCACTGACTTTAAAAGATGTTGGCAAATCAACATTACTGGGTCCTGAACACTGTGCAGAGATGCAGTTTCCAGCCAGTGTAGAAGTACATGTTCATTTATATTTCATAATATGAGGATGAATGATCAGCATTGCAGAGTTGTGCCTCACTGACTTTCTGAGGGACACAGAGTGTCTCATTAGTCTTGCATGGAGGCTCTGAAACATTGAATTCTGCCCGATTTTGAGTACTTAACAAAGGGGCCTAATTATGGAACCTTCACAAATCTTCTGTTAGAAAGAGAAAAGCCCATAGAAGCCATGAATTACCCTCTGGAGATGTCCCTGTCTCCTTGTCTGGCTTATGGGGAGACTGCCCTGAAGAATCTGATTTTTAAGCACTGACATTTTACATCTTCAAGGTTCAGTGAGAGATTTTCTGCTATAGGTTCTGGATATATTTATCCATCCTAATTAATTTGATCACTCTCAGAGGAGCTCTCGAGTTTTGGGTTATTTAACAGAAGATACTAAGTGATGCAGGTTTTGCATCTCTGCATGAATCTGAATGTAGTGTAAGTCAATTCATCATTTTGATCCTAGGCTTCATGACAACTACATGGTGTTCAGAAATAAGGATGGACAGCATTTGGTGAGGAAAGAGAAGATCTCTTAACATTGGAGTGTTAATCCTGCAGTTTTGGGGAGAATGAGTGTAGTTAATACCATGAGCATGTGCCTGGTGTTCTGCAGTGAACATCCTGAAAATAATAGATGTGTGCAGAAATAAAGCTGATAATAAAAAGGACTGTAGAAGAATCTGAAACATGCATATTAAATGACCAGAAGGCCTTATAGAACTTGAATTAATTTGTGGTGTTTGAGAATGTTTTAAGCTAAAGTTGTCTGCAGAGTCTTTGTGTGGAAATGTATGTGTGAATATGTATGTATGCAAGACTTTTACTTAGTCATTAAAATTCTGTTGTTCTGGAACTCTTTTTGTTGTTTCCTATCTAATGCAGTTTTCTCAGCATTATGAGGAGATTGCTGAAAGCCATCCAAGTACAAATGAAAGCTACATAAATCTTGCAGATATCCACCTTTAAGTCACAATGACAAATGGGACTACGTATCAAATGCTTGCAGCTCAGGTGCTGGAGTCCTCTGTCATATCTCAGGTTTTGCTCTCAATCTCAGTAGAGTGTAGGCTGGAAGTATCTAAGTCTTATCTGTGTTAGCCCATGTGCTGCAAATGATTTTATGATTGCAAAGTTATTCTGAAGTTACTCTGTAATATGTACACTGTGACATTCAGGTTTGTGTAAGATCCTGCTGAGGTGATGACAGAGTAAGCCTGTGTAGTTTTTGTTTAAATAAATGTTGCAAAGCCACTATTGTCAATAGGGTTCAGGTGTAGAGAATAGTTTCCATGTTGCTAACTAGAATGATCTGAAGCTATGTCAGCATTTTCCACTCCAATTTAATGATTGTGTTAATTTTTGGCAGTTTTTCAATGGTGCATTTTTGGGTTTGGTTGCCAAACTTAGTATAAAACCAAGTCCTAAATAGGAAACTAAAATCATGTGGCCATGGAGATTTTCTTTCTGTTCAGAGAAATACATTGGTTCAAAAGAGGTAATGTAACCTCAACTAGCAAATAAACCTTTCACATTCATATTATAATTCTAGTATTTCTTGTATTAAGATGATTATTGAATCAAATGATTCATGTTACTTGTGTCTGCATTGTAGTAATAGTTCTTGTTCCAGTGGGCAGTTTCTAGACCTTTCCTCAGAGCTAACACTTCTTACTAACCTCGATGTATTTCAGACATTGCTAACATATCTTGTAATGCTGGTTTTATTTTCCTTCTTTAATTGCTATATAAATCTACAAGCACAATAAAGGAATTAATTCTGTAATCTGCTGAATGCATATAAATTAATGCAAGGGGGAAAAAGCTGCAGCAATAACCTAGTTGTGTTTGGGATTTAATGTTAGCAATATTATCTTTTTAAAATGTGAACCACAGAGTACTTTGTGCTTGTCTTAGCAGTCATATATGATGTTTCTTTTTAAAGGATTTAAAGCCCAGTAATATAGTAGTAAAGTCAGACTGCACTTTGAAGATTCTTGACTTTGGACTGGCCAGAACTGCAGGAACTAGTTTTATGATGACGCCTTATGTAGTGACTCGTTACTACAGAGCACCAGAGGTCATCCTAGGGATGGGATACAAAGAAAACGGTCAGCAAATACAGTCTTTCTTTGGCATAGCTTTATCTTTTTTGTTTGGCACACCACATTTTACATGTTAATGTTTTTTTCAAGCTGTAGAAATTTTATAAATTAGTCTTGTGACTAAAATGCAGATTCTGGATACACCAATTTGTTTATTCAATTCAACCCATTAGAAAATGTTTGCATTTAATAGGAGAGAAAATGGAGGGCCTTGTTTGTTTAAAAATTTAAATAATTTCCTCGGTAGATTATGTGACATCCAGGAAGAACTGGAAATGTATTTTCTTGATATGTGGTATGTACTTTGATATACCTTCATCTGACTTTATTCTTGGTGAAGATGTAAATTGTATTTCATCAGCAGATGTGTGTACTAAATTCGATGCTAAATAACTGTATTGTGTATGGCCTTTCAGGAGGTAGGGAGCATAAAGTCTACTGAGGAACAAACAAGCTAAGACCTACTGTGGAATTACTTTTTATTAAAACCAGCCTCTTTTAAGCCTTTTCACTAAGTTCTTAATGCTGCTGAAGAAAAACTCAGTAACACACTTAAGCATACAGAGAGTACTGTCATGATGCATCATGGATTCTTTGAGGTCCTTGACAAATTCCAAGGGAATTTTACTTTGTCCCTCTGCTTGCATACACTTCCGCCTCACCATACTCGCTGTGTGACCACTCTGCCTCTCAGTATCTTCTACAGGAAAACAGAAAAAGATCTGTCATTGGAGGGAAACACATCATCAAGTACATTGCACCTTCTCAAGGAAACAGCTGGTAGTACCCCTTAGGAAACCAGTGATGTGTCACTCCTGAAACTCCATTGGAGCAGCCTGATCCCGCTCCATTTCACTGCTGTGCTGCCCCCTGGTCGGGCAACTCCCTTGTTTCACTTGTGAACACATCCGGCCGGTGGAGTGTACAGGTCACCGTGTGTGTTTCAAACACTCTGCTGGCCAGGCCTCCAGGCAGGCCCAAAGCTATCTCCTGGGGAGGTGTGAGGTGTGGCTCCTCACCTTCCTGACACAACTGGGGCTTGCTCTGCCTTTCAGCATTCCTAATACAGTCTGCAAACCTGCCTGGCAATTGCACACCATTGCAGCAGGTGACTTCAGGCTGTGGGAATGGTGATAGCAGTGAAAGAAGCCAGGTCAAAGGAATGAGACTAGATCTTTATTGCAAGACTGTGGTTTTTATTTGTTTGGATTGTTAATGTGTATGAGAGGATGTACATTTCTTCAAATGGCCTCCATGGTTGGCTGATTTTCCTGTAATTTAGGAGTTACAGGTTGAGTAGAGCAAATTAGTTATTTAATTCCTAAAATTTTCTAGATTTTCAAATTTAAGTTTGTCTTTTTTTTCCCCCAAGACTTTATATTGGCCATTTAAGGAACATTAAATACAAGTACCTAAAGCTGTAGTATTGAGTCATGCAACTGCCTTACAGAAGGAATTGATAAAATGAAAGTCACAAGTTTTCTGACTCAGCTTGCCCATTTTAAATTTTTCTTTTAAATAGTAAGTAATTTTGAGTAGCAGAAGTGTGAAACATTTTTTCCACCACTGGAGTTTTCCACTACTGGAGATACTCTACAACACAATCTATCCTGTCAAGCTTGTGACAGCCCTGTTCCTTAAGGAAGTGTGAGTTGTGTTATGCATCATAAATCATAATTTACTTTCATTTGAAAAACTATCACATCTTCCCAAAGCCAAATACATGGTTCTTGAAATGAGAATGGCACTTCTGGAGAATGTAAATGTAAGGAGTGAGTCCAAAGACAATTGTATTTCCATATGTACTGTTCTCATTAAAAGGCAATTTACGTGAGCTGTTACTGTTCTCAGTCGAGGAGTTTGTGGAGCTCCCATGACAGGGAGATGGGTATCAAGGATGCATTTACAGTAAGAACCATGGGCTGTCCAGGAGCCTCACCTGTTCATATTGATGCCTATTATAGCCCCTTAAACCCATAGTTAAATTAACTGTGAATTTACTTAATGTGGAGTTTAATATTGCAAATTGAGAGTTAACTAGTGGTTACAGAGCTGTCAGGCAGTTTCCTGCAGTTTGTGCCCTGCTGAACTTGTGGGAGGATTGCAATGTATATTTTGATGACTGAGATATGTACTGCAGACTAACATTATTTTGGTACTCACACACATACAAAATCTTCAATTGTTTTAAAACTAGCAAGGATCCCAAACAAATACATAGAGTTAACTTTTATGTAGGGTTTATTACTGAAGGATGTTTGGGGGTGTCACATCAGAAACCAACTGAAGGACACCAGAACAGTTCATGCACATGCACCTTAATAGATTTATGCACTGTACTGTGCATGATTATCAGGAATGAAACACTGAAAAACAAGGAAAGCCCTAAAGACTCTGAAACAACTACTTTTAAGTTTCCTAGTAGGTACATTGGGTTTAAACTTCATTTTCACATGGTATTTTTTCTCCTAGATTTATAGAAATCAGTAAGTTCAAACAGGGTTGTTAAGAATAAAATGGACTCCTTATGACAGCAATAGATTTGTTAAAGTATTTTTCAAATCTTTGATGAGATTTTACTCAGTTTTCTATAGAAGTATTCACAGGAGTATTAGTTCAGCTTCCTAAAAAAGTTAGAGACCTGTAATTAGACAGGTTTTGTCTGATTTAATGAAAGGAGCAAATCAAAACACCCCAAAACATCTGAAGTTTGGATTTGTAGGGAGATGAGAAAAATGGTAACTTTATCGTGTTGGTCACAAACTAATTACAACAGATTTGGGTATATTATGGGTTGTGATGGCAGCAGCTTGTTTAGCAGATCAAAAAGTCAGAATTTTATTTAAAAAGTCAAATGCAAAACTTGGCTTCTTTGGGTCTCTAAGCCAACGAATATATACTTAAGTATTTGAAAAAAAATATTAAAGGAAAAAGAGCACTAAGCATAGTGTTGACAATATTTTTTTAAATGAACAAGGCCCTTAATTTTGACCTATTAATATGCACAACTATGATCTCCTATCATATTATTTAGATACTATTTTAGAGGAACTTAAAAATAAAGAAGGAATATTGAAAAATAAGCTATGTTGTTTGCTTGACATTGTTGAGCTCCTTCAGAACATTGACATATAATTCTTACTATACGATTGTTCTCACTTAAATCCCCTTCTTATGTGCTTAATTGAAATTCCAGTGTCATATTTGACATAAAAGTATTCATAATAATAAAATGTCATTATTATGATTTCAAGAAAACTTTTGCATACAGAATTAACAATACCTCTGAAAGCAACTGCAAAAGAAATTGGCTTACCTGTACAAAGTAAACTTGTGCATCTTTAAGTATGTCTTCTGAGTGATTTATTCTAAGGTAATGTAGAAAATGCATATCTCATTTTTAAAAAATTGCTGTTGAGTTTTTCTTTTATGAAATGTTATTTCAGCATAACTGGAGAAATATTTTAAAACAAATGATTTTAACTGAAAATCTAGGAGCATACTAACATTGTCATTAACTGATCCTCTAAAATTCCTAAGTGATCTTTTACTGATTCTGTTTGCTTTTTATTTAAAGCAAGAGAGAGATTCATGGTAATCTGACTTCTAGGAAATACTTGCTGTTAAATTTTAATTCCTATGTAATACCTAATTAATTCTCCTAGAAAGTGTGAACTGTTTCAATAGGCAATATTTTTACAGGTCAGTGTACTTTGCTACTTTTAGAATTAATCCAACAGCTGCAGTGGAATTACTGTCAAGAAATCAATCTGTCTTTGGTGCTTGAGTCTAGTCTCTTGGCAGAGGTAGCTTTGAAGCCTCCAGCCTTGGAGAAGGGCTTTACTCTGCTTGATTCGTGTCTCTCTCTCTCTGCTCAAGCTCTTGCACTAGCACTATATTAAACAAAAGGATGTTTTTCTGCCTTGTATTTGAGACAGTTAAAAGCTAATCCTTACACATGGTTTATGTTAAACTGTTTTCATTGATTAATACAAAGACTTGCTCTTCTTCCTGTGCTGTCTCTGCAGTTTATAGGATGCAGTCATGTTATGCTTCTTTTAATTTTAAATGACCGTTTGCTTTGCTTTTCCTTCTTTTTGTGCTACAAACATAGTGGATTTATGGTCTGTGGGGTGCATTATGGGCGAAATGGTTTGCCACAAAATCCTCTTTCCAGGAAGGGACTGTATCCTTGTGCTGCTGCAGCAGGTTGAATTAGTTAGGAAGTGATTAACCTTTTTATTGATGTTGTGTCATGAAGATGCATATTGTACAATTTTTTTTTTTATTAAATGAACATGGATTTTTCTTGTGATACACTTAAAAAAAAAATCATTTCTATTCAGGCTGCACCTAGCAGTAGGACATAGTCTCTGCTGGTCCTGTAGTTAGCATACATTCACTTTCACTCATTTTCATTGCACATGCTTTTTAGAGTCACTTCATGTGTATGTGTGTGTCTAGATATTTTTATTTATTTTATTTTAATAACTATCTTTTATGTTAATATCATTGCATTTTGTTTTCAGTTGACATTTGGTCAGTTGGGTGCATCATGGGAGAAATGATCAAAGGTGGTGTTTTATTTCCTGGTACAGATCGTATCCTTACCCTTGGCCTAGGATGTAGTTGTAAAAGGTCAAAAGACTCTGCAGTGATACAGTTTCAGATTAAGGTGGTTCTAATTTTTAAAATACTGTTTTTAGACTGCCTTTTCAAACTGCAATTTGCAAAGTTATTATATACCACTGGGGCAAACAGACTTACTTTTTTCTTTTCCCTTTTTTTTCCCTCTTTTTTTCTTTTTCCAGTTTAATATAGTCCCTATCCATTACTTTTGAATGTTGTCACACTTAAGACAGACTTCTTTTTGTTTAGGTGGGGTTTTACTGGTTCACATGCTTTGGGCTTTAGTTTGGAGGTCAGTTTTATGTAGTAATTTACTAATCTTGTTTAGTACCTGAGCATGTTAGCACT
The DNA here is from genome assembly GCF_041296385.1 of Aphelocoma coerulescens. Classification (NCBI taxonomy): domain Eukaryota; kingdom Metazoa; phylum Chordata; class Aves; order Passeriformes; family Corvidae; genus Aphelocoma; species Aphelocoma coerulescens. Next base: position 18,762,000 of record NC_091020.1, read on the forward strand.
TATTATGCTTTGTATTTTACAGAAAATGTTTACAAAAATTCCTAATTCTCTTCATTAGTTACACTCTGGACATTTATTTTTTGTATGCAGAGATGATCCTGCAATCAGCTTTCAGAAGTATCTGACATTTGTCTTTCTACTCTATGAATGGTTTGGTGGTATCTGTATGGGTTGTCCTGTGAACAGTATTTCAGACAAAGAGTCTGCTCCAAACAAATAGAATTGAAGCCTCAGTATCATTGCTAAAAATCAGTGAAAATAATTGGACTTTGATATCCTATTTGTTTTACTATTACTTGCAGACCATTTTTTTAAATGCCATCAGAAGTGTTTCCTGCTTTTGCTGCAGGTTACTGTTTCAAAATTGATATAGTACCATTTTGGGGTGAAAATGGGGTGGAGATTTTGAGCCATGGTAAGGAAATCCAGAGCATCTTTACTTTCACACAGCTCTGTCATTGCATGAGCTGCACCATGCTTTGCTTTATGCATCTGGTTTGCTGGCATGGCTTTTCAATTTAGACTCAGTGCCATACAGTGTAAATACTACTTTTTGTGAAGGCCTGTACTAAAGCTCACCAGAGCTTGAGAATCCTTATATAGAGATCTGTTAAGTTTTAAGAATATAAGAGAGGGTCTGCTTCAACTCACTGAAGATTTAGGTAGCCTGGTATCCAGTCTTTGATGGCAGCCAAAAAGAAGGAGTTGGGGAGAATGTGAATAAGTGTATATAAAATATTATCTGAGCTCTCCCCCAGTATTTAACCATCTGCAACTAGGAATTCCTGTGACAAACCTTACTTTTTTTGTTCAGTAACGTGTATTAAATTCTCCTGCCATTAAGTGGTCAGTTTCCTCTTTACAGTGTGTAAACTTCTCAGTTAAGATGTTCCTTATACATCCTTGAAACTCTTGAACTTCATGCAAGTCCCTGACAATATTGTCAGTGACCTGTGTGGGCCCAGCCTTGGCCCTCTGTGTGCCCACTGGTGCTCAGTGTTGCACATCTCTGGTGAGAGGTTGCCCAGGACTGGGCTGAGGTACCAAGATAAGAATGAAGGGCAAAGCACCCACCCACTTGGGGTCATTCTCAGGAGCACCTTGGTAATGGGTAGTAGCTTGACTGCTGTGAATGTTTGTTCAGATCAGGGACTGAGTTCCCCAGAACCCAAACAAGGCCTTAAGTTAAATCTGTTACATTTAAATATTTTGTGAGTCTTCTAATATTCTGTTTCTCAGAATTATATCCTTTTCTAGTCAATAATGATTTTGAGTGAAATACATGTTGACTTGACTACACTATCATAGTCTTGCTTTGTTTCACCATTTAAGAAAGTAGTCCTAAGTCATGATGATGAACTTGGTATTTTATTATAATTTCCTGTGTTTTCTCTGTTGGTTATTTCATGCGGTTTTAACATAACTTTCTAGCTGAAAACTAGACACAGTTGTTTTTCTTAGCTGCATAACTTTAGATATTGATCAATGGAATAAAGTTATAGAGCAGCTAGGAACACCATGCCCTGAATTTATGAAGAAATTACAGCCTACAGTCCGAACTTACGTGGAGAACAGACCTAAATACGCTGGATATAGTTTTGAAAAACTCTTTCCAGATGTCCTTTTCCCAGCTGACTCTGAACACAATAAACTTAAAGGTAAGGTCTGTCTTCTGTGTGTTGTATATTTTAAAAGTTTTAAAACTCTGATATATTGAACAGAAATGTAGCTCAGTTTTGTTCACTATAAAATCATCCTGCTAAGGATTTGAATATTTATATCATGAGAGTGGATGAATGTGCTGATGTGTGCTTGCCTTCCCTTTCATATCTTCACGAGACAGCTCCTATTCTTGGAGCTGTCTTTATAAAGGCAAGTAAATATCTATATTCTTCTCAATGACAGGTGCCAACATGGTTAGAGAAAAGTGGGGGGAGGTTGGAATAGAAGTTGTGTAGGCAGAACAGATCTTTGTTCTCTAGGATGAAAATAAGGGGTTTATGTTAATAATATATAGATACCCTGTAGTTACTTCAGTGACTTACTGGTTTTAAAGGCCACCCACTCAGTGGAGTCACTCATTGTGTTTTCTGTGACTAGAAGCATGTGACAGAATGGGGCAGTAGGTGCTTGCCTGCTGCTATTCCAAACAAGGCTGCACTGCCACCTGAGCTGTTTCACATAAGGATGTCACACCAAGGGACACAGTATGCTGAAAATGTATAGTGAAACATGTCTGACCCCTTTCCCACCTGTGTCATTCTCTTCAGGTTTTTTTTTCCATCAAATGGACCACTCTCCTAAACCTCAAATTATGTGAGGGGTGCATAGGTATTTAACTGGAACTTGATTACTCTGACCCTTCTCTTTAAAAGTTTTGAAACACTGTGTTATGTGTTCTATATATGGCAGTAATCTGAACAGAATTTTTTTTTTTGCAGCAAGTCAAGCAAGAGATTTGTTATCAAAAATGCTGGTTATAGATGCTTCTAAAAGAATCTCTGTGGATGAAGCCCTACAGCACCCATACATCAATGTTTGGTATGATCCATCAGAAGCAGAAGCTGTAAGTTCTTGTTTTAGGTCTCTGCTTAGGAAGCTTCTGTATAAAGCCATATTGTTGTGATGCTTGGTACAGATGCTTGAATGAAGATTGTTGCACATTTCATTGGAAGCTTCACTGAGCCATAATAGCTTTCATTGATGTTGATAGATGTGTTTATTAGAAATAGCATCAGGAAGGGGCTGAAGTACCTGTCTCCATGTATAATTGCATATCATCTGAACATGTAGTCATGCATCTGAAATCTTTTATATAGGGTTCTAATGTATTGAGCTTCAGTTGTTTCAATGTGGCTTGATTGCCCTTGGTGGGGTTCTGAGGTATACTCCTGGGGACCTGAAATAATTTCATTAGGAATTGATAGTACTTTAGAACTAGAAATAAATGTTCCAGCAAAATCTGAATACAAAATCTTGAGCTTTCGGTTATTAGAACTAAGGAACAAAGGGATTAATTTAAATTTTTTCCTTGAAAAATCAGTTTCAGGACAATTCCAGCTTATGAGAAAAGTGTCATTATTTAAATAAAGAAGTGTTTGGTGATGGCCACTAAGAATAGAAAAAGCTACTTGATGTAAATGGAGCAATTATAATTCTACTGCTCTGTAATAGCTAGATAGAAAATTTAGTAATTAACAGTAAGTAGCTAAAATGAGCTGCTTGTGCTGGAGACTGCTGCACTTAGGAGCTCTTTTACCAGACTGATCAGTTTCTCTGTTAATTATTATAGTAATGTAAGCAAATTTGTTAATCAGAAGAACTTTAAAGATTGTGGAAGCATCTAAAAAGTAGGCTGAGTCCAAGTATGAGTGGATATATAATCGTTTAAATGTGTTATTTTTAAATCAGGTTCATGTTCTGAATGGTTAATTTCATTTTTAATTTGTACTGGTTTTGTATCCCTTTTGATTGTTTTATGATGAGTTAAGTTTTGTTTTTCAGCCTCCACCAAAGATACCAGATAAGCAGTTAGATGAGAGGGAGCACACGATAGAAGAATGGAAAGGTAAGAAAGGCATTTAAAGTATAATAAGACTTTTGGGAGTGTGCTGGGTCCCCGTGATTACTGTTATTAAAGTTCTTCTGAGCAACCTAATAGTATTTATTTCATCTGCTTGGATGGCAGGGGAACAGATCAGTGCTTCACAACCTCTCAATTGTTGGGACACTAAAACTTTTCCTGCAAAGGAGATGAACCTTTGAAGTGAAAAAAGACCTGCTCATCTCAGTCACCTTTTACAATCCACAGGACAGCATCTGTAGGGAGGGTAACTCTTCTGGACAAACTGGTACAGTTGAAAAAGATGCAGGAGCTTGAGCAATGTAAGGCTGAATTAGAAGGACAAGTCTTCAAGTGTTCCTAGCTCTTCCTTTGAAGACTGCTGATCAAGTTTACCTTACCAAAGATGCTGTTGATATAAAAACTGAGTGGGCCTTAAGACTCAGCTCAGCCTCAGGTCTCCAAGCAGCCTGGACAAAAGGGCCTTAGAGCAATGCCAGTGCGTTGTCAAGTAGCTGCAACAGAAAAGAACTGTATGTTTTTTTATCATTTACCAGTTGTTGTGTAGCCTACAACCTGTTGTTCAAAACTAATTCTGAAGAGTAATAAACCTATGAAATGGAAATGGACATTTTAATGGGAGATATGTTTTCGATCCAGTCTTGGGGTTGCAAATTCATTTTTTGCCTTCCCTTCTCTGCATTTTCAGAGTTGATATACAAGGAAGTCATGGACCTGGAGGAGAGAACCAAGAATGGGGTTATACGTGGCCAACCAGCCCCTTTAGGTTGGTTACAATAAAAGCACAGTACAAGGCTCCATTGAGTTGTAGGTAGGAAGGAGTAGAGCTGATCAAGACATCCAAAAGTAACCAAACTCAAAAATGTGGCTCTTAAATGACCTAACCTCTTGAATTGAGACATTGTGTATTTGATTGGAATATATGGGGCTGACATACCTTTTAATTGACCTGTTCAATCCCTCTATCGTGCCCACTAACTGTCTGTTGATAAGGCTTCATGGCAGAAGTTGGACTGCTATTGCTGCCTCTGCTCAGGGTTCACTGAAGTTTAGACTCTGAAAAATCCCTGGGTGTCTGACATTGAATGGATGTGATGTGGCTGGGCACCAGCTATTTCCCAGCCTCAAGAGGAGGAGGAAAAAAGCCAGGCCCCTTCTTTCTTTGTCAAAATACACAGATACATTCTATCTTAGGGTGTCTTTGTAGGTATCTTTGTAGCATAGCTCTGTCTTTATGATTACTGTCTTTGTTTGGGATTTTTTAGCCATTAGCTTTTACTGTGATTTGACAGCTGCCCATGCCACGTGAGTTCCGTGGTTCTTGACACACCATCTGTTAAGCCCCACATTAAGGACTTGTGGGTTTTATTTATTGTGACAATGGATTGAAACACATCTCTTCAAACTTGGCCAGAACAGGGAAAAGTAACAGCCATTAGGAAGAGACAGACTAATGCAAGTACTGAACTGTGCAACTGTATCTGCAACTGATTTGCTGTTTTGTTTCTCATAGCACAGGTGCAGCAATGATCAATGGCTCTCAACACCCATCTTCATCGTCATCTGTCAATGATGTGTCTTCAATGTCAACAGATCCAACATTGGCCTCTGATACAGACAGCAGTCTAGAAACCTCAGCTGGACCTCTGGGTTGCTGTAGATGACTACTTGGTCTTTTGGGGGGTGGGAGGGGGATCCTTTTAGTCATTAATAGGGCACTTTTAAAATTTGGTGGTATTTTTGAGTGTTTTTTCAAAAATAATCATGGAATTCATCATAAAGTGCTGTAATTTCAAACTGTAAGTTGTGTTATAAGCAGCCACTTTTTTGCTGTAATTAACTGTAAAATAGTAAACCTGATAATTTTTATTGTGGTTTTAAAATCTGCATATTTGCTTTACTATTATGCTGCTGATCTTTTTTTACTGAATTTGTAAGATTTGTTTTATCAAAGCACATATTAATGTTGTGGTCATTACCATATGATGAATTATTTAAGATTTTATAGGTTTTCAATTTTTTAATTGGAATTTATTCCAGATGTTTTGTTCATGATATCCTTCAAAGTTTTATGCTTGGTCATACATCTGTGTCCAGGCAGAGGGGGAGAGAATTCAGTGCAGCCAGCTGTAGTTTCAGGTGTACTACTGTAGTGCTGGGTAGTGAACAAAATCCTCTTTTATTTTGGCCACTTGCCTATAATACTTCAGCAAAAGCAACAATTAGTGATCTTTTTTAGAGAAACAGAAAAAATCCTCTGCAAAGTTACATCGTCTGAATGGGTTTATGATTTAAGAAAGCAAAAGCATATCTTCAAAGCTGCAGAAATATCCAGCCTAGCAAAGTAATGTGATGTTTTCTGCAGAGTTGTGGCATGCCAAATCTTGTGATCACCATAAAACATGAGGATACTTCATGAATAACACATTGCAATGCCAATAAACTGTTTACTTCTAGCTCGTAGCCTGTTTTTGTACACACAAAATGAAGTGTATCCAGGATGTTTAGACTGACAAGAGGGAAAATGAATATGCTGTAGCTATACTTTAAGATGTGATTCTTGGGAGTTTTGGTTCTTACTAGTTTTGTCTACTAAGGCAAGTGCTCTTTGAGTGCTTTTTGGGTCAAAGAGGGAATGACATGAATGCAATAGGGGCAAAACTTCGGCTACTCTTTCTCCACCAAAAGTAACTGATTGCTAAAATCCATTAAGTGGTAGGAGAACCTCAGGATTTCTGTAGCTAATGCATTAATTGAGCAATATATGCCATCCAAAGGAGGGAGAAGTAGTGCTGTATAAATTAATATTTATATCTTTCATTTCACCATGAGATCAGTGTAGCAGAAATCTTAGCAGTGGTTCATTTTAAGTCATAAATATTCAGTAGTTTTCATCACTGAAGCTCCAGGTTTCAATACACTTTTTAAACAAAAGATATATTGAGATATATAGAACAGTTACTAAAGAGTCATGTAAGATGGTGCTGCTCCTCACAGAAGTATTTTAACTGTTTACATTTTATATTTACAGAATGATTTATGTATAACTGACTTAAGTTTATGTATGAGTTAAACAATCATTCAGAATTTATTTCTTTGGAAAATGCAGATTTTTAGTGAAGCTAGGCTGTATAATTGATTGCCTTGTGTAGATGCATATTTTGTGTAGTGAATTAGAATGTGAAGAGGAATTTAAATTAGTAAAGCTCACAAAAATGAGCATAAAAAACACAGAAGTCTTGCCAGGTGCTGAGCATAAGCAAATAATGTATCTGGCTACAGAGGTCATCCAGGAGTGACTGGTGGTCTTCAGTGTGGTTCCTTCTGCTTGTTGGGTTAAATAAGCATCTTTATGAAGTTTTAACTGAAAGAGGAAAATTTGTCTTCACAGTAACTTTCAGAAAAATAGAAGTGATAGTAATGCTTTCAATATCTAACATGTCTTTTAAAAAACATGCAGAGTTGCAAGGAATGGCAATGTCTCAAAGATAACTAAATTGATAAACTGCACAGTTGTTTTCCTGGCCTGGCTAGACTGCTGGTAAGTGCTGTGTGTGTAATTTTGCTTTCCTCACTTGTATCTACTATTTCAATATTGCCTTCCTAAGCCACATTTGTTAAGGCAATTATTTTTACAGGATCCTGCCAAATTGTATATTACCTCAGAACAGGCAGGACAAGTTTGGATTCATCTAGCACTGGAATGTAGAAAATGTTGAACAGAGACCAACAGAACAGTCGATTTTGTAATTTTTTTATCAAAGTTTAAGCTGTGAATTAAGCCAAAATTTTTGGTCAAACAACAGTACTCCATTGTTATATTGAGTCAAATGATAGTGTGGTCAGCACAGTGTAATGAAGTTAAGATGGATAAAAGTAACTTGTGATGCCTCTCAGTGCTGTTAAAAACAAATTGGTAAATATAGTTCCTATTTAAATTTATTTTAGACCTCACTGGATTACAGTGATGATTGAAATATTTTGAAACTTAAAAATACTTCTTTTGCTATCACTTTCCAGTGTCCTAAATATATAGTAACTGAACTGAGCTCATAAGCTCTAAGGAAAATGGAGCTTTTCTTCTTTCAAGGCAGGGTTACTGAATGCATGGAACTGCCCGCTGCGGCCTGTTGCAGTGTGAGCAAGCTGTGCTTAAAGGGATTGTTTCAGTAGGGTCAGAGCTCTGCCTGTGGAAACTGAGCTCACTTTTGGCACCATCTTCCTACAAGTGTTGCTTTTTCTTTTTTTTTTTTTTCAGTTGCTTGCATTTTAGGCAAATTAAAGTGATGGCAAATTTCAAAGACAAGAAAATTGTATTCAGTAATCAAGTTATCACAACAGCATCCTAGTCTTAACTTCTCTTTTATTTGTTGAAATATAAATTTTTTTCAGACAGGTGTACACTGCCACAGATAGCAAACAAATGGGTAACTGGAGTTCAGGTGTCTTTGTCTGTTGTTAGATTATATGCTATCCAATACACTGTACAATTTTATTTTAGACTATGATTTGGAATCTGCTCATGACAACAGGCTTCACTAAAGTGCATGCAAGTTTCTAGGGCTGTTCCAATCCACTGGGAGTTGGTGTGGATTGAATTACCATGAGCTGTGTGATCTCTTACCTCAGGTGAGGTTCGAAGTTGGGCAGTAATAGCGATACTGAGTTCCACCTTCTCTGGGCAGAGCTGTGGCATGCAGCAAAGATAAATCAGCTCTCTCCTTTTTTAGAAGTAGGTTCTTCAAGAATTTGAAATAGAGATGGGGGCAGGGGGAAATCAGTACCCTTAGGGTGTACTGGAATGCTGTGCTGGGAAGTCTTTCTTTGGTGCAAGACAGTGGGTCAGAGCAGATTGTGTGTTAGTGTGTGTGAGCAGCTGTGCTGCCTGAGCACAACCCCCTGGAGGAACATGCTCAGCCCTGGGTCACTGCTCAGCTGAGAAGACGTGGCACTTTGCCCTGCCCAAGCTTGGGCTTTTAGCTTTGAAGAACTTTTACTGTGTGAGATGCAGCAGCAACTTTCTGGGCAGGAATTCCAGCTCAATACAGCATCAGCAGCAGTGGTGTGGTGTGGTGGGGGTGTCCCGTGTTCCCTGCACAGGCTGTGGTAATAGGGCCCTGCTGCCTGAGTTTGGTGGGGCCAGTGCAGAGCACCTGGGCAGGGGCTCTGCAGGGAGGAAGGGATGGATGGAGCATTCAGCTCAGCAGTGTGTGAAGAAAAATGTCAAAAACCTCCTACAGGAGGATGGTCCTACCCAGCCAATAATCTGAATTGCATGACAGTAAATGTTTCTTGATTAAATTATGGGCAAAAGGGGAGAAGGTGGTTCATCTTATACTTGGTCTTACTCTTTCAAGTTGCTAAAGGGAGTGAATTACAGTTTCTGGATCTGTTTTTTTTTTTTTGCTGTTGGCAGCAGAGCTTGTCCATGCTGTTACATTTTATTTTCCTGTCAGTGGTTTGGTGCAGTTGAAGGAGAGCCTGTCTGTATTTTTCAGTAGGATTAGAAAGAGGTTTTTATTGAAGAAATGTGATGAGAATGTACTGCCTACCCAAATTTTCAATTAATTTATTCTTAGTTAAGGGCACTGGATAAAAGTGGTATTTTAAGTGATCTCTCTCACTCCCTTCTCTTCTTTATATGTCTGTGTTACAGAAACATGTTATGAATCAGATCACATTGTGTTTCTACTTCTGCAGTTCAAAATTTAAGCTAGATTTTCTTGAACTACCTCACACAAACTTTCTACGTTTCTTAAGTAAGCAAAGCTAACCCTTGCTATTGGAACTACACTGAATGTGAATAGAAAATACACCTCCTTTAGAAAAACAAACCTATTGGCCAATGTTGAGACAATATCAGTATGTTTCTTATCTATTTCACGTAAGATGTTCATGTGTAATATATAGCTTGTGTACAGTAATGTACATCTAGATTATTGTGCTAGCTGTAAATTGGTGATTTTATTATTGTAGTCTGGTTTTGTAGGGTAAAAATAGCTTACTAGTAATGTCAGCTCATCCTTTACATTTTACAAAAGGAATAATTCTTGGTAAGCTTTGCATACAGATGAATTACTTTTGTAGGCCCAATATCTAGTCTATTTTTGAGAGTTCTTTAACTTTTATTACTAAAGTTGAGAAAAAAAATCCCACCCCAATTATTGTGGTCATTCCTTCTGCCCTTTTTGAAGTATATTCTTAATTTTATTATGTCCCAAGAAATATGAAGTGGAAGACACACCATTAAAAATACTGGGGAAAACAATTTTTTTTTTTCTTCCCCACATTTGATACCTTTTCCTGCTTTTCCTTTATTCCCTCCAAATAAGCTGTTGGTGGGCATTACTGAGAACATTGTGGGTTTTTTTTACTCATTCATGCCATAGGTCATTACATGTGCACCACTGGAATGTATACATTGTTATCTAGTATGTCAATTGGTTATAATGATATTTTAAATAAAAAAGAAAAAAAAAAGTTTGACCACCATGCATTTAGTGTTTCTTCATTGCCAGGCTGCAGTGGGTTTCATATGGATTGTGTAATAGGGCTGCACTTGAAATCTTATTAAGAGTCCTTCCTGAGAATTCATTTGTTTTTTAATGGTCTGTTTTTTAATCTGTCTTGTGTGTGAGCTCACTCATGGGCAAAGTGACATGTTTTTTCCATTCCTCCATCCCGATGGATTTTTGGATGTGCCACAGACTGTTAACAGCCACATAGTCAGTGTCTTTGTGACTCCTGGGAATCTGTTCCTGCTTCCTTGCTGCCAGCTCCGGCTGCCGTAATTCCTGAAAATACAGCGGCTGAGACCCTGTGCTTCTGAGAGAGGTAAGCCATGGGCTGCCTAGTGTATGGGGAAGAGCTCCCAAAACTGAGTCTTGGAGAAGCCTGAAGGATCTGACTTCTGGAGACCTGACTTGGATGCCTGGACCACTCACTGCACTGGCACTTCTCCCACAGGTAAATCCCAACATAATGCAGTTGACTGCCTTCACTTCCAGCAGGGTTTCGGTGATTCCTTAATGACTGCAGCTGCCCTTGAGCTGTGGTGTTGGTGCCTTTGTGTCCAGTTTCAGGGGAAAAGGACTGTGACCACAGTGCAGCCAGCTTTGTTTATCAGGGCCAGCAGTTTGTAAGGTATCTTCTAGGAATGTGGTGGGACTCAGAAATGCTCTTCTTTATTTGCATATGTCAGCATAAAGTGCAGCCAGTTTCCAGTGATACGTTGCTACAGAGCAAGGCTGGAGAACCAGTCATAGCTCTACCCAGGATTTGTCTGGTGGCTCTGGACTGAAACACTCACTCCACAGTGCTGCTGGCATCAGTAGAACTCACTTGTGAATGTAGATGAGTCATTAAGCTATCCCTGTTCCTCTTTGTGTTAGAAATGCCAAGGAGATCTACGTAAGTTTTCTTTGTTATTCTGAAGTGTTGGTGTTTTGCTTTTTTCTAAAGCATATGCTTGTGTTGGTTTTTTTTACTGAAAAGTTTTTACTGATTTTTTACTGGAAGGGATATTCGAGGCTGGGAAGATGGCACAGGTGAAACTCTAGTAAAAATGCATCTATTCCAGGAACCTTCTGTCATGTTTAATTAATAATAACCAAAGCTGTATCTTGTAAACACCTGCTAAGAAAGCTGACATTTAAATCAGGGACTGTAGTGAGTGACAGGTCTGGAAAATAAGGAGTAGTCTCCAGTGCTTGGTGTGGGGAAATGAATTGGTGGGGAAGAGTATGGAAATGGGAGTTAGACCCTGTCCTAGCTTTATCATCTTCCTCACATAAGGGCATAGTGTTCCATGAAGTTTGTCCAAGTGGATTCCCATTTCTTGCATAATTGCTCATATCAGGAATTTAACATTATGATCCTGGTGCTGCACTTGGAATTAACATCCTACTGTGGTGCATTTTAGTGTGAACTGGGTAATTTGTGGCTTCTTGCAGGGTTTATTTACTGCAGTGGCTCATCTTCAAAAGCAGCTGAAACCTACTCCTCATGAACAAGAGGCATAGATGTTGCTGGAGCACAACAGTCAGTTTGGAACTTTCTTGTTTCACTCATCATTTTGAGTGGATAGAGTTTCATTTGTGATACTAAGAAGAATTAATTTATCTTGGATACCAAATGATGTACTGCTACAGCTCTCATGGGCCTATCCTGGATCTGCAAGTCTGGGATAGGTGGCTTTGTTAGCAGTTACCTAAGGTTAAGTACTTAGAGTTAACCAGCAGTCCTGTTCACTGCTTGTCTGGCATATTTGGTGTTTAGTCCTCCAGTCAGCAGGGCTCAGTTCTTGAGTTTGTAGAGTGAATTGAAGGGAGCAGTCTGCACTTTGTACACACCGGGGATAATGCAATATAAATAGGGTAAGGGGGGGGTGTGGGCTGTCAGGATCGATACAGTGAGAGGTTTCCTTGTTTTGGGTAGGAATAAAAGAAGGCATTAAAATACTCTGTTTGCTACTACTACTTGGATTGAATGTCACTTTTTATCAGTCCTGGTGTTCTTACAGCCTGGTTCAGACCACCCTCCAGTATTAAGGTTTATTTTGTGATGACTGACCTCGTACCTCCAGCTACCCTGACACACTGATGCTCTTCCACCTCAGTCACTGTTACTGCTTCTCTCTCACATTATGCATCTTATGCTGCTGTTTTAAAAGGCCATCTTACTCCTTGCAGGATCACTTGTGACCACTGGTAATGAATCCAAGGCAGAGCTGGGAAAAAAAGATGGGGATGAGGTTCATGCCTGCAGGTGGCAGGCGGCTGCTGCTGAACATGCAGGTACCTGCTTCATGCCAGGGGCACTAAGGAATCCAGGGCAGCTGGAGAGCCTGGGAAGTAGGAAAAAGGTTTTGAAATAACGGAATGAACCTATCCACATGGCTTACTGTACTTGCTTGACTTTTCTTATCCAGGAAAGATGAAGTTAAAATTCTGCTTTTTGTTTGCTTTAAATGTTTTACATTTTTTACATTTCGATAGGAAGAAGTGTTACAGTACAGTAGAAAACAACACCCAGATGTTTTAAATATTGAAGTACCTGGATATTTATGAGTTGATGAGGAAAAAGTACACCTTTCAGTATCACCTATCTCCTGGTATGTAAAAAACACCCATTCTAAGGTTATTTCCAGACAGTGAGTCATAGTCTTCTCTAATAAGAAGTGAGATTCAGGGCATTTTTTTGAAATACTTAAAAAAAGCAATCTTCTTTGTTACAGTCTATACTTTCCCTTTAGCCAGTTCATATTGTTGTGGCACGTTTCTGTTAAAAATCCTTCTCCTTAGAGACTCCCAAGCTACCTCAGGATGTCAAAGATAAGAGTGCTAAGAAAGAGTAAACAGTGCTGGGCTCACAGGTGGAGTTCAAGCTGAATCTGGTGACTGTTTTCTGTGTGCAGGCTCTGCATGGCTCAGGGTGCTACAAATGCTACACAGAACTTCTTGAAGTCACTTGGAAGGGAAGTCAGCCCTAGCAGCAAATTACCAGAAATTACAGCCTCATTCTAATGATTTTTCCTTAGCAGAAGTAAGGAACTTGGGATGATGGGTTGTTTGCAGTATTCCTCCTGTCCCCTCATCTCCCTGTAAGAACTAAACAAAAATATCAACTGGTATCATGAGAAATGTTACAAGTCCAGGAAAGGCTGAAGATAGATCCCCACCCTCCCTCCCTTACCACCCTGACACCCCCCACCCCAATTGCACCCATTCCTCTTACCATAAGTTTTGCTATTAAAGTTTGGATGTGTTTTGATGATAAGAATCTTCCATCTTCTACCTTAATACATACATCAGCTCAGGAGATTTTTTTTTCTTGCAGCAAATACTGCTCTATTTTTGGCTCAAAAAACCCCCAGATACCTAGGGCAAAATGTGCATATTTAAAGTTCCACGGAGATTGTGTAGCCAGTCTGATTATTAATCCCATACAGTTTAATTTAAAGTTGCATTTTTGTCAAACACTGAAACCATTTCATGGATAAGTGACTTGTCAAGATTTTGGTAGCCTCAGTGTGTTTGCACACAATATCTTCACAATATCTTCATAAAATAATGCCACTCTAGGAATGAGAAATTTGAACAAACTTTATGTATGGAGTGGAGCGAAAACCACCTCATTAAATCTGTGGCAAACTGCCAGCTGTGGTGGAACTGCCACCTTTCCAAGCACAAGTGCAGGAGTCCCTTAGCTCCAGGCTCAGCTTGTCCATTTCTTCTGGCCATTCACCCACCCTGCAGGACCTTCCACTGTCCTTGAGCAAGCAAAAAGATGGCAGTAGGACACCCTGGAGAAGAGTGTCTGATGTTCTGTGGATACAGAGGAGACCCACTTTTTCTGGGCAATGACACTAAATTTTCAAGCATTATGGTCAGCAGTCTTTCCCAGCTGGCCCAAATACTATAGCACATGTAAAGACAACAGGGAAGTGTCACTGAGAGCACAATCACTATAGAATTACTCATGATACATGAGTATACCAGAGCAAAATATGCATTTTCACTCATTTTGTCAGGAACAGGATTTTCTATGCTTGTTCTACTTGGGGACTTTAGCACTTGAACTCCCAACAGTTAAACATCCTAATGTTGAAAAAAATTCTTCCATTTCCTTTTGCAGGAGGTAATTTCTCTTCTCAGCATCTTCACGAGCACGTTCAGAATTCCTCAGCTTTATCTCCAGCATTGTGTATTTCTTTCGTTCTTGATCCAGTTCTTCTTCTAACCTAACCACTTGGTTCCTCAGGTCTGCACTTGTTTCTTCAATTCTTAAAACCAACAGAGAGAAAAAAAAAAAAAGGCTTTTTAAAGTAGTTGGATAAATACAGCTGATAACTAATAAATTTAAGTTGTTCCTCTTAGAATATGTTAATGCTAAGAGGAAGTTTTAAAGCAGAGAACTAAATGCCATTTCATTACTGTTGAATTTAAGGGCAGAGATTCCTTGGAATTGGGACTTCCTTTATTTGTATCATGCGAAAAATCTTAAGCATTGTTTTCTGCTTTCCTGCACCAGACTGGAGGGCTGAGGAGATGTATTAACTCCTCACTTAGGCAGAGTTCAAGTATATAATCCCAAAATAATCTTTTAACCTCTGTTTTCATCCTGTATTTCTCTATGTAGATATCCAGTACAGACAAACATCCGTGGGGATCAATAGGAATGAGGTCACAATCCTTCCTCACCATCCATTTGATGGTATTTTCTGTAAAGTTTATCACTGACATTGGGGTGGGGTACAAGATTTTACAAAACTCAACCTTTCATATCAGGAAGAATCAGAAGAACAGTTTTTAAATGTATCTGGGCCCAAAGCTCTGAAGCAAAATTCAGAGCTTTTCACTGAGGAAGCTGAAGAACAAGGTTCATGGTTTTGCGATTTGAAAGAAGCACAGAAGGCACAGCATTTGCTGTCCTCCCCCTTGTGTTTCCCAATCACAAGACTGAGAAGTGGTGTTAATACTGAGGAAGGAGTATTTTCAGTTAGGAATTACTAATCACTGGAATATGAATTTAAAAATTAGGCTTTTTCAGTGAAAAATGTGCCTCCTCTAAATAAAATAAATACAATCTTTAAAAATAATTTCAAACCCAAAACCACCCCCACCTCTTATTGATCAGTCCCATACTCAGCTGTGAAGCTGGGGGGTGGCATCCCAGTGGAACTGTGAAGGGGTTATTTTTAAGCAGGGTAACTGATTATCAAGAACGCCATGCTCCTGACTCCATGACAAACAAAAATGAAAAAAAGGGGGCCTTTGACAGTCCCAGAAGGGTCTGAATTCCATTTTATGACCAAGAGGCAGTGCAATACCTCACCTTAAACTTTTCCTTTCTGTTCTTTATGTACAGCTAAAGATGGCAGTTTGATTATTGTCACAATTTTCACAATGAATCAAAGTCACAGGTCCACTGATCTGCCCCAAGTCCAGCAAAAAGTAGCCCCCATGGATGAAGGCAGACCTTTATCTCCAGCCAGCTGGCTTCTGGAATACGACACTTCTGAAGCTGGGATGCTTCCCTACACACACGTTACAGCTCTGAGCTGCCAATTACCTTTTTCTACCACACTGTTTAGGGGTCAGCTACAGCAGCCTGGGCTGAATGACACAGCCACAGTACTTACAGCATTTCTACATTCCTAATAGTCCTCTCTAAATACTTACACTTTCTTAAGAGTCCCAGGTGGTAAACATGAATTACCGAAACTCAACAGAGAATATCTGATAATTATATTAACCTTGAGGGAGAAATGCTCTGGAACAGAGTGGTTACAGAAAGGCCATAAAACTTGCCTCCCTCTGACTAAGAGAGAGAAAATTGGGCAGTTGATGATGAGAAATAACAGCTTTTCCATCAGCAAGTGTTCCTTACCTCTGCCCCAGGCAGGTACTTACTCTGCTTTCCCTTCACTTATGTATGTGCCAACAAAAAGCTCATATTCTTTCATTAAAACAGGTCCTGCTAGATACACACGGTTCTGCAAACCACACAAGCACATGTACAATTTTGGGGGACTAAATTATCTTCAATAAAATAAAGCTGGTGAGGCAGCCTAAATATTTCCTGCTACGCAGCCTCCCTTCTTTGCTAGTTCGCTCCTGTCTTTCCATAGTAGCAGACTTCCATGCAGTCTCAAAAGGAACATACTTTTGCACACATAAATTGTTGCAGATATAGTAAAAACATGGCAAAATCTTTGAGAGCTGAAAAACTCAGCTTGAAATTCTTAGACGTGACAGCACAGTCCTTCAGGCTGTAATCCTGAACAGCTGGACTCATCCTGTTTAATACAAAAAGGCAGTGATTGCATCGTGCCTGGTTTTATGAAAATCTTTAGCCCATTAGGCATTTCCCTCTCAGCTACATTATCCTGTGAGACCTGGCCAATTCAGAGTCCTCCCCTTGAGCCACAGTGCTCTCTGCCCCATCCAGCTGCAGGGGGAAAGGCAGGTGTTGGAGCTGAAGCAGCTCAACAGCTGGAATGAAGAACAGGTCTTCCTGGATGCCCCTGATGTCAGCAGCTTAAGGCCCCATTGGAACAGTTTTAATGATAAGAGATGGAAAACCATCTCTTCCCCCAGGCAGCGGGCAAGAATTTGCAGCTACACATTTCAATGTTCTGCAGCCTGGTATTTCTGTTTATTACTCTGTATCCCTGCAACAAGGCTTGCCAGGGCAGCTCTGCACAATTAAATGCAAGGCACATACCCTCACCTCCCTCCCATTGTGCATCAGTGAGGCATCTAAAAAACGCCCATGTAAGCCATGAACTTCCACCCTCATTCACAGACCCTTCCCAGTACTCCATGCTAGCAACTGCTGGTGTTCTCATAAGCTCTTACACCTGGAACACAACAAGGTGGGGCTTTTCTCCCACTCTGGGATGTTAGGTGGGAACTGAAACTGCTGCACAGCCTCATTCTCCTTGCAGCTCCACACACCAAGGCAGTACAGTGCAAGAGGCAGGAATGCTGCACGGGCTTGCAAGCCACCACCAGAGGAAATCATAAAATAAAGCAGAAAGATAGCAAGTGGAATTCCTACCTTAACAACTGACCCATAGGAAGAGAGTACAGTTCAGATACATTTTTGAGAAACTACCCTAACAAGAAAAAAGTGCCAAAAAATACAGCCTAAAGCTGTGCTATACAATCCCAACAGTCATACATGCTTTTGGTACCATGTCTGGGAGACTGACAGCATTTCCATACCTCAATGTCCAATCTGAGTTTTAATAACTGAAGGAGTATAACAGCAACACCTTAACACAAAAAAAACCCAAACCCCAAGAACTCAACTCTGTAAGAAATGTGACTACAGCCCTTCTTCAGTGCAGAGTACTGGTGCTGCAGTGCAGCATGTATTATAACATGGTGTGCAACTTTGCACATGGCTGTATATTAAAATATATATAATTCTTTTAAGCATCAATATTTCATGTGCCTATTTCCCTGAATACTTTCCTGAAAGTCATTCTATAAAGCACATACACTCATAAAACCTAATATACTAACTCACACAAATTAATAAATACGACTCCCTCATTAATACTTTCTACTTCCTACATCCCCAGCCCTTACACACAGCTCTCCTGAAAACTGAAAGGAATTTTTCTGAGCTCAGGTGGAAAGTACAGCACCAGCAGCTGTGCAAAGAGACACCAGTTGGCAAATGACACAGTTCATGCTGCTCCCCCAAGCCAGGCTGCCCCATCAGCCAAGGACTACTCTACATCAAAAGCCAAAAGTGAGGTTTCCGTAAGTTCAACACAAAAGGGCTGCTGACAATGTTGTAGCTGAGATACAGTCCCAATACCACCACCTCAAAAAAACCTGTGGAAAATAGTGAAGAGCAGTTTCCTCAAGAATGCTGCTGTTGGGAAAAGCAACAAGAAGACCTGTTTCAACTGGTTTGGTACAAGTATCAGCACCTGCACATATCAACAGAGTTCCTTTTTGAGGCCTGACCATCATGGGTCCCAATTTCTCCCTACAAGATGTTTGCTATGTTGTTTCTCTGAGGACATTAAGAGCAGACTTTGGCATTACCTGTGCAGTTCTCATTTACAGTGAAAACACTGAATATGAAGTATTGTATTTCCCGTTGTCAATAGAAATCCCCCTTCTTTAGTGTTTGTTTTTTTAATGTTCTCTTAAATCAGAGGAAGGAAAGTTGGATTCAGAGAGTAGCAAGGAAAAAGTAGAACCAAATCTGCTGTTACCCAACCCCAAACTTTAGGGCTAAGAACCTGACACCCTTGGTAGCCCACACCCATGTTCAGACAGGGAGAACGTTGACAGATAACTTCCTTGTGCCCCCTTCAGATGACATTACCTTTTGATACTAGTCTCATACTCAGTCCTCTGTTTGCTCAGTTCTGTCTTTAGCTCCACCACCAAGCTCTGTAAGGCCCTGGAGCATTGGACAGAGTCTCGGGAAGCTGCAGCTGGGTCACTCTGTTCGCTGCTGCTGCTGCTGCAGGCTTCAAACCTGTCCATGCTGTTCTCCAGATCTGCTGTCTTGACCTCACTCTGAGACAGTGAGCCCTGAGTTACCCACTCAGTTTTTAGGGAGCTTAAAGCAGAAGAGTCACTAGCCCGGCAGGCTGGGCAGCTGCTCACTGAGTCCATCACGGAGATCTCACAGGATGATGTAGACCAGGTGGTGCTGGCCATGCTGTGCGTGCTGAGGGACAGGCTGGATGAAGGGACATTGTCGTAAGTGGAGAGTCTCTGGGAGGAACACGAGTCTTTCACTCGTTCCCCAGAGGCTGTCCGGCGATGGCCTCGGAGGGAGTACAGGCCGTTCATCAACCAGTTCCCGCTGGAGGAGAGGTTGGGGATATCTAAGGATGAGCTGCCCAGCTTTGGACTCACAGACCGTGCTCCCTGCTGGCGGAAGGAGTATTTCCATGGAGGCAGCGTCTGCACTCTTTTACTGGGGCTTGTGGCAGGCTGGGCTGATTTGCCACTGTGCTCTGGAGGAGTGATTTTCACTGTAGGTCCCGGAGTAGCCTCTAGTGCCACAGCATTGCCAGAAGGCAAATCAGCAGGGCTGGCAGCGCTGTTCTGTGACCTGCTGTCCTCCCCGTCCTCCTCTGAGATCCACTCAACAGTGCTGCGCTGGCGCACAGGTCTGATTTCCAGCTGGCTCCCTGGCACCTCCGCCTGAGGAACAGCAAAGATCCGCCCCTGCTCACTTATCAGTACTGTCATCAGGTGCTGAACTAGTGAGGTGCCTGTGGGTGGAAAACAAAGGCAAGCAGTTGAGGAGACATGGAAGACCTCTGCAACTCACCCTGCCTGCTTCCATGACTAGGTTGCACCCAGTTTCATGGTCTAAACAGGGCCAGAGCTACTGCTTATTGTAAAAACACAAATGTCAGCTCAGGCCTTCTGCTGCTGCTCTCAGTGTATAGAGAAACTTGCAAGAAGTATGACACCTGCATTATACACACACTGGCAGATGGTGTACAGCAAGTGCAGAAAGTACTCACAATTATTTAAATTCACAGAAACGTGCTGCTGTTGTTTTCCAGGAGTGGAGCAGACCATTATGAAATAATAGAGAACGCCACTTACTAAACCTAATACAAAGCGCTTCCTACAAAAGAGGAAAACCTTTAAAAGGGTGAATAAGCAATTCTATTTTGAAGTATTGCCTGAAATAGAGAATAAGGCCAACATACTCAGGAGTTCAAGGCAAGAGCCTGGTTTTATTGATGAGTTTTTGGCCTAATAGCAAGATGTACAGAGCTCGCCTACCACTACTATTTTATGTTTGTGAATGGAGGAAGAGAACTAAATGTCTTGGAGATATGGGCATTCCTAACAATTTAGCTGTCAAACTTCAGGTATTTCTATTTGAAATTCATTATTTAAATTTGAAGGCAGACATAATTAGAGTGCTTTTTGTTAAGATCTCATTATCAGTTTAGTTAGGAGATTGAAATTACCCTGAAGCTAAAAAAAATTCAGTCTTTCCATTTCTCTGTTATTTTTATCTAACGAACATTCTATTCTCAACTAAAACAAAAAATTGCCAATCCTGTTATGAGTATAATGATTAAGTCTCAAAATCCAGCCTACATATCCCAATTTTTTTACAGTTCAGATCTGTGGCAATACAGAATTCCAGGTCAGATCACTGTAGTGTTTTTATACAATGATTAGGAGAGACCCCAGCACCTGCACGTGTGCACCTGCACACAGTACAGGCAGCTCTGCCATCAGATGAGCTGCAGAATGAAATGCCTGAGGTGATCTGAACCCAAACTAGTCCCCTGTGCCAGCTGAGCAGAGAGCACGCTGCTGGCCAAGGCTGTGAGAGCCGCACCAGCACTGGCCCTGTGGCCACTAGGGGAAGTCCCAGCATCGCACACAGGCTGACTTCAGTTGTCCCCATATCCAACACTGAATAACCAGCACTGCTCCCGCGCTCCCTTCTCGTCCCCGATTTTCGTACCTTCTGCACCTCCAGGGCAAGGTATAAAATCTACCCTTAATAATATGGCCCACATCGCTGTGACAGGCTTTGAATCCCTGAACTATTATAATATGTTAAGTCATGCTCTGAAGTTTTCCTGTTGCCTTACAGTGAGCTGCCATCGTGGGGGACACATCTGCACATCACCTGTGAAAGAGCTAAAGGCACTGCTGCTGCTAAGGCATGACAATACAGGCCTTCTGTGAAGGATCTGCATCACACAAAATACCATGTCAGCTGTCCCCTACAGCTAGACAGCAAAACCAGAGCCAAGTTCAAGCATCCTGGGCACAGCATCTCCATCTGTGCCTAATTAATTCATCAATTCTTTTTGTGGGCTTGCCAAAATCCCACAAAACTTTATGCAAAGACCTTGCTAAAATTTGCACCACAGTAGCTATGTTTCAGTGCGACCTGGGAGAGCAGCTGTATCCCAGCCCCAGTGTCAGCCTGCTTGATTCATATGGAGGTAGACAATTTTATAGCTTCAGATTTTTTACATCCTAAATTAACAGTGATTTCCAACTCATTTTTTGAATTCTGTGAAGTTTTGATCCATACAGTCTGCTTAGAAGACAACATTTCTAGTTACAGCCACAGTGGCACAGCCAAAACTACAGTGCTCTCCTCATGGCCCAGATGTTCTCTACAGGGAGCTGTATAACCACTGAAATGCACCAATACAAAATGATTGCAGTTTGGTACTTAAGCACAGGCCTTCTGGAAAACAGCTGAGCTTTCATTTCAGCAGTAGGTTCAAAAAGAGTTTCGGGGCACAGAGGCATCTCCACATGGTGGAGAGAAGAGGCACTCCCAGTCCAGTGGTGAATGGGATAAGATGCCAACTGGAATACCCTTCACAGGCCCTGATGAAAGGGATGGCTTGACTTGTTCTGACTGTGCAGGCAACTGATACAGCTACCAAGGAATGTATGGCTTCCACTTTCAGTGCCAAAACAGAGCTGCCGTGCCATCCCACCAGAGCAGCACCTACCTTCCATCATGGTCACCGGATCCTCCATTTTGGGCCGCAGTATGTTTGGTCCAAATACTGTAGCCAGGTTCTGGACACTCATCTTGTTAATGCTGGAGTGAGCCTGAACTTCATCAAGGAACCTTGAAAAATCCCCACAGAAAAATCAAAGGAGGAGGGAATTCATGAGTAAGTCACTTTTCAGAACATAAACATTCAGTTTTGTCCTGTTTTCATACAACCCTGACACCTGAAATGATTCTAGGAACTACTGTAGCTTAGATACTCAGTATAACCCCAGATCCCTCCTAGTGTATGAACCAGAGAAGACAGGATGTTTTCTGCCAGAAGTACCCACCTAGCAGGGACCCAGCCTTCTACTGGGTCTGAAAGGACAGATTCTTGCATTTTTATAGGAATTCTCCAATTATATGGATTGACTTTGGCTAATTTTCACTTGCAGATGTAAGAGAGGTAATAAGTCATTTTACTCATCTCCTTGTCCAAGAACTAGCAGCCTGTGAAAAGAGCTTTGTGGCTTGGCTTGAATCTAACAAAATACAGATCACAGAATCATAGACTGGTTTGAGTTGGAAACAGCCTTTAAAAATCATCTCCTTCCACCCCTCAAATAAAGAGGCAGCCCAAAAACTGGGAAAATCCGCAGAGATGAAAGGAGACAAAGCTGTGGAGTCCCTGGTAACCCAAGAGAAAGCCACCACTAATCCCACTTCCAAACCAGAGCAAATGCCAGACTGGCTATTCTGAATGCATCTGCTACTCAGCTTGTGTCATAAATCTTCCAAGTGTTCAGTGTCTGGAATGAGTGTCTATCTTTAGTGGTCTGTAGGTGCTTCTCAAATAAACAATATACTGTGTTAGTATCACTCACGCCTGCTGCCAAGGCTGCAGGTGGCAGCAATTTGCTCGGCTGATCCTCTTGGATAAACCAAGAGCTTCCTTCAGGCAGGCTGCATTCACTTCCACGTGTTTTAAAGGAGCTGTAACTTACACTTAAGTGGTTTTTGAATATTCATACTTTCAGAGTTTATTATTTGCATATAAGACAGCCTCACAAAACTAAGAGACTTTTCCAAGTGTTAATTAATTTCACTTACTTGCATATGTATTTGAGGAGGTTGTAGTTGGCTTGGGGCAAATTCTTCACCTGTTTAACCAGTTCCTGGGTACCCTGAGGGACAGGAAAAACAAGAAGCAGAGCTATTAATGTAAATGCTGCAAAGCAGATGTGACTTTCCTTCAGGACTACAAAGTCCTCTTTCCACAGCCAAATGCTGAACAATAGATGGTAACACAAAGAGGCTTTGCTTTAGAAGAGGTGTCATCCAGTGTGTTGTGCCTTACAAAAAACCCAGTGTCCAGAACTCAGTTCAGTTCTCAGTGGAAATCCTCCTGTAAACTTTAATGGTTGCTACAGAAGCCTTCAGTGAGGCCTGCCAGCCTTCAAAGCCTGCCCACTGGCACTGGTATCAGTGTACCAGCAGATGTGCCTTTGCTTACTTGAGACTTGGAGGCATTGAGTGCAGTATAAATACACTGCAGTAATGCTCAGTTGAGCAGGGGGAAGATCTTTAAAAAGCTACATGAGTCCAAATCAACTGTCTCATTTTTAATGATGTACTTCATTTGCAGTCATTCTGACCGGGGACATACTTCCTTATGAAATTTCTGTCTTTACCTTAAATATAAGATGAGACATCAGCTGAAGGAATGACTTAAACCCCCGAAGCTACTTAAATCATCTAATGAAAACCTCTGACTCAGGAGGCTATTGTCCTGCCACAGTCCCAAGTATCATTTGCTTGCTCCTGTCAATGCTGCTGTTGCCCTGGAGATTTGGTTATTTTTGGAGACAACTCAACCTTTTGTGGAAAAACAGATACTGAAGCACATTTAAGGAAAGAGTCATAGCTGCTCACTACTGATGGAGAAATTCCAGAAGCAACTGGTTCTAAAGAAGTGCAGTTGAACATTCATTTCAAACTCTCCTTGAATTTTTAAGGACTGTTAGGAAGGGAATTCTGTTGGCCAGACTCTTGCAATGTATTCCTGATTTCTCCAGTCCTGACAAGTCAGAAAGATCCAGAGAGCAGTGCCTATTCCTGCCTTCCTCCTTATTACCTTAAATATACAGGTACTTTTTTATTCTGTACATCCCAGCACAAAAAAAAAAAAAAAAAAAGTTCTCTAATAAAAACCTGAAACTTAAAACAAAATTCTTAAAAGCAGTAACCCCTTTATAATTCCTTAGCTTAAACACTATGCTGGTTTAATGGCGACAGCAATGGAGACACCAGTAAAAGGCCAGCCTCTTCTGAAAATCTCAATCCTCTTCTTTAAACTTTAAAAAATTTTTCAATCAAGGATGGCTGCTACTGATGTGAAGGTTAAGGTCAGTTGTTAAGGTGAACCAGCTTTCAAGTGACAAGTTTGAACCAGAAATAGGTGAGCTAACAGACCTAATTCCCTCTTGAATTTTGCTCTGTAACCCAATTTATTTCAAACAGGGAAATCAGGATGGTATTTGGGACTGTATTTCAAGTGCTCTGAATTAAAATGCCATTGACTCCACTGGATATAAGAGGAAGCTTTGGAACAGAAACTCAGGCAGCTGTGAACAGCAGGAAACATGATGTAAAGGTAAAAGAAAAAAGGTTCTAAAAATTTATAATCCATGCTTTGTCACGAGGAATCTCAGGCAGGGTATTACACAGATTATCTTTATATTCATCGAAGTACAAACACCTGATAGGTAAAAAAAAGCTCTCTCTCCTAGTGCAGCATTTATCAGCTCTGCCATAGACTCATCCTCACCAAGGCCTGACCAATGCAAGGCAGAGGCTTAGCCTAGGAATACCAGAGTGACAGCATAGAGGAAAACACGAGCTTGAAACCTCTGCAGTAACAAACAGCACTGAGCAGTGCCCGTGGCTGTTGCCCAGAAAGCCGTAGATGCACTGTACTGTTATTTATTGTGGGATTTTGCAGAAATAACTCTTACCTCCTTGAAAACGTTGCTTTCCAATGAATGATCCCAAACCCAAGGACTTTGCAATGTGTGTAACAGATCAGCACCAATTCAGAGCTTCTAGTTTGGCTGGAAAACTAGCAACACTTTAGATGTTCATAAAAAATTCATATGCCTCTTTAAAAACACCTGAAGCCTTGTGTTCAATCTACTGAACTGCTCTGTGCATCTCCGGAGTACAGGTAGCAGTGAAGGCTAAAATACTACCACGTCAAGGCAGCTCAGACTCAAATGAGTTTTTAGACATTTGAAGATCTCTCTTGGTCTAAAGTTATTTTTAATTTTCAACCCTCCTCCCCATCAGTTGGGATCAGAATCAAATATTTTTTAATGCTGCAGTCCTACTGAAATACCTGGAAACCTCAGCACCACCCAAGGTCTCTGTTATGTCCCTGTTTGCATTCAAACACCAGAGATGAGCTGGGTGCAGAATGAAGATGAAAAGCAGTTAGTATAAAAACTTAGGGCAGTACTGGAGCTAGGCCAGGTTTGCAAACCCCACAATAATTCCTATCCATGGTCACAGTGTAGCAGCATGAGGTACCAACAATTTTATCCAAAAGGCTATTTTGCCTTAAGCAGTTCTGGTTTTTTGGGTGTGAGGTGAGGGTGGCTGTACAAAACTAAAGAAAATGATATTAAGAGTCCAAAAGTCTCATTAAAAACTTTCAAGTGAAAAATGAAAAGAAAATAGTACTTCAAATTAAACCAGTACAATTACATTTTGTTTCAAAATACTTTTACAAAACAAAATGTTTGATTTTTAAATTCCCTGCTTACCATTACGTGTTAAAAATCGTGGTTTCAGGGAAACCACGTTTCTGAGCAGGGGGATTTTCCATGTGGGAGGCGAGTCAGGCCCCACAGGCTAGGTATGACTTTGTGCTGCATTCTGCTCCACGTGCTCCTGTGCACGTACAGCCTCTCCGCCCCTGGTGTGTGCACTCCACCTTCCTTTCTGAAAAGGTAAACAGCCCACGTTGAGGTTCCAGATTTCCCTGACAAAACCAAAATTGCTTATGTTTATAACAGCACCTTAACAAAACAACTCTGTGCTATGAGCAGTGCTGTATTTCGTAAGTGTTCATTTTGGCTACCTAGTACTCCCCATTGCCTTTCTAATCTAAAGAGAATTCTGCTCTACAAGTCATTTGAGTCTGACCTTGCTCACACAGATGTTGCTTCCTAAACTGCTGCAGCCTGTGCAGACAAAATCAGGCAAACAAGGTAGTTAATAAGCTGAGCAGTGATGTACAATTATGTTTGCCCAATTTGGCAGTGTCTCTACTCTTGTGCAATGGTGCTTAATGGATCCAAAACTTCCCAGTCTGCACATCTTATGACCAAAATCAAACCAGCTCCACTGCCTTAGAAATGCTGCTGTTTCTTGTGAAATAACCGCTGTGGGGTCTGTAACAGGGCACCCTGCAGAGATGCCTGAGTTCACTGAGGTTGAGGCAGAAAATGAGCAAGTTTTGGAGGTAGTAGACACCTACTAAAATATAACAGAAGTGCACTGGCACCCTGATGTGGCTGGGTCCAGAATGCAAGGGCATAGCCATGTGTGATAACATGCTGTGTCATGCACAGAAATCTGCTTTCTCACAGTCGACTGAGGGTTACATCATTTGAGTGTAGAGAGTAGTAAACTTGCCTTTTAACTATAAAGAACTTATATTGCCACATCTGCTACATTTGATGCACGCAAACAAGCATCTTCCTGTGGGCATCATCAAGGACAATCTCCACAGAGCCTTCGGCCACTTGAACTGAAAGTGAATCCCAGACTCACAGTGAAGAAAAGTTTTTAAAAATCCCACCAGAGACAAAGACGAGACCACACACAGGGACAGAACTGTGGACCACAACTTACAAGCCCTCAGGCCTTTGCTTCTTTAGCAAAGAAAAGACACAAGAAACAGCCCTTGCAGCGTCTTTAAAGTTCTGTTCTAGAAGGGGCACCCGCATCAGGCCAGATCTAACACACCTTTGCACTCTGCAAAGGGCTAAGGGAGTGCCACAAGAAGAACCATATGGATGAAACAGATCAGTCAATCATCTTGTAAATAATCCTGTTCCATGACTGCCACAGACTTGGTAGTTTTTGTCAGCCCTTTCCCTTGCCTGGAAACCAAAGAGAAGAACATCGTAAGAAGGTTCTGGCAAAGTATTCATAGCATTATATCCCCCCCATTCTGGATAATATCGTAGCCTGTCTTCTCATACTGCCTTTCCTCTAAGAAATACAAAGACCATTGCACTGACCAATGTCTCATCCACCAAAATCTTTGGGAAGGAGAATATACTGTTCTGATACATAAAACGAAAAACACAGCAAAGAGGAGTGACTCCATACAGCTTGTTAGTGAGTGAACAGCAAGGCTGGGAAAGGAACCCAGATTTCCTCCTACCTTGCATCTCTTGCCAATTATGCTACACAACAGCTTTGCTTAGAAGAAAGAAGCACCAGGCTACAAGACTGACTTTTTTTAAGCAGCAGCCTGTGATAACAGCACCCAATTCACAGCTTCAGGAAAATTCAGGGAAAGGTTCCCGGGGACTTCATTGATTTAAATCAAGTTTGAAGAGTGATGAGGATAAAACCTGTACTACATTAAGTCTTGGGAACATCCTCTGAGGAGGCAGATTAGAAGGATCACTGACCTCTCCCTCATCTTTTGAGAGTAGCTGTCCACAAGAAAGAAAGTCTTCGTATTTGGCAAAGGGGATGACAGGCTCTGGCAGCTCTCGAAGGTAAAGCTTCAGGAGGGACGCCACAGTGTGAACATCTGTGTTGCTGCAACAGAGAAGAGGGAAGGAAATTTAGAAACTCACACTACCTCAGAGCTTGATGCCTTTCATTAGGGGTGCATCAAGGTCCCTCCTAGGGGCAGGGACAAAGCAGGCACATGGAAGGAAGCTCTTCTGCCAGTCATTTGTACTAGGCAGGAGCGTCTGCCTGGGAACAAGGGAAATCTCTGTTTTGTCAAGATAGAAACGCACCTCAGGCAACACAGGCAGTGGAAGGGATATGCCCATAATACTGCTTAAGGTAGGGTGACACTGTGGTTCCTCTGCCAGTGGGGACCAGGAATGTGAGGAATAGTCCAGGCAAGTGCACAGTGATCACACAGCATTGACAAGTGAGCTCTGTATCTTGATTCTGTGAAACATAACCTCTGAGCCTCTCACTGATCCTTCCTGATACTCTCCCCAGCCAGCACACACATACAGCTGATGGGCCAGCTCCCAAACATCCTGGTCAATCATTCAGAAAAAATAGAGGAAGCTGTACTTCCTCCAGGTCCTGTATTGCCCTTTGGTACGGCTGCCCGGCTTGTGCTATCTGGAATTTCCTAGCCCATCTGTTATGCTACTATATCAGCTTTTATTTTCTCTCCCAATCCAGGAACTTCTTTTTCCTCTTCTTTCTCCTTTGCTTTAAAGTTGAGGTTGAAGTGTCAGATCTCAGGATGAAGATGCACCTGCTCTTCCGTTTCCAGCTATCCAAGTTTCTGGTGTATGATGATACCTCTCCCTCATTCTAGGTTTCCTGTTGTACAGCATTGTTATTCATTGCAGATGACCTCCTCAAAGGTTTTGACTGTTGGAAGTCTAAACAGATTCTGTCACCAGCTCCTCCCTACCCACCATTGCCCTGAAAGTCTTTAAAGAATTCTGAGAAAAACATATCAGTGAACATTGGGCAAGAGAGCTGCAAATCATCTCTTCCCTCCAAAAGCTGAATCCTTCTACTTAGTAAGTTTCTTTTTTAGAACACAGGGCTAAAACAAAACTGGAAAAATTACACCAGGAAACTGTCAGCAGATACCACTTACTACTAATCCTGTTAATGCTATTGCTATTAAACAGCTCCAGCATAGTTGACAATACCACAGTTGCACACAGTGGTTTTCTTCAGTTGATTATAATATTTCACAAATGAGATCGGTACCCTTATTCTTTTTTTGCCTTTAGTATAGAGTTTCAGGTGTGGATAGTGGATCTGACTATCACTGAGAAGCAGAGCCCAGAACAGACCTTCAGGGCCACTGGCTGCAGTAACTGTTTCATTTATGATGCCATGTGAAATCCAGCCAGACTTTCCGTGGCATGAAAGTGCAACAGGAGCAGGCTGCTATAGGTGCTTCCAAAACAGCAACACCTGGCCTTTCATAAGAACGTTGGAAAAGAAAGCTTTTAAAAATAAATATTTTAATTATCAGTCACCACAAATGTCTGATCCACCATGGGGCAAGCAGGCAGTAAGCACCTGGATAACGCTGTAGTTACAAAAGACACCTAAAAGCACTGATTGCAGCTGAGTAATAAGGAAGGGCTATTCCTTTCACTGCACCTGATTTGGAAAGAAGCATCTGGATTTCACACTTCTTCTCCCAGGAATCCCAGGCCGTACATCGATAAATTATAGTTACACAAAGAAAGAATTACAGTTGCCAGGAGGAGAAGCATTTCACTTAGCCAGAGTGGAACTGCCTCCCCGCCTTGCTGCTGCCTGTGACTGCAAATACACAAGATAGACTGCATGTGTACATGGACATGGTGGGAATAGCAAAAGGCAGGAACTGGGAGACCCTTAACTTTCCAGTACTCAGGTACTCCGGGCTTGCTTCCTTTAATTCTGTACTGAACCTTCAGTTACCACATCACACACTGACTAGCCAAAAGGCAGGCATTCCTGCCTGGAGGTCCTTAGTGCCTCTGTTAAATGGGAGACAGCACTGATCTATTTAGCCAGTGCAAATGTCTATGGAAATAAAGGTGCTTTCTGCACCTGAGGTGGTGAGGCACTGGAACAGGCTGCCCAGAGAAGCTGCGGATGACCCATCCCTGGAAGTGTTCAAAGCTAGGCTGAATGGGCTCTGAGCAACCTGGTCTAGTGGAAGGTATCCCTGCCCATGGCAGGGGGTTGGAAGGATATGAACTTTAGGATCCCTTCCAATCCAAACCATTGCACAATTCTATTTTGCTTTAAAAATGCTGGGTGGAGGCTTGGTTTATCTACATAACAATGAAGTTAGTATAGATAAGGCTAAAGTAAAACATGAAACTGAAACTTGCACTCCTAATTAATTCCTTCTGTAGATACTCCTGTTCCAGAGTATAAGCATTGAATTAAGATAATTTTAATTCTGAACTAGAACACCCAGAAATTAATTTAAAAATACAAAGGTTTTGTTAAAGAAAAGATTAAGTGAGACAATTTGATGATTTCAAACTTATTTTTTCATGAAAATATTTCTAAATGTTTGACACTTCCATTTAGGGAGCAAATACTGTTTGTGGTTAAGAATCAAAGAAAGGAGAATGGGTGGTCTGGGAAGCTGAAGGAAGGGAAGAATTAGAAGAATGTTCCAAATAAACTCTGAAGATATACTTCCCAAGATGAGACCAAACACTGTTTCTGCCCACACAGGAGACAGTGCTAGCTCTTCCTGCAGTGGTAGGCAGGGAAGGTATTGGCAGTGTCCAGACTGGCTGCAGGTCCAGGGGAAGCGATCCCCTAAGGTTAATGTGTTGGTAATACACCAGATGCCACCAGCACCAACTGGAAAAACAGGGCTAGTGAGTTCCAGCAAGAAATGGTGCCAGGTCTCCAAGACAAGATCCCAGAGCCGATCTCACTTATGGACCTGTGATAGAGATCAGACCAGATCTACACAATGCCCTTGGATCCAAATATCCCTGAAGTTCAAGGTCTCTGTTAGGGTCAAGCCCTATTTCACAAAGGGTTATTAAGCTTTGCACAATGCTGACCTTCAATCCAGGCAGGATGTACGTAAGACAGAGCGGAAGAAATGTTAGTTACAGCATAAGGACAATATTTGGCTGAAAGGACCCTGACAGCATCCACCTTTGTGGTGACTTGCTGGGGGCTAATGTAGAGACAGCACAGCTGAGAGCTGCCACTTCCCTTGCTGCCTGAGACAGGGCTGACACTTCCCATGGGAACCGTTACTAAGCTGAGCATCTACAAAACAGCCTCTGGCATAAGAGCCAGGGAAAACATGTGAGATAGTGGCGACTATTCTGAAACCTGGTGACAGAGGAAGAGTCAAGATACTGCCTCAGGCAGATCTGCTGGGAGAATGCAACATCTGAAAGCAGTACATCACCTAGTTCACCTCTGTATGCCCATTTCTTTGATGGGATCCCACCAACTGCTCAGCTTGCTGTACCCAAATCTAGCAATGCTTTTCCTTCAACATGTGCTTAAGCTGGAACACTAGAGGAGCCCCATATAGACCAACGAGCTCTGCTCCAGCACTGAGCTGTATAAAGGCCTCCACACCCAACACCATGTGGGAGAAAGCTCCATCAGTGCTTTCAACTGAGAATGATGGTGTGGAAAGAACATGTAAGCTAGGATTGCCACTACATGGATACTCCTGGCAGATTATACATGTCACAGATACACTAGCCTGAATTTGGTGATGTCAACTCACCTGTCAAAAAGGGGTTTCTCTCCACAATCAAAAGAATCCTGCAGATCTTTGACAAGGTTGGCTTGTCCAGGCATCCGAAAGAGCCCCTCCTCTGTAAGACCTCGCTCCCGAATAAAATCCACACACTGTTCCACCAGCAGAGGGGCCAAGCGCTGGCCATACTTCCGCTCATACTGT
The DNA here is from genome assembly GCF_041296385.1 of Aphelocoma coerulescens. Taxonomy (NCBI): domain Eukaryota; kingdom Metazoa; phylum Chordata; class Aves; order Passeriformes; family Corvidae; genus Aphelocoma; species Aphelocoma coerulescens. Next base: position 18,793,253 of record NC_091020.1, read on the forward strand.
ACGGTGTCCTCCAAGCGCTGTCCAAAGATCCCTGACAGCAGAGAGCAAGAGAGACATCTGGGTGTCAGCTTAAACTCTTCCTGAGCTGCTGCTCAGGGCACACAAGGAGGAGAGCTTTCACATGGAGGGGGCAGCCAGTGTGAAGGCCCAGTTTCTAACAGACTCTGAAGAATAAAGCTATTTTAAAAAACAAGAATTACATGATGAATAATTTTTTTTCTGCTTAACAGTGCTTCAAATTATCCTCTACCCTAAGCTGGTTTCTATCTCATACACAAGGAAGGTGGGTTTAAGGTTATGTTTATGGTTATCCACAGCTGTGCTGAATTTGGATTAAGTAATTATGCTTTCATTGCATCTTCCATCCCAAGAAGACCAAATCAAAGGTTACACTGACTTCATGGGACACATTTCCTTCCTGCATGCACCCACTGCTTAGGCTGTTGCACAGCTGCCCTCCACTAGTTTGCAGCTGGCCAGCCCAACAGGCAGCAATCCCACTAGAAGGGGACTGCTAACACAGCAGAGTAGAGTGTCAACATTAAAACTGGATATTGTGAGAATCTTCCTCCATCCTGGGAGACCCTTTCTTTTCCTTTAATTAAACTTGCTGAATGAAAATTTAAAAAAAAAAAACCAAAACAGTAAAACGTATGCAAAATCCATTGCCCCTCCTACTAAAAAGTATGTGCTGTACTTCTTACATCTTGAAAATACCAGAAGCAACATATTCTCTAAAACCAGACTGGCCTAGGTTAATTCTTTAGTCAGATCTACTGTAGACATATATCATTAAGTATGAAGCCCTGTCTTTTTCTCTGGGGAATATGGAGTTCCTGGCCAATACCAGCTGCTAAATGCCACTACTGGCATCAGATATTTCAACAATGCAGAAAGGGCTCAGGCTGTAAGGGCCAGAGGTCTTAGTTCAATCCTTATCACTAGGAGACTGCTCCATCTAAAAGGACTGCCACTCAGTTGAGTTCTGAAACTAATTCTAGCACCCTACAATGTTTGGTGGAGTAAGGGAGGACAATATCCAAGTTAATAATGTTTTGGCAATAAAAATTCAGTAAGTGAGGGAATCCCAGAATCTACTCCCAGAATTTCAGAATCTACTCTCAGAATTCCAGATGACACCAGACCAGAGGAGATAGGAAATTCTATTCAGGGATTTCTCAAAGCTACAGAAAGTTTTCTACAGATATCAAGGATCTTTAGATCATTAATTCAGCACTCAGTTAAACCTGCAGGTCTGAGGAAAAAAAGCAGCGTGCAATATTGGAGTCACACTGTTTCACACCCAATAGCCAGAAGCAGTGTTTAATACTTGCACTATGGGCTCATATCAGGCCAGGGAATTTGGTCATTTCTGAAGGCTTTACTTACCTTCCCCTGCTAGTGTCTTTTTTTTAGTGCTACATTCATGAGAGGCTGGTAACTTTGGGTAGGATGTTCCCTAACCACTGACCACCGTTCTTCATAGGAGACACCATGTCAAACCATACCTACTTTCTATATTCAGTCCAACCCTGCTGAATCCTCAGTGAAACAAACCTCTCATTATCAGTTTCAACTCATTGAATGAACGCTGCAAGAAAGATCCTGAAGTCCAATTTCTTTTCCCTGCCTGTTTGTTATACATCAGAAGACAGAAACTCTTCTTACACCACAGCCTACACAACTGCATTACAGTATCAAAGCCGGAGGGCCATGAAAAGTCTCAAAGGAAATTCCCTCATCCTGGCAGGAGGGCATGCCCTGGAGCATGGGAGTGACTTATCTTTATCACTGTATGTAGTGGATTTATTGCAGAGTAAAGGTTTTACTAGTTCTCATTTCTAATCTCTTTAGTTTTCACTGCGTTAGGTGTCTCTGAAGTCAGATTCTAGGATAGGGAATCTCTGCTTTTGCACAGATTGCTTTGTAATCTCATCACGTAATCCTTGCTGTCATGATGGGGCATATTTATTTCCTTAAAATGATACATGTTCACTTTTCTAGATGCAAGACATCTAAGTTCAGGAAGGTCAGGATGTGGCACATGTCAGGGCAATAGCAGCCCTCTTTCCTCAAATCCCTACTTGCTGAATGTGTTTCCTAATGGGTCTGTCTAGAGAAAACTCTGGGAAAGAGGTAAATGCTCTGCATTCCCCAGGCATAAAGCACATATACAATGTTATTCTGTAGGCTCATGTTCTGATGTTCTACACTTAACTCAGATCAAGGACAAAGGCAGTGTCAGACACACACATAAGCAAGCACACAGAACAACCACATGTGTAATCTCCACTGAAGCTCTGTCTACTTTTCCACAGCCTTGACTGGTCTGTGCTCAGCAACATCTCTAATACATTTCAGGCAACATTGGTCCTTGCCTTCGCAGTCAGCTTGGATCACAACAGCAGTCGCTTTCTGTAGGTGCAATCTACCTGTGGGTGACTTCTGGTGACAAGTGGACTACAGTCAAATAGAGACCACCAACACAGAGATTAAGGAATGTGATGCTAAGATAACAGAGATAGAAGGGTGATCTGCTTTGAGAGCAGCAGATAGACCGTTCACAAACACAGTATCACCATTACTGTAGGTGGCTCCTGCACAGCCAGATGTGGGAGATCCTATCTTTCCTCCTTCTCACACACTGAGGTCAGTAAAATCTTTTTCTCCTGGATGAACAACAGTCTTTGGAGGAAATAAAGGCACTGAAACATTCTTATACTGCAATACTCTTCACCTCCCTTCAGACCATTTCAAATAAGTAACAAGAAAAACCAGGCATGAAACCAAACATGACCGAGGATGAAGCTGATCTACCTATCACACGATGATGAGTGAAAGGAGCTGGCCCAAGTGTGGGTTTCCTCTTGTGTGACAGTGTCTGCTGAAGGGCTGTGCTAGTGACATCACACAGTCTGCACAGGTCATTTTTTGATGGGGAAGAGGACTCTGAAGCCATTTCCAGGGTGAAAGGCTTCCCCCAGCCCAGCTCTCTCAGCTGCCTCCCATCCTGGTTTGGCAGCCCCACTCCAGCCAAACTCTAGCTGCAGACCTATGCCTTTCTCTCTCCCTTGAACTTGAACCCTTATTTTCCAGGTAAGCATTAGAAGGGATCGCCAAACATTGCTCAAAGTATTTCACCCAAGCTAAGCCTGCTGCTAACTGCAACTTTCCCTTTATTACATTTTTCAGTTACACTGCAGCTCTATGAATTTTCTTTCTCTCTATCCTACTTTTTTTTTGCTGAGCCACAGAGAAGGGCCACCACAAATGCTGCTCAGAAGAAAGACTGCATCCAGGCCAAGTCTTCTGGCAGTAAGAGCATTATGGTTGGTGTTAAGAGAGAAAAAGCACAGAGTTGCAATTAGTGGGACTGGAAAGTTGGCCTTGAAATTATTCATCTGTGCAGGGGCTGCAGAACTTGTCCATGGCTTAGAAAAGAAAAGTAGTGTTAAAGTTCATAAAAAGAGCAAACTAAGATCTGTCTATGGAGTGGGGCTGGAAAGGGACTGTCAAAGGCAAGTTTGAGATGCTGACAGTTCCAGGCTTGCAGAAATCTTTCATCTCGGCATCTGCTGGGGGGCCTTGATGAAGTTCAGGAGAATTATCACTTGGGCCCTCTCAGTCACACTGGCAACAGACTTAGCAGATGTGCCTACTTCGGTCTCCCAGGGCTACACAAGGCAAACTGAGGAACCGGTGTCCTGCTGGCTCTGTATCGTTCGTCTCATTTCCATCAGGTCTTAGAGCTCGTAAAAGTGATGTAGTCAAATGTCCCTGAAACTCCCCGTATATGACAACATCTCCGGTTTGGACAGGGACTGCCCTGCCTTGCAAGGAGAAGCAATGTGGAGCCAGTCACACACAGCCTCATCCGCTGGCTCCTCAAGGCACAGGCCTGTTTTTAATCACTGGGCCCTGCAGCTCAGACTGAACTTGGCAGCGCTTCACTCCATTTGATGATCCCGCTGGAAGACATTAAAGTCTTTTTTCTTCATTCTAAAGAAGGGGAGCCAGTGCCATCCAGTCACACTCCAGACAGAGTTAAGCTGGAAATAAAGTCAAAAGCTTACTAGCAACCCATGGGTTAACTTTCCTTGTCATACCCTCATCTATAGCTAGGCGCTTTTGTTTGGTTTCAAAGCAGAAAAAAACTCCAGCATGCCTGGAACCACATCCTTAATCTCAGAAAGATTCAAGAGATACTAAAAAAATGGGCTAGCAGAGCTACAGAATTTCCTTCCTCTACTCCAACAAGCTGCCTCTGTTCTTTACAGATTTAGGTGACTCTTTGTGGAAAAAGCAAGCCAGGAATGATGTACTGACTAAGACACAGACAGGCTCTCTGTCCTGGCCTGAATAGCTCACCCACCAGCTCCAGGCATACAAAGCCTATACATTCAGCTATGCTGTCCAGACACGCAGTGGGCAGGAAAATATATGCTCTCTGCTACGTTTTTCCTCATAAGAAGCTCTGATTTCAACCAAAATAAACTAAAGACAGAGATAAAGTCAGTTTTTGAGTAGATTTTCTTCACGGGGAGGACTAAGGATTCCGCATCTGCTTAAGTGTGAAAAGTCCAGGTACACCTACGTCAGCCGTATGTACAGCTTATTACACACACGTTAGAAGATGTGTGGGAAGATAATCAGGCTTACACCTGGATGCTGCTATACAACAGCACATACACCCGCGCACGCATGTGGTGCCTCACAGACAGGCAGTTTATGGATATAAAGATTGTGTACGTGCTCACCTGCACAGGTAAGTGCCTGCTTTTACCTTCCCACTTTCATGCTTAAGTTCCCATTTATCTGTTCCTCTCACACATGAAAGCACCAAGAAAAAAATCACGGGCGGACATTCAGAAATGAATATGCTTCCACAGCACAAAACACACACAAATCTTTAACTTGTTTCCCCTCCCCTAGCCCACCCAAGCACACACTACATGAATTACTGTAGCAGCAATAGAAAAAGGAGTTTCATGGTAGGAGCCATATGTACCTAAAAAAGCATAGTCCTGAACAACTAAGCAATCCAGCCAGCCAAAGAATGCAAGAATCGGAGAAAAGAAAGGAAGCAACAGACAATTAGGAATCAAGAAAAATTGATTAAATAACTTGCTCAGAGTCACACAAATGGGTCTGTGGTAGAACTTGGTGTCTTCTGACCCCGTTCCCAGAAAAAGCAGTGTCCATATACTAGAAGCTGATTGCTCTCATCCACATACGTCCTTAAATATTCTGTGTATATGCAAAGAAAAGCACTCCTTCCCAGAACTATCTTCACATGCTAGCTTGATATCCAGTAGTATTTTTGGCCACAGACTGTGTTCTTCCCGCTCCTTCCCCCTTTATAAAGTCAGCTCCAGTTTTAGATTCTTAGCCTCTGTCTAAGGCTATGCTTAAAGATCTGCTTTTCCTCTAGCAAAAGGAAACCATAACAAATCTAAACTCTGGAAAATCATCTCATACCTCTCGTTCTTGTGCAGCACTCCGCTACATGACAGGCGCTGAGCTTCAAGCAGAAACCAGGCAGTGTCAGACAGCAGGAGCGGCAGAGAAAGAAAGTCCTGACTTCAGGCATCAGACACATTCTGAGTCCCAGCACTGGCAGCTTTCCATTCACCCAGCGCTACAGAGCACAGAGCAGCCGATCTGCCCTGGGAGATAATCTCGGCAGCACATCTGGTCTTAGCTCCACAACTCGGCATTAATTATGACTTGTGCAGAAAGCATTTGAAATATCCAATGGGATGCAGAGCTCCCCGGCTTGCTCAGCACAGGGAAGGAGAGAGGAGAAAGACAGGCAGGTAGGGTCTTGCCCACCCTCGAAGCAGCCGCCAATGTAAACAGCAGCTAAGTATGGGTCACAAGTTTTAACAAAGGCATCCCCCATCGGCTCTGTAATATATTCATGCTCTAATTGCTTGTCAGATCTATTCTAGATAGCTGGAAAAGCTGAGCAACAGTTGCTGTCTGCATGCCACACTCTGGATTCTTCCTGATACAGGCAATATTACTGTGCTGCAGGCAACCTGGTGCCCTGGTCTAGCTTCCCGTCTGCTTGCAAAGCACCAGAAGCAGAAATCTGGTTTTGGAGGGGAACATTTCCCCACAGTACCCTTAGCATGCTCTGAGAATACCTCCACAGCCCTGGGACATGTTGGAAAGTCTGACAAAGCTTAGGAAAAGCTACGCTCCTTGACCTGTGCAGGTTTTTTGGTGCTTACCGCCTCTGCTTTAGCTCTTTGCAGAGAAGTTGCCTGAATTAATAGCTCAGCTGAGTAACAGGTAGGGGAAGGGACTACAACTCCTTACATGTGAACCAATACCCAGTCACTTTACTTGCAGGAAAACATTCATCCCCCCTCAGCTCCTGCTCTCAGGGTAAGAAGCCTGTCATTAACAAAAATGCTTACCATGCAATGCCCTGTGCAGTTATACAGCAGTCAGGCCTCCATCCCATTCACAAAACGCACTCATGTGACTGTAGATCTGCAGCAGTCACCACCCAAAACCCTTGCACCAAGCTTCTGAGTAATTTTATCAATATTAGCTAACTTTTTCTCCCTCTGCAGGAAAAAAAAAAAAAAAAAAAAACAACAACCAAAAAAAAGTTTTATCTGTCCACAGCTGCTCATCTGCTTCAGCTGTTAAAATCTCTGTGGTCACTATATAGAGCACATTCACCTTAACTTAGCAGCCCACCCCTTTCTCAGCTACACTGTGGCCCAGTTTGAACACACATCTAAGGAAATACTGAACCAGCAGACAAGTTATGAGATTCTAGTCACTGAGACAGTGTTGTCCCACAACAACCTTCTCTATACTCTGTTTTGAACAAAAGCTCCTGAAGAAAAGAATGCCTCTTGCTTATATGAGTGAAGGCAGCACCAGGATCAAAAGCTTCTGTTCTTGAACATGGTGTGACTCTTAGGGCTGTCATGTGCAGGGCCAGAAGCTGGGACTTGGATGATCCTAGTGGGTCTCTTCGAACTCAAAATACTCTGTGACTGGCAAGATAGTAAGGTATTCCTGAGCTATTTAAGGTATACTCTGAGTAGCATGGTACTGCACAGCTAGACACCAGAAGCCCAGTCAATACACTAGGTAGCATTTAAAACACAATAAAGAATATTTAGAAAGTGACAGAAATCCTTAAACCAAAGGTACAAATGAGGTCCTGGGTATTCTTCACCCTTTTATTATCCTCTTTCCTTGTGGTGAACACAGCAGGCTGCAGGTTAGGGAGAGCCTGCCCACAATGCTAACTGGTGAGCAGGACCAATCCTCTTTCAAATGGCTGAGACACCACCAGAATTTGTGGCACTATTTCCTGGAATAATACCTCAAAACGTGTCACATCTGCTAATAACATTATGGAGCCTAGGACTTAGTGTTTGAGATGGGAGCACAGAAGATAGCAAATGCAGATTTTTATTCTTCCGTTCACTTCTCCATTTCTGTTTTCCATCTCTCAAAACACAGGAACAAGGAGGTATCCAATGAAATAGAAAGTCATGCTGTTGAACAGGGATGCTGTCAGACCCAAAGTATGATTAACCTGTAAAATTCAGCCTCTCTGTGGCCAAGGACACAGCACAACTCAAAGCATGATTAGACTTCAGTAGAATTTACAATGCTATGAGATGATGAAGCTGATGCAAACTCTTCTCCAAAGAGCTAACACAGCTCTCTGGTGAGAGAAAAAGGCTGGAGCACATGCTTGCTCACATAAGCACCAGAACTGAGGCAGAAAATGGAAGCTGCTTCAGTGTTGTTCCCTGCACAAGGTAACTCTGCAGCTATAGGTATCCTGTGACTGCAACACTGTGCTACACACTCCACAAGTACCACCTGTCTTCTTATATGAAACTCTTAATCCTTTTAAAATCATGGTGCAAAAATTCATGATTTAGACTAAAGAATATGATGAAACAGGAATAAAAAATCACAAGATATATATATTTATATCTATATGGTATTTCTTCTGTGTTTTGAATTTCCACATCACACTTGGATCCTGCTTTCTCTATTAACTGCATTTGTCAAAAATGAAATCCAAGATTCACACATCATCACTGGATTGCAGGGGCTGCAGACTCCAGAGGTATACTTGATACTGCAAGAATAGCAATATAATCCAAAGAATTTGGCACATTGCATATAAAATTCCATCAAAATTTTCACTTGGAGATCTCCCCATACTCATGTGCCAAGGGGAGAAGGGGAAATGGAGACTGGACTGCCTCCTTCCCCACTGGTATGAAGCTGTTTAACTGTAGAAAAGTTTAGGACCTCTTATTTTCTACAAAACAACTTAGGTTTATAAAATTGTTCAGACATTACATCTCTCATGAACTTGCTGATGAGGAGCTGGATGCACTTTCTTTCCCAGTGTCATTGCAGGAAGAGAGCCCTAGCACTGCTCTCATAAGCTAGCACCACTGCAGTTATTCTGCTGCAGGTACCAGAACAGGTAGAAAGCAATCTGCCTTTACACGTCACTACAAGCCTCGAGATTGGCTGGGAAATTCAATATAGCTCACACGACCTCTGAAAATCCAGGCATGTTTCAGGCTTGGCATCTAACTCAGCTGAAATTCAGTCTTCAGTCTGGTTGCAACAGACAGGAATGGTGAACCCACATGAACTCAGAGTATTTCTCCTCATCTCTGATTGTGAGCAAACTTGTTGGCTTGCACAGCTCCAGCAAGTGCCCATGGGGTGTGTGTATTTTTAGATGCTGGCTTAGAGGATTAGCTAATATACAGGTACACTCAAAGCAGATCTGAGGGAGCTCAGATGCAGGAAATTGCTCTATTTGTACAGAAGGGCCTAGTATCAAAGTTAGAACCATAGCTGAATTTCCCTGTTTTTCAAGACAGTTGAACCTTGAACAGACTCATTTTTTAACCCAGGCAAACCTGGGCACTTGAACATCTATCTGCTGAAAGCTGGCAGTGAACTGGCTAGAGGTGATCAGTCAGAGCTGAACCCAGCAGGAAAAACTTCAGCACGAATGTCTTCTGTACAGAAATTTTCCCTCCTCATTTCCTCCCTCTCCAAACACTTTGGTCAGGTCCTTCTCTCAAAAAAATTATGCCCCCACACCCCTCACCTGCTCTGGGCTGGGGTCTCAACCTTTACTGGTGAAATTAAATCTTTTGAGGATAAACAGACTTCTGTTTACTGACTGATAAAACAGTTCACTCTAGGTTAAAGATTAGCAAATAGCTATGCTCACCTTTCTACCACAGTAGATTCTTCTTAACCTGTGTGATGTGTCTTCCCATCTCTCTAAAATGTGCCAGGAAAGGAACTGACTAAGCAGTACTGTAAATTACCCTGTGATGGATTGACCAGTTCATGCTCCAAATTGAGACTGTAACTGTGCTCACAGAGAAAAGGTGATAAACAGATCAAAACATCACTTAACCACAGAATTCTAAATCCAGAGCCAACCCCCTGTGTTTATTGCTCTATTTCTCTCTAAACAAAGGCAAGAGAATTTGGAGAACAAAATATCACGAGCAGCAAAAAATGCCTTTTGGCAAGCAGTGATCTGGACCAATGTGCCCTGTACAACTTTTTTCTCCCCACAACCTAAGACCGTATTTTACAGAAATTTTACTTATTGACTCTTGCATATGTCTATGTTTAAAAGACAGTTTCCATACAATTGTCTGAAGTGATGTCTGTAGAAAGCACCTGATCAGCAGGTCATCTCTTTCAAGTGGTGCTGCTTCTTTATGCCTCCACTGCACAGAAAAGCTTTACAAAAATTCTGGGTGTTGGTTAGTAAAAAATAGTTATGATGTAGTGTAACTGTTGCCTTCAGTGTCTCATCACTAGAGATGGATGAGAATTCCAGCTGTAGGTTCAAAAGAAAGGATCACGGAGTCTGAAATCTCTAGTATGGAATAAAATTATTCACCTGTATTTCTGGCCAACCAGGAACCTGGCAGGGACTGCGATCCAGACACACAGCCAACATTTAGCACATTAGGCACTTTTATCCATTCCAAAAGCCAAACAACCTTATGTCCTGAAGCTTTTCCATATCCCAAGCCTTCCCATACAAGGTTGATAACCTAAGCACAATCATTCATTGAGATGCAGACAAGATCAACACTGAACACATGGATTTTTATCCAAACCAAACTTCACCATAAATACCTCTGTCAGTCTCTAACCTTCAATTTTAAAACTCACTACCAGGTCAATTGTATCTGGTTTCACTTTGTTGCATCTTCAAACACAATCAGTGATGAAAATATGTTACCTAATTCCCATATATTTATCTTTATCCTCCACTGTCCACCTAAAATCCTCACCAACTTACAGCTTCACCACCCAAGCAATAAAGTCATTGTCTAAGTTCCAACAACAGCTGAACCTGACCAGCTGTGCTTGGGGAAGGGGCAGCATTTAGCTCCTATTTGTAAAATAGGTAAAACACTTCAGTAAATTTGCAAGTCTTTAAAGAACACTTCTGGAAGTGGTAAAGAGCTGAATGTTCCCTTCTCTAACCTGCCACTCAGAAGGCATGAAGGGGAAATTGCAAGTCCAATTACATGATGATGAAGAAGTAGAAAAAAGGAGCAACTGTGGATGGAAGAAGGGTAACATTAGAAAGAAAATAGGAAAAGAGAGACAGGGTGAATTTATTTCTTCTCAGCTCCTAAATGGTTAAAATTGCAACTTGCAAGAAGCAGGCTACCATTCCCTTTCATTCAGTAATCACATATTCTCATAACATTCATCAAAGGACTAATACACAGAAATTAAAATACTTGCCTGCAAGCTGAGAAACACCACAGGAACACGTTTGTCCCATTAATACACTGCCAGGACGTGCAGTGAGAACCACCAGCGTTTTAAAGACTGTCAGCTCTCAAATGTCAAACACGAATCTGATGATTACAGGAAGAGTCTCACTGAGAAACCACCAGTGCAGGGGGTGGTACTGGTCAGACTGTGTGCTACAGGCAGTAGCCATCAACAATGTAACAAATGCACAGCCACTGTCAACTCTTTGTGGCACTTACTAGCTGAAGAGAAGAGGAAAGCAAACACAAGCCCCATCATATTTTATCTGCAGTTGAACTGCTCTTTGTGAAATGGGCATATTAAGCTAGTGACTACCTCCAGAAATGTTTCTTTGACTGCCTAGGTAGACTTATCTTCTATGAACACGTCTAATTGTATTTTTAATCCACTTATTCTTTTTATTTCTGCATCTTGTGGCAATAAGTTTCGCAATTCAATTGTGCTCTCCATTAAACTTTTTTTTCTTGGTGTAAACCTCATGACTGTGCAACTTTTCAGATTCTCCTTAAGTGTGTCATTTAACCCACCAGACCCTCCTGCAATCTTCTCTTTTGCCAGGATCTTCTCAAAGTAATTTTTTGGTATTTTGAGGAAAGGGCTTCAGATAGATTTTACATCTTAATTGCTTATACAACCTCTGGAACACAAGACCATTTCAGGGGCTAGCTTGCATTAAAATTTCTCCCCTGAGCTCAAAAAAACTTTCTTAGCACAAGTTTCATTCAAATGAAAACATGCCCATATGACGTTTCATTTTATCAAATCAGCGTTTCCCAACGAAAAGAAGTTCCATTGAGCAAATCCCATGAAAAGCTTTACCCTGCTCACCTGCAAATGTAACAGAGGTGACTTCTGTTTGTAGTTCTTCCTCTGTCTGCTAATCTGGCTGAACAGAGACACTGAGAAGCTGCCTGTGATTCTCCAGTTCTGGGTCTCTGCTCTTTGGTGCCCCAGACTGTCCATGGAAACAGATAAAGCACTAGAAATTCATTCACCTGATGCCAAACTGCAGCATCCTTCAGAAGCCACTGGAACTAAGCTGGCTGATGACAGCTGAGGATAGGGCTGCAGTGCAGAACTCATGCTGCTGGCCTGGGGCTTTTGAAACCAGTAACAAGGGACTTTCCCCCTGAGGAGCCCTGACACAGCACCCCAAGAACACCCATTTCTGCTTTGGGATGACCAAGCTACTGCATGGTCTCCACTCAGAGCCCAGACCCAGCCTGAATTTCGCTGAAAGCCTTGAGCCAGCAGCTTTAGAGGTGAAATACCTACAAGGAGCAGGAGAGCAGGATCTGACTTCTAAAGGCAAGATCTTTAAAACTCAGTAAGGAATACCTTGACATGCTTTAGTTTTGCTTTTAGTTTTAGAGCCTTCCACCAAATTTTTCTACACACTATACATCAGCCTTGATAAGAACCACTCTGAACCTTCTCTTCTTTTGGCTAAACAATCCCACCCTCCTCAGCTTCTCTTAGCATTCTACTTGCACAATCCTTGAATCATTTTAGTGGCCTTTCATTTGACTCACTCCAGTAATCCCATGTCCTTCTTGTCCCAGGCAGACCACAACTGGACAAAGCATTCCAGGTGTGGAATTACTGTGCTGAGGCGAAGGCTCACCTCCCTAAACCTGCTGGAAATGCTCTTCCTGAAGCAGCCCAGGAATTTGCTGGCCACAAGGGTGCATTGCTGGCTCATGTTCAACTTCTCCAAGAGCATCCCAGTTCTCTGCAAAGATGCTTTCCAGTCAGTCAGCTCCCCACATGTACTGTTGTCTATGTTCATCATCTGCAGGTGCAGGACTTTGCATTACTCTCTGCTGAACTTCATGGGGTTCCTGTTCACTCCTTTCTTCAGCCTGTTGAGACCCCTCTAAATGATGACACAATCATCTGATGCACCAATCAGTCCTCCCAATATCATCTGCAAGCTTGCTGAGGGTGTACTCTGCCCCATTACACAGGTCATTAAAGCTGTTGAACAGTACTGGCCCCAGCATTGCCCTTCCCATCCCTTGCCAGATTCAACTCCAGATTGCTTTAGCCTTCCTAAGTCCATTCCTGCATGCTCAGGAATTTCTCTGTATTCCTCCTCTTAGATCACCTGTCCCTGCTTCCACTTCTATGCTGCCATTTTAGCTAATGAGCTTTTACCACAAGCATCTTGTTCATCCATGCAGACCTCTGCCACCTTTGCCTGGTTTCCTGCACAAGGAAGAGGACTGTTCTTGAGCTTGAAGGAAGTAATCCTTGAAAATCCACAAGATCTCCTGGTCCCCTCTTCTCTCCAGGACCATATCCCATGGCATTCTTCCAAACATGTCCCTATGGTCAAGCTCCATGGTTTTAATCTATTTGCCTTCCAGAACGATGCCGTCAGAGTGGTTCTTTTACATAGTCATTGTCACCTCAGGCAAGTCATCTGACTGCTCAATATTTCAGATTCCTCCTTAACAAAAAATGAGAACAATTGCCTTTCCCTACCTCAAGGCTGTAACATGATGGTAAAATATGTTGGTCATAAACCAGTAACAGAAGCCCCAGATATATTTGACAGAGATACATTAGAAGAAAAATAACTTAATCAGGTCTCAGAAACAGATCTTGAAACATTCTCCACTGTAAACAGTTGTGGCAGCAAGATCCACTCTCAACTTACTTTAGCTATTGTATCTTAGTTTCCATATCTACATGGTACCATCTGCTTGGGATACTTTTGCCTGGGGGCAAGGCTAGCCCAGCACCTCCTCACAGATGACTCAGGCATCCCCTAGTCCTGGGCAGATACCTGACCTCATAACCTCCATCATCTTTCTCTTCCCCTGGCTGGGCCGATCTCCCAGCATTAAACAACAGCAAGAGCAAACACTGATAAGCTGCATCAGGCGCCAGCTAGCTCGGTGTAGAGATAACAGCAGGTATCAGGCACAACAAACACCCAACACCACTCCCCACACACCTGGGGGGAGCCTGCACAAGGGAAGCCCACCCTGACACCTCCTGAAGGGGCTCCTCCTGACCCAGTCAGGAATCCTACTTGAGGCTATCTGGGGGAGCCCGCTGAGAAGAAAGGGAGCAGAAATCTCCTCTCTGTCTTCAGACCGGGCAAATAACAAAAGCCACTTCCCTTCTCCTCTTCCTTACCTCTTCAGTGGTATTTTAGCATCTTAAACTCACTGACATGGCTCTAGGTTTATGATGCTCTTACTGGAAAATTCCCATACCTCAGGTGGAAAAACTAAAACTCAAGACTCCCAAAACTTAATGCCTAGCTCCTAAATCGTTTGGCATCCTGGTGAACAGGCACCTAATATCAATATCTGACCCTTCAAAACAGTTATGGTTGCTCTCATGCAGATGTTATCTCAAAGACATTTATTCATCTAAAGCAGGATTCCTAATTAGGCCTATGTAGGGCTAGTCTTCCATTGCCCGTAAGGACACTGAGTCAAGAATTAAATTGCACTTCAGACACTCGTCCCACATCTTGCAGCTCTCCCCTAATAAAAGGCATAACTGCACAGGGCCCTGGTTCCCAAAAAAAACCATTCTCTGCACTGTTTGCTGGCAGAAGAAGAAAGAATCCACACATCATGGTTTATCTCTATGGGAAAGATGTCTGGAATTAATGACAGTAGAAGAGCTTCTTCAATGGACACTTCTTCAGACCCCACCAGTTTAACAGTGACTATTCCTCCTGAGCAGAGAAACTATTCATGAAGCTCTTGCAACACAATTACTTTGTCATAGGGCTAAAGCTCTTCATGTTTGCCTAAGGGAAACACATCCCTTCCAACCGCTTCACCTCCCCTCCATCACAAGTAACTGATGAAAGCTTGGGATGAAGAGGAGGAGAAATAAGGATAAAGTAATGGAGAAAGAAAGGGGCTGAGACATGTATTTCTGGCAGAGAAGCGAGGAACTGCTCATGGCAAGACAGAATACATAAACAGAAGAAAACAAACACAAACATAAATCAAGATTAACACAGAGTGATTCTGTCTCCATGCTGTGCTGGTTGTGTGCTGAGCTGTGAGAGAGTTATGCCACTTGGCATGCAACTCAGGCACCAGAAAGCTGAGGTTTTGTATCTCATGGCCAGAAATTTAGTCCTAGTCAAACCCTGTTTTCCAGCTGATGCAAGACAGACATGAGGAAGGCATGCCAACTTGAGAGGTGGGCACATGAAAAGGAATTTCCTTGCAGTGGCTGCACCTCCTCAGACTAGAAGTACAATCCCACCACATGCGTACAGTCTAAGATCTCCTCTTCTCCCCCAGCTACACTAAACACTTTCAACACATCCAGCTTGGGAGGGCAAGGACAAGGTCACTCTCACCCAAGCCTGTGGCCACAAACCCTTTGATTTAGCACTGTGGCACCGCTACAAGCACTTCACATTGAAGAGCAGCCACTGAACGGCAGGACTGTAGGACACAGAGGGACTTCTCTAGATAAGCTTTCAGTGGTGTAAACTTAGAGCAAAATTTGTCACAGAGATAAGAAGGATCATAGAAAACAGTTTCAATCACTCTCTGTCAGAATGTGCTCCAAAACTCACTTTTATCAAGTCACTGTGACAAACTTCTTTCTGAAAGACAATCAAAATGTATGGAGTACTCTCAAATCTCAGTTTAAAAAATCTTCTGCTCTGAATGAGATGTACTAGACTCAAGAATTCAGGAGCCTGAAACTCAAGGAAACTTGTTAAGAGATTATTTTCCCTATAAACAAGGCAGCTCTTCTTCAAAAGACGTCGGAACTCTAGGATTTTATTTTAAGGCCACATTTGAAGTATATTTCAAAGAACACATTCCATATGGCTTTTAAACCTGCCTGTGTCTTCTATTAGTAAATTGTGATCCTCAGCAGCTTTGGGGAGTTTTCTGTTTTATTTTAAGAAGCCTTTGCTGTTCACCTTTAAGCACAGTTCATGTGCCCGCATCAACACGCAAGAAGGTACCCTCAACCTTTTTTTATTTATGTTTCTTCAATACATCAGCAAAGATTAAAGTGTGGTTAAGCCTTCCCTTTTATCTTGGCATAATTCATTTTTACACCATATCAACCTTCTCCAGGGCGGAATATTTGCATATTAATAATGAAGCCTGCTTTTTAATTCTTCCCTTTAGCTTAATATATTAAAAAGTGTTGATAGATAAGACCTGGCTCTCAAATTAGTGGTGGTGGCAAAGCAGAGTTCAAATTATTCAATTAAAACAGAGACAGCTATGTTTATTGTCCTCCCACATTTGAGTTAAGCTGGAATTTCACTCAGGGAAACTGTCCCGCTCTGATTTTGATGGAGAAAGTGTAGGTTTGATCATTTCCCCAAACTGGCTTAAAACCATTGGGGAACAATGGTTTGAATATCTTTACTGTTTCCCAGTTATTGACATTCCTATACATTCTTTGTGAAGTGCAAAGAAACTGAGGGTGCAGCTCCATGGTTTCTTTAAGCAAATTTACGTGTGGGTTGCAGTTAGAATGAACAAGCCTGCCCTCTTCCACACCCTCACATCTCCCCATTCCCCTCATTGTGCTGGAATTACCAGTGTTGCAGCTGCATGGTTAGCAGGGCCAAGGCATCAATCTACCTACAAAAATCCTCCCCCCTCCCTTTTTTTCCTGCCAGGTCGTTTTCTACTGCACAACTCATAACCACCAGTATTAGCAGAATGAAGCGTGCTGGGACCACATGGTTGCCAGGGGTAGAAGACCACTCCTGACAGCAGCTGTCACTGCATCAGCTCAGAAAAGTGACCATGGCACAAAAATCTGCTCTTGCAGCTTGGACTATAAAGCAGGCATAGTCAAGCTAGCTTTAGGCTAATACATTTGAGTATTAGGGCAGAGAGCTCAGGCTAGACTGACTGCCCAAGCATGTGCCCATGTTCTTGGACAGTTTTTATCCACAGAAAGAGAAAAAACATAGGTACACAATTGCAATTCTTTCCAACTCTACAAATGCCTGTGCTTCTCTTCCACAGTGCTTAAGCCAGCTCCCAGCAACAGCCAAAGCTGCCTTTACTGACTTTGATCACTGAACCAGATCAAGTCTGCAGCATGTGAAAATAGCAACAGAAGCTGCTGTACTCCCCCCTGCACTGCTGTAATCTCCCCTGTGCTGCCTTGGTTCCACATTCTCATTATTTCATTTTATGTTTTTTGGTGCTTCATAAAGTTCCAGTTCCTGGAATGAATGTAAGAATAAGAGAATCTGCCTCATTTAAAGAAAAGACAAAAATGTTAT
Source organism: Aphelocoma coerulescens (assembly GCF_041296385.1). Classification (NCBI taxonomy): domain Eukaryota; kingdom Metazoa; phylum Chordata; class Aves; order Passeriformes; family Corvidae; genus Aphelocoma; species Aphelocoma coerulescens. The sequence continues at coordinate 18,810,348 of NC_091020.1, forward strand.
CTGACCACTTTGCAGAGAAATTCAAAGGTAAGAAACTTAGCCAATTAATTAGGACAATACTAGCCCCATAAAGAAACAAACAAACAAACAAAAAGGGAAATCCATCACTACCTTTATGCCATTCTCATGTTTTTGTTTTTAAAATATTATGATTTTTAATTATTTATTATTTTAATTCTTAAAGATGTTTGTTTTGAAACTACTTCAAGAGACTGACAAAACACAAGCAAAACATGAAGCCAAATTTGCACTGATACCAGCAGTGCTGACAGTACACTGCCCGAAAGATGGCTATTGCTAGAGTGCACCATTTGTCATGAATGAATGTCTCCTTTTTCCTCACAGTATTTCCCAAATGCACGTTGCAAAGTTATAAAATACACACTATAAGGTCTACTACAAATGGCCACAGAAATACCAGCTCTGAAATTCTGAGATTTCCAATGGAGGACCTGCACTGAGCTCAGTCTAAAAGACCCTTCAATGTGGACTGGAATTCAGAAGGGAAGCAAAACAAGCACATTCTCATGTTTGAGGAGAAATTATGGTGGATCAGTTTTCTACGAGAAAGTAGAGAGCTTTTTCTGTCCACAGCACAACAGCATCACATGCAACCTCTCAGATCAGATTACAAGCTAACTTTTGTACCTACACCCTCTCTGCTAAGTGACAGAAGGACCCTGGAAAAATTGCATCAGTAGAGATTGTCTCTCCTCCATGCAAACCAAATGCTGCTACACATAAATTCCAAATTTCAAAAGGCATTTAAACAAAACAGCCCCCCCCCCCCCCCCCCAAAAAAAAAAAAAAGCCTCAGGTAAAAGTGACTAACAAACACTGGATCTTCTCATGCATCAAGGTCACTTTTTTCCCCCCTAGATCTAGGAAAACCAGTAACTTCATTTCAGCAAAAGTAATTGCATTACCTAGCCCTTATCTGGCACTTCTTTATCTGTACCTCTCAAAAGAGGTTGACAGCACTATCTGCATACGATACCACTATTTGCATGAACTCCATCAGTAGTACACAAGTCACTTCAAAGCCCAGTTTCCAGTACCAAGGCAGTAGCTGCTGTCACCAACACTGAACCCATAAGAAAACATCTCTGAATCCTTGTTCTGTGATAAACCACAGAAACAACTCCTATCTAATCTGCTGACTTGAGAATTTGAAGATTGTGGTATAATATCAACACTGAAGGCTGGATGTTTTGTTCATTTTAACTCCAGGGATTGTCAACAGCTGTATTACCCTACAGGTGTTCACTCAGCCTGAGCCTGTTCTTCCTCAAGCTACACCCCACTGAAGCCAGTGGAAGCTTTGCCTTCTCAACTGGGCCCTACATTAACTTAACTAAGATTGAAAGTTTTGCTGTCTCTGGCTGTACAAATGTTTGAGATGGGCATCTGCCTTTATGGAAGAAAATTGAGATAACTGGAGAAATCTTTCCTCCCCATAAGGTCCACAGAATAATTTGCTGTAAAAAACTGAATAGTGACAATAGTGGTATGTCTGTTATCACCACCCATTTCTGACTGAGACAGTTATACAGTCTGGATGTGCACTCCCCTTTCATTCCTGTCCATCCCCTGGCAAAAGAAAGAAAAATCAACCCCATCCCTTGCTTCAAAACACTTCAGACAATCAAGAGCTTATCTAGACATCTCAGTGATTTTACAGTGTTACACATATCCTAGTATCACAAGAATATGTTTTACCTTGAGGCAAATGTTTTAATTTATGTGCATGTGAGCTATTTGCAATACCTCCACCAAATGGAGCCCATATAACCCGTCGGATGGCTTTCACCCAATCTTCCATTTCATTCTGGGAATTAGCCATGAGCAGGAAAGCCTCATGATTGACAGGCATCTTTTCCCGGTCCCCTGCACCACCTGAAAAACAGAATACAAATCTCTTTTAGTATCTAGTTCAGAAGAGAGCAATCAACATTTAAAAACACCAAAAATCAGGGTCAAAATAATAAAATTATTATTTTAGTTGAGCAGCTTTACAGCCAACTCCTACTGATGTGCTGCAGCACCCACAGAGCACAGGTTGATAGAAGATTAAAGCAGAAGTGCAAAACGTGCATTTCCAGCGTGGGAAACCTGGAGAAGTTGTATCTGCTGTCCCAGCAATAAGAAAAGCAAAAGCACAGGCTGTAAGACCCTATAGGAAAAGTAAAAAAATTAATTCCACATACCTGTGCTGAGATATTGAGAGATTTTTACCCAAAAGGGGGACTGAGTGAAACGCAAAACATTTGAAAATGCTTCAGGTTGTAGAAGTCACAAGGACATCCACTTTCCCCAAGTTTCTGGGATATTTATAGTCTCAATAGAGATCCAATTCAGAAGAAAGTTAAGAGCTGAGGATGTGATTCTGACTCTCCCACTTGTAAGATCTTCAGGAGCTATTAATGTTGGTGCACAACATGTCAGAAAAGCACTGACCAGAACAGCAAATTCACTCAAGCTGTCATAAAAAACTGTCCCTTGTGGATACTCCAAGATGTGAAACATTTTGACCCTCTTTTCCTGTTTCATTTTTAGGTCAGTACTCACTCCAGCCAATTTACAGCTTCCCCTCACCCTTCATTTTATGTTCCAGAGCTGGACACAACCTAGTGAGTGCCACAGAAACACATAAAAGCTTTATTAGAACAGTCTCTGTATGAAAAGGCTACTGATCCTGTCCAGTACAGCAGCTGCATCCCCAGCGGCCTGGAGCTTTTCCATGACCATGGAAACTGCCTCTGGCTTTGCTACGGAGATAACATCTGAGCCGTTGTGTCACTGCTGCTTCCATGCTTACATGGCTTTCAGCACCTACTGGCAAGCTAAACCTGCCAGCCTGTGCTGAGCAGCTGAGATTGCCTGTCCGTGGAATTCAGAGATAAGAGCAGGATGATGGTATGCTGTGGCTTCTGCAGAGATGATTTAGCATACACAGAACATGTGCTGCTTAAATCCTTGCTAATCTGGGGAAAGAAGCAAGCTGGGAGCTGCCTGCCAGCCAAGGAAGTACTTTTTCTTTTATTAATTGTTTTCTTGCCTTGACACACTCATGGAACGTTTATTGATTTACAAAGCAGAAGTGGTAAAATGAGACGCATGGAGAAGTATTTGGTAGTTCTCTGAGAAGCAATTCACTAAACTGGGAAACTGAGGCAGTCTTTCAGTAAAGAGGAGAAACAACAGCCACCAGGGACTAGTCATGCAGCTTAAGAAACAAAAGCCATGATGCTTTTCCCCCACGTGTGCCCAAATTCTGCTTTTTTCCTCACACCATCCTCTTGGACAGTCTCCCATTTTTTAATTTACTGAATTATTCATATTCCTTAAGGTATACGAAGAGAACAGCTCTTTAGCTCAAGGCTAGGATGCAGGCATCTAAACAGATCAATGTCCTGCCATACTGCACTGCAAGGATGACATACTTCATCCTTTGCATACAGAACTGTCAGAGCAGGAAAGTGCAGTCTGTGAAATTCCTGTCACTGCCTAAATCTTTTTACCAACATACTCAGCCTCATGGTGAAAGCAGAGGTAGTAAAGTCTAATTCTTGTACCTTACCCAGCAGACCTACTGAAATGCCCTTTTTCACTTTTTCACGATCAAATATTTTGTAGGAAATATGACTTAAAAAAAGAGGCTTTCCACAGCCCTCAATACACATCAGAAATGGGTTTCAGGATGTATATTTAGCAGATAGATGGCCTGAGCTCAAGCTAGGCCATCATTCTTCTAAGAAATGAAACAGACTCAAAAAGACATTTACTGTATGGGTCCCACCACCAGCAAACAACTGAGTTTAGTCAAGGTAAAAATACATCTTGTTCTTAAGTTTAAAGGTACCAGCTGAGACCTTGCCCACTCAAGCTATGAAGGGCAAGAAGAGACCAGAAGCTTGTCTTAGAATTAATCACAAACTGTAAACAGTGGAATTAGCTGCACCAATCCATACAAAGATTGCCATAGAATTAATCACAAAGTGTAAATAGTGGAATTAGCTGCACCAATCCATACAAAGATTGCCATAAGAAGCACAATAAGCAGAGCATGAAGATCACTTACTGGGCTTTTGCAAAACTGGCATCAGCATCTTCCCAAGGAATCACTGTACCACAGGGACCCGACTACAAGCCCCCTTCCCCCTAAGATGTTATTTTTGACCAGCCAGCTGCTTTCTAAACCTTCACAGACAGTTGTCATGCAAGCATTTAGGGGAAAAAAAACCCCATGTATACTTCTATTTGAGTCTGTAAAAACTGGATGGGGAAAAAAAGATTTCTGTACACACTAGACCTGAGATTCTGCCAATGACTACATATAGCTCCTCCATGTTTGGCTTTCCCCACTGAAACTTGAAATAGGAGCAAGGTCATGACCCTACAATCTGCCTGTGGGAGAGCCAGTAGTGACTAGACATGTAAGTACAAGAAAATGAAGGCAACTCCACACACAAAAGCCAGCTTAGAAATGAGAATGCACTTCAGAATTGCTTCTTATGCTAGTATGATGTGACTATGCAGTGGCAGAACATGTAGATCCACCTGTAAATATTTTTCTTTTTTAATAACATTTTACTCATTTCATTACTCATATTTCTTTGTACACTTGGCTGGTTCCTGTTACTACATCCTTGAGGCACCAAGCAGAAAAATTATGGGTGACTAAAAGGCAGAGTTCAGACACATCTCTCTACATTGTTGTGACATTCAACAGCTTTTGAGTCGTAGTAGATACAAGAAGGAGAAACAGCTGAATTCAAACACCTAGATCTTCTTAAAAAAAACAAACAAAAAATCCAACAACATCCCCAAACAAACAAACAGCCCAAGGAAACAATGTCACAAGAAACTTCTTAGAAATCTAGAATTTTACCTGAAATTCACATTATTTCTTTTATGGGCTCAGACCCAAAACAGGATCTTGTCCTGGATTTCAGGTTTGAATTGGAAACACAACACTGTATCAAATCAAAGACACTAGACTTTAGGAATTGTTTCAGGAAAACAATTTCAAAGCTTCCTTTCCAGAAACACTTGGAGACAAAATTTTAGCTTTGCCTCTCACAGCAGGATGAAGTTCATATTCAGCTACCGAATTCCCACCTCCTCTCTGCCACTAAGGGAGCTTCAGCCCTTACTATGGTTGATGTTGAACTCTAACCCTGAAGCACTCAAGCTATATTTCCACTGTGTGAATCAAAGACGGCGTCTGCTACTCAGCACCATGACAGGAAAGAACACTCTGTTAACGATTTTAAACACAGACAAGGGTTTTTCATACCCTTGAACAGAATTTCTCACTCATCTTTAATCAAGTTTCCATATAAACAAGACTGGGCCTCAGAGACAAACCCTGTGTAGCTCAGGATTGCCATGGGCAGACATTCCAGTCCTTTTGCTTAAAGCTACTTTCATCTCCAGACCAGAGACAAAATAAAACTGTCTGCAAACACAGAGTGCAAGTGTCTCAAAAGATGTGGCAGGAACAGGAAGCTTAACTTTGGGGATGAACAGTCCATTTGCTTTAGCATTAGCCTATGACCAGGGGATCCTGTATTCAGTTGCCTGCTGCAGGCTTCCTGTGTATGCTGGACAAGATGCACTGGATTTCATCCGTATCCATGAAGCAAGCTGGCAGCTCTATTTGCCTCTCATCCAGGTGTACAGAAACTGAACCACTCCAAGAGTGGGAAAGGTGATGGCAACCATGTCAGCATATACAGTAAATGTAAGAGCCTAGAAAGATTAAGAGACTTGTTTGGTTGTTGCTCCCCATCAAGAGGGCTGTAGGTGCCAGCGGACTTGAATGCTTTGCTGCCCCTGTCCCAAGGTACCTTTGTCAAGGTGCTTTACATACCCTGGTAGGTATCTTTGCCTGGGGGGAACAGTTTAGCTCCAGGCCCTCAGCTGCAGTGCACAAATGCTCTCTCCCCAGAACCAGACTAACTCAAGCTGGCAGAACTGCTCTCCTGTGCTTCCACTCATGGTTTCTGCATTTCATATGGCCTGGGAGCCATGACCTGCTAATGACAGAATTTACCTCCTAACCCTTCGAAATGATCCTCCTTTCAGCTTTCCCTCCATGCCCCATAAAAGGGAAGGTTAAATGCAAAACCACTGGGACTTAATCTTGCTAAAGGTCAGATGGAGTGCTGCAACAGCAGCAGGAGTCACTATATACTCTTCAAGGCCCTGTTTACTGAAAATTCTTTTTTTGACCATCCTTAGTCTGGTAAGCACTTGCCAGAATGTGGAAAGTGTGAGGTATAATTTTGTTACATTTACTTGTCCTGCCCTGTGTTGCTGTTCAAAGAACCTGCAACAGACAGACTCCACCTCTGCCTTTGGAAAAAGCTGTATAATGAGGAAAAGCTTCAATTTTTTGTTTGCCTTGAACCTCATTTACTCAAGCTTAACCTTCTTAAAGTCACTTGTGAAGCCAAGCCTTAGATCCCCTTTGTCCGTACAGAACAGAAGTTCAGGGGGAACAGGACTGGACTTCTCCATGGGAGATGTTACTACCTCATTGCATGTAAAAGGAGGAACTTTAATATTCTCAAGCAAAGCTGCTGTTGGGTTCTGAAGTTGGCAGCTCCTTTCTTTGCTCAGGTAACTTCTTTTACTTCCACACCCCCCCGCCCCAAGTTTGCCTTTCACCCATTTCTTACATCATTCTTCTTACTGATGTGCTTGTGTATTGTCATTACGTGAGCCTCCTGAGAAGTTACACAATTACAGTAACTTGTGTATGTGTACACACTGACATGTTTGTTTACATGTTTGCACTGCTTTGGTGTGGATGGTAGCTGTAGTACTTTCAGTGAGAGTGAAACTGAGCTGGCTGTGCTCAGGTGCTGCTGCAGCGCGGGAGGCAAACGGCAGCTCAGGGCTGGATTGGGGAAGGGTGGCTGGTGGGAAGCACAAGGCCCAGCTGACGTGTTTGCCCTCAGTACTACAGCAAGTAGGGACAGGAAGCCTTTGACTGCAGACAAGCAGCAACAAGGATCTTGACAAATGGACAAAAACTAGCACTCACTGCTGAAAAGAACAATTGCAGTGATTCATCTTCCCTGACCTGCTCTTTATGATTGACTTAAAGGTGAGTATCAGAATTTGGGGCTCAAAGATCTTCCTGATAATGAAAGAAGGTGAAAAATGAGATGAATTCTGTCAAGAGTAAGGGCAGCTCTGTTAAGGGGGATCTTCCTTTGCACAGCAGGAAAAAAAAAAAAAACCAAAGAAAACCTGTCTTGATCTTTGGATTATGGAAAGAGACGAATGAAATATCAATGAGTAAGCAAAAGTTCATTAAGAATGCTTAGAACAGACATTTTAAACCTAATTCCATTTCTTCAGTCTTCTTGTCTTTGTTTCTAGCTAATGCTAAACCTCTACCCTGAGAATGTTCCACCCCACCCAAAGGTTTTCAAGAACCTAAAGGCTGGAGATAGACCCTGTCTAACACAGCTGCATCCTGGGTTAATCTGCCATCAGCATCAGTTTAAACTTCACTGGGTTTTTTTCTGTTGTTTTTTTTTTTTTTTGAATTATTCTTTAATAGAATGGAAAATTTGCTGTGAATACAACACTCGTCTTGGAATGGTCCATTTAGGCTTCCTGAGAACAGAAAAAAACAGCAAGAAAAATCTGAAGTAGTCAAGGAGTGAGATAAAAACAAGGGAAACTGGGGGTTTCCCAGTATGGGTATGATTTGTGAGGAATTAAGCAGAACAGTAAACAGTGATGTGTGCTTGCCATGAGTTTTTAATTGTATCTGTCCATCTATCCCCACCCACCCATCTAATCTATATATGGAATATATGAGTTGGAAGTTGATTTGGAGCTGAGTAAATGCATGATCATATTTTAAAATGCATACAACATTAAGAAAAAACAAGGCACAAGAATTTAGTATCGTGTGGAGTGCAAATGAAAAAAACAAGCTTTGAATCAAAATACATTCACTGTGTCACATCTCTGATGGACAACATAATGGCAACTTTCCTAAAGAAACAGACACCTTTGTAGGTGAAAGGTGTTTCATTTCCACAGTTTGGAAGGAGTTTAGGGGGATTATAAAATTCAACATCCATTTGGTTGTGTCAATGAGGAAAGGGAAATCTTAAATACCTTTTATTGTAATGTGGAAGCTCAGCACATAAACTGACACAGTTCACAGTTAATTAGGGCAGGATTTATAAGCATGCACTAAAATCTCATTGACTTCTCAGTCAAATATAAGTGCCAAATTTCCTTAAGCACTTCTCAATTCACCAAATTCGATGGTAGTTACAAGTAGAAGTTGATCAAATTTTCCCATAATCACTGCAGAGGATTTTGGTGAGTCTGTAAATAGTTTTTCAATACCATATCTTAGACCTCATCCCAGAGAATAAAGCAAAAGCAGACACTCTAAAGCCACTGCCATCTATTAAGCAATCCAAAAAGCCCTGTGATCTGTTCTTCTCTCCCATACCTTTCATGGTTTCAGAAGCCATTAAACTGCTTTAAAAATGAACCAACAAAGAGATCAGACCTCACAAGTGTGGTTTCTTATGCGAAAACATCTGACAAGATTTAACATGAACAGAGTCACTAATAAAGCTTCTCTGTACTGGTACATGGACTACAGAAAACCCTTATAAACCTAAGGCTAGTGATCTGTGTCAGCTGTCAGGATGAAGTGTAGGATTACCAAAACTATATGCAAGAAATGAAGATGAAACTGAATCTCTGGCCTGTTATACATAAAAACTGTTTCTGGCTAGCTTGACTCTCCTGCCTCGAGTTACCTTTCTTGGTAACACGTGACCTCATTACTCTAGACTTATCTATTAATTAAACTGAGGAACTATTTAAGACTACCACTCACTTCAAATAAACCAATGCCTTGGAAATAAACAAAACCCATATTCCAGGTAAGCCAAATGCTAGTAAGTGTTGTCACACTCCAGGAACCATGGCAAGCAGAAAAGAAGATGCAAGATAAGAGGAAGGGAGAAAAATAACTTCAAGCACTCTTCAAGAAAAAGTAAGTAGCATTACACACAAACTTCACCTTGAACCCCTGCTTGTAAAACCTGCTTACACGAATTCAGTGCTTTCTAATATTTGAGTCTACTTGAGCTGATTTTACCTTAATGTGCTTTGTCTGCCATTGTCGCAACTTTCAGAAGTTTCAGTAAAAAAAGTTCAGTCATTTTTAAGTTATACTTCTGGCATTAAAAACATATTTATTGTACTAGTATACCCATGCCCTTGTGTCTCCTTGTTTTCAGTTCTTTGCAATTTTAGAGAAGAGACTACTACTATGCTGCCTGGGATGTGCTGTGGCCATGAAGCACAGCTTTGGTTGCCTGAAGTGAATTCACAATGGAGGAAGGCCACTTCTACTGCAGCAGCCCGAGATTTAGAGTTCAGATGAGCCCAGGCACAACACACAACTAAGTACATTTTTTTTCAAGGACACGGCATCTCCCTTGTACCAGCACAGCTCATGTCCCAATTCCTCCACCTTCTGCCCACAATTAATTTGCTCTGTAAAAGGAACAGATATTAACAATGATCACACTGCCTCCCCAAATAGAGAGGTTTCACAGGGGCTTGTGAAATGTGCCCCCAACACCATACAGTATCCCTATAAGCAAGCTGCATTGCAATTGCTTTGTTATCAGCTCCTACTAGCTAGCAGGAAGAGATGAAACTTTCCAACATGGTCACAACTAGTTTAGGAGGCCAGCAAGGAGGATGCCAAAGAGGAGTAATTTCATCCCCTCATGGAAGACGACCTGATGATGGAAAGCAGGGATGACAAGGGAGAGCAAGAAATGTTCTTTTCCCCCAGCACATTCTGTAGACAGCCTTGTAGCAATAGCAGGCTGCTTTCCCTTACCCTCCTTTCTTCCACTCCAGAAAACTAACCCTTACTGTCTTTCCTCAACATATTTCAGATCTAGAAAGCTACAATGAGCACAGTCCTTTATGTTGATGGCATGGAACTGCCTGGACTATGTGCCTAGAGTCATTTTACTGACCTCTGATTTGGAAGGAAAGGAAATGAACTTTTTCTCAGGCCAGCAGAAGCCACACACTCACAAGGAGGCAATTTAGGCCAGCTGGCAGGAGCTGCATGTCTGTCCCTACAAGACACATTGCAGGAGACATTTAAATTAAGGCAACTTAATTTGAGGGTACAAAAAGAAGCTACAAATGTATGTATGAAAGACTCAGAAAATAGTAGCTCATCTGTGCAAAACAGGCCATATGGCTCCATGTGGTTCTCCAAAGCAGCAAGTACTCAACACTTCTGAAGAATGTATCAAATTATATATTACAACTGTGGTTATGTTTACATGCTATTATAAGGGAGGAAATTCCTTCCCGACCAAAGATGATGATACTTCATGCTTTGAAAAATCTGAATAAAAATGACTGGATAATTTTTATGCATTACCATGCAACCACAAGTAATTTTCTAATTCTCATAAATTTCTTCAAATCTTTAACACCAAAAACTAAAGTTGAGGAAAATTTTATATTCTGAAAAGAAATTCTCTACTATAACATCAGAATAGTAAATTCTTATCTATTTTTCTTTAATAATTTAATACTGGAGAGATAATATCCAATTTCTGCATTCTTTTGGAGCTGTTGTGCTCACATTTGCCAGGTCTGCTCCATGACAGGAATGAAGTGGTTCATGCCTTCTAAATACATCTCTCTACAACCACCTTCTCCCCTCCACCTTGCCCCTCACATAAGCGTATTTTTTCTTTCTCCTGCACTTGATCCACTATGAAACCAAAGACATCTTCTCTGTATTTTTAAAGGACTACATGTCTCCCATCTTAGATAGTGCTCTGAACATTAAACTAAGGAAGATGGAAAAGAAACCATCCACTGGTAAAGCTTAGGCTGCAGATGCCAGAGCCTGTAAAGACTCTGATTCTCTGTAGACTGAATACAGGGTACTGCAGAAATTCAAGCCAACCAATTACAAACATTATTATCTTCTTTAGTAAAGTAACTGAAGCTTTACAAGCACAGTTTTGGCAGCAGCAAATTAATGGACTATCATTAAGGACCTAACAGTTGCAGACTTTGTTTTTACACAAAACGAAGCTATTTGTCACATTAACACAGAAAAAGGACTGAAATGCGAAAGCATATATACTGTAGGCCATTGGCAAGTTTGAAGAAACCCTTGCCAATACTAATGATGAGACAATGCACATGGAAGTACTGCTGATCCACATCCAACCCTAAGAGCTCAGGGATATTCTGATCCAAGTCTGTAGCCTTGTTACAGTTTGCACAGACTAACAGTTTTAGAGCAGTCTCCTCACTGTATCTGGCTATGCATGGAGTAGTCAATAATCTTCTAAATATGACTGTGTAGTACACAGCATTCTCCACTCTCACAACAACATTGTTTGGGAAAAAATGGGAAGTTCATACTTGTCCCTTGGGCCCAGCACTGCAGCCACTCAGAACACAGCTGCGGATGGCTAAAGGACTCCAGGCTGGGCAGATGCAAAAGGCTGGGCCCTCAATTCTTTGTGCTTTAGGACAACTGTCAGTGAACTGCTACCAGAACAGTGCTTAGAAACATCAATTCTAATTCTGTCCACTCACTGGCAATGAACAAACTCCGCCCAGTTAATAGCATTATCAGAATGTCCATAGAAGCTCCTTTGAAGTGGTTTGTTATTAGCTAATATAACTTCACTTTTCAGAGACTTGATGGTTTAGATCAGATTCTAAAAAGAAATGAAAAAACCTATTAGGGTAAACAGCAGCTCATCCTGAGAGATGTCTTCAGCTGGTGGCCTTGTTCCCACTGAAATTCAAGGGAATGTTGCACAGAATGCTTCTCTCTGACTCTGGCTCTCCCAACGAAGTTCTGTATTGCAACATTCACTGCCACTATTACATACAGATGTACCCTTCCACTGCCTCCCATCTTGACAGTTGTGTGTCTCCATCATAGGCCAAAAGGCCTGCACGTAGGTAGCATCTCATCAGACAAGCTGAGATAATCACCTTTGAGTTGCAGAGGCAGAGAGTAAAGCTTGGGTGTGTAACCTTAGAGACCACAGTTCAGGCAGACTGCTCATGGAAGCCCCCTTAGGGCTTGTGACTATTCAGAATTTTCATCAAGCACAGCAGAACTGCCTCAAACATTACTGTGCAAGCTTCCACTCCCATAGTGCAGAAAGTTCACCAGCACAAAAGCAATCAGCCACTGAGCCATTGCTGCCCAGCTCCTCCAAACAACAGCTTCTGAGCTGGTATGACCATTCCTGCCTGTACATCTCAGTACTCATGGACTGGGACAAACTCCAGTGAAGTGACAATCCTTCCCACAGAGATCCTTGAACTTTTTCTGGTCTTCCTAGAACAGCAAGGGACTGTAGTCTACGTGTTCTGTCCTGATAGTCTTCATCTAGGACAGTTAGCTGGCAAAAGGGAAATCCATGTATTTGAAAACCTGGGTCAGCAGTCTCTTCTCCACTATACTGGCACTCACAGTCCCTTAGTAAAACACACTGTCACTTACTGAGGGCTACACTATGTTGCCAAAATGTCCTCTAAACCTTCTTATGTTATTTGAAAGTTTACAGGCCTGACACATTTCAAGCAAAGGCTACTGACCAAAGCTAGGTCACAGTCCTAGGAAGACAGAGTCTGTTTACTAACAAGGGAAACTAAAAGAATTTCCACAGAGGAGCACAGAAAGGAGAAATTCTTCAGGAGACATTACCACTCACAGGAATCTGCCCCAAAAGTCCTGAAAGCTAACACAGATATGTACAGCAGCCAAGTGTAATAGAGCAATTTTCTCCTGGTGCGAGAGCGTATTTGCAGCGTGGATGATGAGACTGGGCAGCCAAACTCTGTAACTACACCCCAGTTACCTCTAGAGCAAGAAACATTGCACATGCAGCTTGCACATGGCCATTTTAAGACCCACATTCTGCAGAAATCCAGCTATCAACATAGTTTATGATGTTCAAATACAGAAGATGCAGTTCTTATCCCAAAGAACTAAAAAGCATTGCTCAATCCTCCTTGTGATAAACTATTCAAATAGAAATGCCAGCATTGCCATTTGAGCTGATTCTGCCAGTGGTATGAACTACATAAATTATATCTAATTACACAGATTTAAGCCACAGAGAACTACAACTTGCATGAGGGCAGGAGAATATCACCCTCACTATTTGGAATACCCTCTACAGACAATATATTTGTGTATTTTTATGCTTATAGAAGCAGAAAGCCCATTCTGAAAATGCTGACATAAGCTGGGTTGCTGCACAGATTCACTGAGCCCTGTTGGTCCACTAAGAAAAATGCAAACAGGGCACAAGCATCTGCCTTGTGAGCCTCCTCCCTCTTCTCACCCTGCTCCTTTCTCAAGAGCACAGAACTGTATGCAGCCATGGCAGGCAGAATGCATTATAAGAATTTGTCTTTGTAGTCAAAGGCAGAATAACAGCCAGAAACCAGGATCTGCTTGGCCAGTGATAGGGCATGTATTAAAAAGCCTTCCAGCTTCTGTTTCAAAACAAAGAAATCTTGATAAGCCTAAAGGCAGCAGCTGCTGCCAGCAGCATGCTGCCTTCCTTACCTTGGGGACACCTGCTGAGCTGCTGCCTGTTTAATATTACATTAACACAGCAGCTTTCCAGATAATGAATTATGTATCTATAGTGAAATTGTGGTACACAGAGGGCTGGGAGGACATGGTTTGGAAATCAAAGAACCATTTGGGTTAATGGTCTGCAAGGCTGAAAAAAAAAAAAAAATTACTGATGGCTTTATGATTTGTCAGAGCCCCAGTCAGGTAACAGAGGGAATGATGGGAGCATAGCAAGTGCCTCCTACTCTTCCCTTCTACATTTTTTTAGTTAAGAGCAATCAGTTGAGTTTGAAAATCCATAAAAGGGGATAGAAATCTAAAACATAGGAAAAAATAACAGGGCTATAAGCTTGTCTGCTTGTGACTGCAGCCAGTTTCAGCGCTCTAGCATTAAAGACACAGAAGGTTCCATTGTACCATGTTTTTTATTTAAATAGTTCATACTGTGAAAGCAGAAACCCAAGACAGCAGTAAACTATTGTCTTTGACGTCTGGTCTCTGCCAGTCACCTTTAAGTGCAAACTCAATCCATGCTCTCTGAAGCAAATGTGCAAGCACTTGTCAAACAGACACAGCTTCTCTGGCCTTCCAGAGAGGTTTTAATTCTCTTGCCTTGTTTAATTTAAGATCATCAGTTAGGTGATCCGGATACTACTCATGAAAGCATTACATGCTTGTAATGATCATTATGAAGCAGCATATTTCTAAATGCATAGTCAAACACTTGTATGCCTCAAATACTCCTGTTTGCAGATATTCTAGTCCTGTCTAGACAAAAGTCTAAGTATGAGGAAGGCTGATTCTCAGGAAGCCAACAGCAAAAAGAACTCTTTATACCACACACTTTATCCTAAGATCAGCTTCATCTAGTCCAGTTCTGTTACTGCTCTGTCCAATTAAAAATACCTAACACAGCTTGGACTGCCTTTTTCAGATAAGGAACAGTCACACAACAGTAACAGCAAACCAATCTTACAACAAGTATATGAAAACAGAAGTGATTTCAGTGTATGCTTTAGCTATTAACAAACAAAAGACATTAAAAAAAAAAAAGATTCTCCATTGTTGCAATATGCTTTTCACATAGAATTAAACATTAGTGTTTGGAGAGAACAGGCACTGAGACTGATATTACTTCCCAAGGTTATATTGCACATCAGTGGAGAAATGCCTTCTCTGTATTTAATTAAAAAAAAAAAAAATCCCTTGAATGCCACAATGAGAAATTCCTACATACCAGTGGGGAACTGAGATACAGAGACAGTGATTTCCAGTATGATGCTGGCTAGCAGCTAGCAGAGTCAGAATGAAAAACACAACTACCACATCCAGGCAACCTGGATTATTCAAACATCGATTATCACAATGCAAGGAATATGGTTTGGAAGGTTGGTTGTGTGCAACTGCAAAGGCAGTGCCAGCCCTAGAAAGCAAAAAATGAGTGAAAAGAAGCTGAACAGCATGATGATTGTTCTCCCAGCACAGGATGGAAAGGAGGCCATTTTCTCATCAAAGCAGTGCTCTTGAAATGGAAAGCCACATCAGAAATTAGGAGTGTACTGTGTCTCACAAAGCTGCTCCTTCACTCAGCAGCTCCAGAGGTTGTCTGGCACCTCCTCTCTTTGGAGAGCTTTAACTGGTGAGCTGAAGTCACCACTCTCTCAGCAGTGTGCACATGGGTCACTGAGAGGCACCACAGTGTTGGCCAACTCAGCCTCTCGAGCACTACGATTCTTGGCAGCGCTGGCCTCTCTGGCTGCTGAATCCCAGAGCCCTGTGGAGAGAGTGGCCCAGATCCCACAAAAGCCTAGATACTGACTGTATAAAGCCCCAGTTCCACTCAGATTTTAATACTGATGAGGGAGATTTGCACCAGAGCCACATGGCTTTGCAAGTCATTTACTGAGTAACAGATGTGTCTCTGTGGTGTCCTTCCAGCTCCTTTTATATCTCCAGGCCCATGGAATCCAGCACACCATTTCCTGGAGGCTCCGACTACTCGAAACAGTTGGGATCCAGACTGTGGACTCATCCTCTACACCCAAGTGCCTTGCTTTGATCCCAGATACCATGGGAGATCACCATGGCATGTTTGCACCTTGCTGCATCCCAAACCTCTGGAATGAATTTATTCGTAGGAATTTTAAGACTGATTTCTAGTCAAGGAATCAGTCCTAGTAAATAACACACCAGTTCAAGAAGAGTTATCCAGGCCCTTTTCTACCTCATGAGGCTTTTTTTCTACTTTCTGAACTGGAACATCCACCAGATAAGTGCAATAAGGAGTTTAATAAAACACAAAGGGTTAGATCACATTGCTTGGGCTTCAGAGTTGAAAGAAAAGCCACACACCACCACAGTTTCCAGGTCCACCTAATGATGGAGCTATCTAGCTCCTTTCTTCTCCACGCTCTGCTGTACTGAACTGGAGATGCATTGTTGGGCTAACTGCACAAAGTATTAACACAAGAGCAAAATCACAGTGGCCCCTTTTCAAGATGACTGGTATAGATGCAGAACATTCTCATTTCCAGTCCTGGACCTTATTCCCCTCAAACCACAATGTTGTATGGATTGAATGCTTCCTTTCACCAGGACAGCCTTTCTCAACTTTCATAATGTGTATAAAATCATCCATCCTGTGAGCACATCAGAAGAGGAAAACAGTCACAGACAAAATGAAGCAGGAGAGGTAACAGAGCTCAGGCTCAAATCCTGCCTTTAGCATGACCACCCCTGGAAGTCAACAGAGACAGAAGCTTTAAGAATACCAAAAGCAAACCTGAAAGTCTTATAGGTTGACATAATGCAAAAGTGACCTGTCAGCCATCAAATATCCTGAGGTTGCTGGGTGTGGGCTGTTCTTCTCAGACAGCAGCCAGCAGACTCCCTCCCGGGAGTGGCAGCCACATCTCTTGTCTGCTGCACATGGCATTTTCCCCAGCAGTTCCATTTGCTGAACACAAAGAGCAAGCCTACAACATTAAAGAACACTCCCCTTCTTTGAAGTTTAGATTGTTTGGCTTGCCTGGCTACAAACTAAAACTGCACCTTAATCATCCAGCTTTGAAGTTCTGTAAATCTACAGCTGCAGAAAAGTAAGGACCACTTGGCAATAAAACATTCATTATTAAATTCTTTTGAATTAAAGTAGAGAAGGCTTTCCTGAAGCTGAAACTTTCTTTTTTGCCCACTAGAAATGAAGACATAAGTGAAAAATTGACAATGACTTGCCAGATCAGAGAATGACATTTTATTGCCCAGTTTTGAACAGTATTGAGCCAGTGCTCAGGGAATGGCCAAAGAAAACAAAAACATTTATTGGAGAAAGACTTATGAGAAAACAGAAGGTTTTAACAACAGGCTGCAGAGGTTAATAAATAGTTTCATTGTTTTGATTCCTTATTTAAGGTGTGTGTGTGGATGTAATTGATAGGAGCTTGATGGAGGTTAATAGGAAAAATAAAGGAACCCTTACTTGCATCTTTCCAGAATATGTCATTGCTGCATGTTTACCAGAGGGTATGAGTAGGGTAAGGCTGTATCACCAAATGAGACCTACAGAAAGTCTCCATAGGCACAACAGTCTGCATAGCAAAGGATACACAGCAAGAGAGAACACTCTACTTTGGCTTGGCTGTTTCATTTCAGGCATGCCTGGAAACCTTGCAGCCTCAACAAAATAGAGAATTAATCCAAAACACAGGGTAGCCTGGATGGAATACTAGTGAGGAGATAAAATGGTGCATTGTGAGAATAAAGCTCACTTGGAAAAAAAGAGGCTTCAGCTACAACATGGTACAAAAGAACTAAGACACAAAATCCTGTACTTCCTGGGATTTCAGGCTATAAGATACTTTGGAGAATCAGTTTCCAGTTCCCATCTCTGCTGACCACTTCCTGTATTAATCTGGACAAGTTCCCTCTCAAGGCTGAACCAGGAGGGTTTACCCGGGAGTTTTGTTTTCCATACAACCAATATTTCTGGCCATGAACTTGTCCATAGCCCAGCTTCTGTCCATAGACCATCTGAACCCGTGGAAAAGAGATCACAGATCATACACAAACCTCACTGCTCCTGATGGCTTGCCACTTCCCTGTTCAGGGACACAGAGAACAGCAAGGTCAGATCCACTGGAGCCTGTGGCTACTATAGTTTTTATGCAACCACATTTTTGATGCTATGCCTAGGGCACTCTAATCATATAGAGCCTTTGAACAACCACATTTACTTACTGGGAATGATGTCCTTATTCAGATGACAGTAAAACCCTCTGCAAATGAAGTGCTTTCTGAAAGGGAGTCAAAAGGGATTGCCTTAAGTACCTGGATGGAAAGTGGTTCAAAAGCTGTCAGGAGTCCAGCTTCTTCAAAGCAAGATTAGCGGCAGACTGATACTAAACAGCTCAAGGAGAAGCTCAGCTACCTCAGCATTTCCCACTCAGACACACAGTGCTTTGGCACTTCCCTGTCCTGGAAGCAAGAAAGGAAAGGACAGCACACAGCATAGAGGGCACCAGAAGCAATCAGGATCCCTACCCTGCCAGTGGGCCCGATTCAGGAGGTGTTCTGTACAGCTTGATGGATTTCACAGATCAGACAGATTTTGGCAGAAACAGGCTCCAAGAGGAAACACCCTCAGTTCAGTCAGCTGACAGTTTTCCTGTTGGCAGTGACTTACTAAGAGTACAACTGGCTGCTGTTCCCTGAACATTCCTCAGTCATCTCTTAAAGGCTGAATCTTACATTTCCTAGTTGTACCATCAGCCCCGTCCTGCAATGTCTTCTGCAGGCACAGGTAAGGCAGGTACCTTTCCTAAGCCCCTGTTTAGAAATATATTGCTACTGTGGCACATGCTATAAGGGAAGGAAGCATTGGACAGCTGGGTGCCCCCAGGAAACGAGCAAAAATCATCCTATGCACCCTTGTAAAGTGGCATTTATATGTACACACATACAACAAAACTCTAAAAAAGAATTCAGCATAATCAAATTAATAATCCAGTTATTAATTTGAAGTTAATAAAGTTATTTTTCCTTCTTTCTAATAAAAGCTTTGCTGAAATGATTCTATCCTTAATAATTTCTGAATTATTGTGTAAATTTTTGTACATGTGTACACATTTCACTCAACAAAATACCAAATAGTTGGTACCAGCATCTACATGTCAGTTTAACTAAATTATCACATCTCAACTGCTAGTTCTTGTGCAATCCCATTTTAAAATAGAAACCCAGAATAAAACACAAAGGTAATGCAAATTTGTTTTCTTTAACATTTTTTCAAAACATTTTCCTCAACTTTACACCTGTGATGAAAACCTATACAATTCCCATTTGCATGTATGCCTTAGAAAAAAATTCATATTCAAACAAGGAATTAGACAAATGCACATATTAGGTAAACACATACATACATAAATGCCAAGATATATATATATATGTGTGTGTGTGTGTATATATATTATATATATATATATAATTAGCCAGGTGAGCAAGTCAGATTCCTCAGATCCTCTGGAACTAATGCATGTCCCAGATTCAAGAAATCCCTGCTACTTGCCTTTATGCAAAGCCTACATCTGGACTGCTGGCTAAACAACAAATGTCACAATAAAGATCCATGCAAAGGAAGAAAATCATTTACAATCAATGTGTGTATTAGGAGTTTACTACACTGTCTATTTCTCCAATGCTAGAGGCAGACTGCTCTCATGAAGAGTTTTGTATGTACGTGGAGAAAAATCAATATTTCCTGAAAAAGCCCACATGGCAATTCATAGTGAACCTCACAACAGCAAGCTGAAAATCCCTGTGGAGTCATGTACTCAGGTACCCCTACATGGGAAAGATGCTAAGAGGAAATATGCTGTTCCTTCACTAGGTATTATTTATTATTTCAGTGTAGATTGAAAAGAAGATGCTCCTTTTGTACAAAAGAAACAAAAAATAGTAGAGCATTACTCAGCTGCCTACCTAAACTTATCTGTAAAAACAAACACACATATTCTCTGTTGCTGTTTTGTTCTACATCAGGGATTCCATCCCTGTGCTAAACACATGCTCCATATTTGAGGAGTTAAACATCCTCTCGCTTAGTTGACTTTTCTGAATGTAAAATGCAAGATAATAACATACACTGTATCTTGAACCAAAACTGCACAGAGCATAACAAAAACCCCAGTGCTACACGACAGGCAGTATGAATAGATCCATTCCCACTGCTTGTTAATTCAAAATAAATCCTTTACTGTGATTTAAAGCAAAACAGACAACACTAAACACACCAAAAAAATCATGACTTACCCTTTCGGAGACACTTGCTTTTCTTAAGATATTTGGCAGTAAAAAACGGCATGGCTGCAACACTAAGGTTTCAGCCAAAGCTGACCTTTTATTACCAAGTGCTAAGACAGAAATGAACGGACCAAAAAGAGAAAGCAAATTATTATACCAGATCTTTAAAATGCTCAGAGATGAGCAAAGGGAATTCAGACTGGGATAAAGTATGTCAAGTTGCACGGTGGGGATTGCAGATATCTTTCTGCTCATTAGCACTGCTGTTCGAGTTATTTAAAGTGTGCTCGGGGGAAATGAGGACAATTTCCATGACAATATGTACAGTATCATATAAGGAGGAAGCATTTTTTAGGCAGAACTTCTGGATTACTCAGCTGCTACAGCAACCAGCAATATGTTGAGAAGAAAAAAAAACCCCACAACAGGTTTGGATAACATAAAAAAAAAAAAAAGAAAAAGCCTGATTCTATTAACCACTTCTTGTCTCGAGTAGAAGATTTATCACTATAAATCTCCTGTCATGTCACTGGCTTATCTCTTCATTTCCTCCTTAGGCACTTCTGGCTATCTCCTCATTTCCACTTAGGCACAAGAAACCTTGCTTCAGGATGTTTTGATCCCAGACAGTTATCCCACTACCCCATGCCTCAGTTTCCCTGTTTTTCAAATGGGGCAACAGTGTGACAATTCTTTCATTTAAAACAAACAAACAAACAAACTTCAAGACTCTTGGACAGTAGGTAGTAAGAGTAGAAGCAGGGCTTAATCCCAGTGCTTTGTCCTACATTATTACAGCAGTTTATTTCCCCTCACTCTACCATGCTGCTTTTAGGTCTCCTAAAAATCTTTTGCTTTTATTCAACCAAGATGACCTAATTTTGAATTCAGTCTTATTCCTGTTGCTTCTGCTGCCTCTCTGGAGAGTTTAAGGCAGTTTGGTACTGACTTCGTATCTTTTCAAATTCCATAGAGTTGGGACAGCACATTTAATGGCAATGACATTTATCTGTGTTTGCCTCCTTCTAGTCCCCAACCTCTAATTCACTCAACCACAGCATATTGGTTGGGCAGGCAACACCTCATTCCTTGGAATGTAGAGGACAATGCCATGAATCTGACTACCCAGTCTTGGGCACAGTAGTGTTTCTTTGCTTCAAGTCCTTCTATGTGTAATGAATCAAAGATGGAACTCACCCTTTTAAAGGTTCATAGACTTATGGAAAATGCAAAAAAGCAAATAATCTATACTTGCAGTGGTGCTTTAGTGCTTGGCTTTTACTGATTCCAGCCTTTGGGGTACTGCCAAGTCAGCACTGCACTAAGATACAAGAAAGCAGCTACCTGTAAGCAAGGGAGAACATTTACAATCTATAACCATTAACCTACTGACTGGATGTGAAGTCAGGTTTCTAGATTGGCAAAGCAACTGATCCAAAGGAAACCAGTACTACTCTTATAAGAGTATACTCTTATAAGTAAAAGAATATATATACAATGCTATAATGAAGACTGTAAAAACCAGGGGTGCACTCCACAAGATAGGAAGCTCATAGCTGTGCCTTTTCTTGAGCCATTTGTTGTCAGCACAGAAATAAATATTAAGGTTTTTTGGAGAAGTTTTATGCTCAAGGAAAATCCATTCAGCATACCATCTGAAAAACTTCACCACAGTTTAGTATTCATAAAGCCCATGATGCTCAATAGGATGGCACTGTTCTTGTATCTGTACCATCATACAAAAAAACCTAAAGGAAACAACCAAACAACTGTCTGTCCTTTCATTAGATAGTTTTGAAATCAGCTGACAAGATTTCAGGTATAAATAATTCTTCCACAGCACACCTCAAGCTAAAGTCAGGTTAACCTGATAATTGTAAAACCCTATTTGGTGCTAAAGCATGTATGGAGCAGAGAGGAACAGTACAAACGGAAGAGAAAAGAAAGGAGTCCCTAATAAGTCAGTGACAAAGGCAAGTTCCATCTGTGAAGCACTGCAGGCTGTGGGTTGGACTTGGGGAATGTACAAGTACCATAATGAGGAGGAAGCATTTTTTCAGGTAGAACTTTGGCATTGCTCAGCCGCTACAGCAACAGATCACCTTGGAATGGAGGCCCAAGCTTGCTACTGCTCTGCCTTGGAGATGGCCCAATCTACACCATATTTAATCTGGAAACAATGCCTGATCTTGTATCATCAAAAAAAAACCTCACACATTCCCCCAGATTTAACAAAATTTATGGCCTCACAACTCCTTCCATGGATATCTGGAAATATTTGGGGATGTGGGCCCTTTTCGTCACTCCTAATTCCTTCCAGCAGACCCTAAACAAAGATTTGCACTAGAATCTGGTTATTTTGAAGGAGAAGTTCAGCAGTTAGGATAAACTCTGAGTTCATCCCTGAACCTCATGACACTTTCTCCCGCTATTACTGTGTGGTACATGGGAAAAAATGTCATGCCCAAACACCTCTCAAAACTCCAGCTTCCTCTTTGGCAGCAGACATGTCCCACACTCAGTGATACACCAAGCTGGAGTTCCTGATGAACTAAGTCTGCTATTTTACACTCAGTAAATATATTAAAAAAAAAAAAAAAAAAAAAAAAAGAAGATTAAAAAAAAAGAAGAAAAAAATCCCCACTAAAAACCACAGCACAACCACAAGGGAACTCCCTTCTCTGCCAGTTTAACACAGGGTCAAATACAGACTAATGCAGTAATCCCTCCCAGCTGCCTAAGATTCTGGCCCTTTAATGACCTTGCACAAAACCCTAGTGCTTTTAACTCTAGTACCCTATATTCTGCCTCATTTCCAACTCACTCTACCCTTGGAGCTAAAAGCAGAGGTTGCCCTCCTGTTAGACTTGCAATTTCCAGGGAGAACTTTGAACTTACATAAACAAACATTTGTATCTCTCATCCAGGGCAATGAAACACGGGATCTCTCTCTTCCCCTCCCCACCTCCTACCACCACAGCCTACTTTGAGAAACCCTAAGACCCTGTACCTTCAAGATGAGAGAACTGTTTATTCTTTATCCTCTAGCACTCTTCTGTTACTCAGGCACAGATTTCCTTAATCAGCTCTCCAAATCAGGTAAATCAGGTAAAAATTTCCATCCTAACAAAAGTCTGCAGACACAAGAACAGAATGAGTTGGACCCAAACCCTCAAATGTTATCATTCACCCACAGTTAAGTCTGCTTCCTTTAGCAATGCCTTTACAAAGGGCTAGATAAAACTGGGACTGCAAGAAATCTAAGATTTTTCTGTTACATATCATCATACCAAAACCACATTAGTACAAGATTAGTAGGTTTCTCCTCTTTTATTCATCCTCCTTCCTCCAACTTCAGATCCCAGTTCAGAGAGACTGACTTAAGAGTGCACAGAGCACAACCTTTACTGTTAGCAGGAGTGTGGAGAAAAGCACCCGAGACTCTTCATACTGTATTTTCTGTAACAAATTTCAGTATCAGGTTCCAAAACACTTTACTGAAAAACAGCATCATCTTCTCCATCTTACAGATGGGAACTAGAGAAATGGATTGTGACTTCTGTACAACCACCACAATACTAAAAAAGGGAACAACAGGGAGATTTTTCTGATATGCAAGCAAGCAGCACATAGCTTTTTGGTTCCTCTTCTCTCTCCTGTGGCCCAAGAGGATTTTACCATCTTAGACGAACCATGAAATGACTGACAACAAACACAAAAACTCCTGATTTCTATTAAAGGTCATTAGTTGTTTGCACATGTTGAAATTTTCCACTGAATTACAGCCTTGGGGGATTTTCTCCTGTTATTTCTCATCTGGGCCTAGTTAGCATGAAGGAAGAGAGAAAGGCAGTAAAGACCCCACCTTATTTTTACAGGATCTGATCACAGACTATGTGATAAGACTGTGTGGCTCTCATAGCCCTTGAATGCCAGTGAGCAGTGGGCAGGAGGAGTGGAGGTGCCCTCCACCACACAGTAACACGATGCTCTAGAACAGCAGCTGATAGAGAAGCAGGTGCTCCCTCCCAGCCTCCAGCACTGTGTCCAGGCTGGAAAGGGACCAAGGCTCTGCAGCCCAACACGGTAAATGAGCAGGCAGGTGGCTGTCAGAGGATGGCATGGCCACGTGCCAGGCAAAAGCTGCTGTGCTATGCAAGCCCAGACACAGGAGTGATACCGTATGACTGCAGTAATACTCACCTCAGCCTGCTTCCATATCCCCAACTCCTATTTTATCAGATGAAAAGAGCATGCACTCAGGGTACCAGTTTAAAAAGATTTCTCCCCCCTACAAAGTGACCAGGAGAGATTTCTATCTGTTGCTGATTGGGCTGATAAAAGCAGTCTTTTTTCCTTTCAGCAGTTTAGAACTAAGCCTGCCCTAGAACAAGTAGGGTCATTTTAGTCTGTGACCACATACATTAATTGTATCTGCAGAACAAAGGAATCTCAGGTCAATTAAAAAGATCCTGTGGCTATAATATTCTTCTGGGAAGATGCCATCTACATATGCTTATTACAGCCACATAAATCCCACCCCCTCATTTGCCTCAAGCAAGTAATTGTCTTTAAAAGCAAGCAAAATAATTATTTTTCCAACATACTTGTCATCATTAATTATGGCCAGAATAGCCAAGTAGGAGCTCATGCCCAGGCTTTTAAATGCTTGTAGCTAGTTAGCATGGCTGCCTGTAACTTTTCAGCTTTTTCTGCAGTGTTAACATTAACATACTATGGCTTCATTAAATCAAGGCAACCACTGATGAGCTAAGTATGATTCATCTGAGAACACTGAGACCCTTCATGCTTATCTGTCCCCTAGCAAGAATGGGGTTTAATTTATGCCTATGTATAAGTATATTCGAGCACTGCTGGCTGTATTCCTAATGTCACATTCAGGCAAACATGTTCCAATGAAGAATAGATTTTAAAACACAACGACTGGAAGCTGCAGGAATTAAATGCCAGAAGTCCACCGAGTTAAAGGCACTTCATGGGCCTCTTTTGCAAAGCTATGTGGCATTAATCTACAAACATGGGATACTAGCCTCTGAAAAACCAGAATGAAAACTTTGGCCTGGCTCCTGTACTTCTCCCTGAGCCAAGTCTCCCACTGAAGTTGATGGGACTTTCCCTGCATAAAGGCTACAGAGTTTGCCCTACTTTTCTCTTTTTTTTTTTTTTTTCCCCTAGTTTAACAGGACAGGCAATGGTAGGGAAAGAGATGCTGTTTCCCTACTACACAGAGGATAGATAGATGTGCTGGGTAGCTGTGATGTGATGAAAATCCACCTGGTTCAGAAGATTACAATGTAGTGGGAAGTCCACTGATAGTTTCCAGAAGGCATTTTTATCTTAATTGATTTTTGAATGACATGTTTTTAAAGTAACAGTGACTTATGTTGGTTAACCAGCCTGAACACAAGGTGGCTTCTGAATCATTGCCACTCCAGGCATTCAGAAATTTCAGGTCAGCCCACCAAAATCAGGAGATGGGCTTCCAACCAATGGGAATTTTTTATTACTATCTACCTTCTGGTTTCTGAGCCTTTGCCAATCCTATTTGGTATCTTTATTTTAAATCCATAAGCACTGAGAGATTTATTCCTTATTAATGAAAGCTGCAAGTTTTACATAATCATATTATTCAGAATAAGGGTTTTCAAGGGAAAACACATACACAATGAGACAGAGCATATGACTTCAGGTCTAGGTACTCTAAACAGGAAATCCCACAGCCTTGTCACATTTTTCTTAATTCACTTTGGAAATGAAATAAATTAAATTACTCAGGTATCTAAACCAAGATGAGGACAGATGTATCTATAGCACTTATAAAGCAGAGCAAGACAAAGTAGTAAGTTTGTAGTGCTTAGTTAAGAGATACTGATACAATAAACTGATTGGTAACACATTTTTACTGCTTCAACTGAGTGTAAAGCATGGCTTTTAGTGACACAGTAGGTAAAACAGAATATAATAAATCACTAAACCGGTAAATGTTGTGAGGCTGGGGAAGGAGCCCTTGCTTACAGCCTCAGCACAGGAAATAGCAATTCTGTTCCTAGTCCTACTAGCAAGACGTTTAGCACAGACACATGTACTCTCCACCCCAAATAGGATAATGGAAATTGAGACAAAGCAGATCCACTGGTCAGAAGCCCCAGACTGTCAGAAGCCCCAGACAAGCTCCCCAAGCACCACAGTCTCTTGCTGGATGCTCCAGCACAGCTACTCAGAGGGCCACAACTCTGCCCCACATGCACAGCCGAGATGATGAAAGGCCCCAAGCACCAGTTAAGGGAAAAGGTTTGTTTTCTCTTCAGAGAAAGCTCCCATTTTCATCCTCATTACCCAATTGCCACTCCACAGTATCTCAAGCATAGATAATGCACCACAGCAATGCCAGTCACACCACGCAAACCTCCCCGGGCTTTTAGTAGGGAAGGGGAAAGAGGAATAAAATAGTAAAATGCAAATCAGTCACGTACTGAATTTCAAAGCTGCCTTTAATTACAATTTCTTCCTGTTTCCCTGGATGTTTGGAGCACTGCTCTAAGCAAGCCAAACTGATAAACAGAGTCCTGATCATCTTATTAAACTCATTCAAGCATATAACATCTGCCTTGGCAAGTCACTGGCTTCAAACAGAATCTGAATTCAATGCTACAGTCAGGCAGAAGAATCAAGGTACTATACTTCAGTATTTCTATTTTCACATCCCTCCACTGGGCAGAGACTGAGACAGAACTTCTCTTTCATGCACAAATGTGAGGAAACAAAGACAGCACAGGTTCCTGTAAGACTCCTAAACAAATGTGCATCTTCTTTAAGGGTTACACCACTGCTTTCCTGGGACCTGCACCCTTTAGTCCTGCACTCAGGCATGGATGACGCCTCCTCAGGGCAGCAACTTGACAGTGAGCTTTCTATTCTCCCTTTGCCTCTACCAGAGATGACAGCAGGCAAACACCTCCTCTTGCAAACTGACAATTACAACAGTAATTGTCCCACCTAGAAAACAGGCCTATTCAATCCAGCAAAAGCTGCCTGTATTTCAAGGTGCAGCAGGAGAAATAAATACAACCATGTCACTGGGCCAAATTCTCAGCAATAATCGTGTCAGCATAGCCCAATTTATCCTCAGCTGAGGGATCTTACCCCACTTCTTTCCAGCAAAACCATAGCTGAGAATTTTAGGCCTCTTCACTGAGCTCCAGGACTAAATTTATACCAGGAGCTTTTCCAGTGATGCCAGAGGGGTAGAAGACTGAAGCATCATTCCAGTACACCTTCAGCTTAGACTAATGGAACTGCAGATATGCTACCATAATGCATCCTGTAGTCCACACTGACAAAACCCTCATGGTAAAGACAGGTAATGGATATTTAACTGCACTGGCAATGTCTGCTAAGGCAGATGGGTTCATCAGAGAGGGCATCTATTTTCACCCTTGACCAGTAAAGAGAGCATAATGTACATTCAGCCTCAGACTGGTACACCTAGAGTAATTTAAGTACCTTTATCCACAGAAGCATCTTCACAACAGAACAGAGACAGAAGAAATGAAAGCTGTATTTCAAGGATATCAGAACAGTTTTTAATTCAGTGCAAATAGGTTTGACCTAAATTAAAAACTCTCAAGATGTTACATTTTGCAGAAAGTATTTCAATGTCTTTACTGATAAATATGTTTCTTATCTAAAAGCTGATCTACAACAGAAGAAAAGCTCAGGCAAAAGCAATCAATGCAAAAATAAACTGAAAACACATTTGAAAGACAGTTTGCTGTCTTGAGATAACACAACATTATTTTTTTGCTTTGCTGAAAAGCAATTTCAATATCTCTGCCATCTGATTTTCCCCAGGAAGCCTTAACTGGTATCTTTCCCCAGATTTCTTACCCTGCGATCATCACTTTCACAGGAAAAAATGTAGGCAAGTAACAAAAAAAAAAAAATCCAAGAAAAACAGAAACCCACAAAAACCCCCAAACCCCAAAAAAGACAGCCAAACAACCAAAACCACGAAAACCCCCCCAAACAAACCAAACAACAAAACACACTTTTACTTTTCTCCAGTAATATCTAGATTAAGCCCTAAAAGCTTCTCTGTTCACAAAAGGCCTGCAGGGTGAGAGTGTGACAGGGGCTCAGACAGCTCCTTTCCCAGTGGAGTCGAGCAGAGGGCAGGAACCATTTGCACACTCTGTGCTCGAACTGCTTTGATCCATCAACACCACCAACTAAACACTTCACACCACCAGCCTCACTGATAAGGACTCTCAGGATCTTCATCAGTCTTCTATTGCACACAGGTCCACAGCCCATAGGTGTCACTTCTCAGAGTCTGCATTACTTTGCTCTACTCTTTTGTCCTTACAGACTGAAACAGTCTCTCTTCCTTTCATACTGAATATATAGATGTGAGGCTTGATGTACTATGCAAATTCATCACCATTCTGCCTTAAATTGCACTCTGGCTCCTCCAAGTTTCTTTCCCCCATTGCACAGCAGAAAAACATCCCAATACACTTGAAGACAATGCAGTGATACACACTCAAACGCCTGAAGAGCCAAGAACTGAGATGTTAACTCTAACACCCACTGGTGGTGATGCAAATATCCTCATATAACAGGTTAAGATGATTTACTGCTAATCATTTGCACACAAACACCCAGGTAACACACTTGTACCCCCCTTCCCCCCAGCTGCATGATGACAATATCAATTTTAGAGTTGGGGACAGCTCCCTACAGGTGACAAAAAATTATGTTTTTCCATCATGGTACTACTTCAAAAGATTGATAATTAGATATTTAGAAAAAAATCATTATTGATTGGATTTGATAATAAGGGTTCAATGACTTATGTCAAATACATAATGCAGCCCCAGGGTGGGGAGGGAGGGGGATGAGGTCTCAGGATAGAAGAAGGATCAGAGCAGGGGTATTCAAAAGCCTCACATATTTTAGGCTCAAAAGGGTTGGATCTCACAGCTTTATCTAACAAAATGGAAAATGAACCATATTCATTTCCAAGCCTGGAACACCTTGATTCACAAGTTCCAGTCCCCAGTATCAGCAGTAAATAAATTGTTTAGTTCAGGGTATACCATGTACTCCTCAATGCTGCTAGCTGAAACAAGTTTCAGATCATCACACAAACTTGGGACTTTAATCAAAACAAAGAAACTAAACTAAACCAGCAGAAGAATGCTATATTCAGTCAGATCAGAGCTGGATGTATAGGGAGAGGGCACAGACAAAGAAGAGGATGGGGGGGTTTGTTGTTGTACATAGCATGTATGTACATTTGCGTGTTACAGCTCTCAGCTACTAACACGTGTGTTATCCCACGTGTTTCTAATCCCATTCTAAAGACATTTTGGTTTTAGGTCCCATAATAAACTACAGAAGGAAAGCTGCAAATTAATTGTGAGTTGTCAAATAAAAAAATACTCTCGTTCATTTTTAAAACCAAGTATTATAATAATTTAAGTGATCGTATCTGCTGTGCTATAAATAGTCCTGAATACTTAATTACTCCCTTTTTGTTTTGCCTATACTATTCAGAATTATATCCAGTTCTACTGTACCCACCTCTCAATCACTTCTTCTCATGATCTAGGCAGTTTCTTGCTGCATGGAAGCCATCCATACACTTGAAACTATTTGTGGTGCTTTTACAGTTGGTATGTACCTTTTAGGAATTGTTATAACAGAATAGAGGAGATCAAGAATATGATCAAAGTCCTTAATCCATTTTACAAGACAGAATATCTGTGAAGAGTTACAAATGGACAGATGACCCCAGGAAATGGGTTCCCAAGTAATTGCCAGAAAGAAAAACATCTTAATTGCATAACTGAAGGTATTTTCTCTATTTTTGAAATGGATGCAAAGCTGTCAACAAATCTCCAGCCATATCCTATTATGGCACAGAACAGACATCCTGCTATGGCACTTGAGGGAGGCTTGGAGCACAAACCCCAGGTCTGATTATAAACCTGCAGATGAAAAAGGCAGGCCACTACAAGCTCAACTTTCCAGGTAGCCTTGCTTTACTCAAGTCAGCAGTCCTATACTGAATTATGTCTGTTGAGTACCATCCCTGTGAAAAAGAGCGTGCAGGGCAGCAGCATAAATTCAGGTAACTGTTTCTTTTATGGCAGGCCCTCTCTTCCAAATGCCAGGCTTTGCTTTATATGTTTCTATAAAATACTTCTAGGTTTTTCCATTTTCTCTCTTAGGAGAAATGTATATGTAGGACAGAAAGTAAGTGAAAGTGAAATCAAAACGGTCTCAACATGCACAAGGAATACAGGAAAAGCTTCTGATATTCAATACCAACATGACAGTGATGATGACTAATACACTCTCACTGGAGAAGTCAGACCTTCAATAAAAGTGGACAAAGAGGTAAAACATGCATAGCAACTTATTCTTACATTTCAGACTCAGGAATTGCCTATCAGAATTTGATCATCTTCCCCAGGATACCAGTGTCTTGGTGGTGGTGTGGTACAGAAGGGAAACAAGACATTTCCTCCTCTAATTTTTTTGCTTTGCTGTTTCTTCCCCATTCCTGCAATGTACGTGTACAGTGTGGTTTCAGAGTATGGCAGTAGGATGTCTGCATTTTAAATCCTAGCACTCGTGCCTTTGATCCCTGGGTGGCTATATTTAGGACCTCTGAACATGCTGCTGCAACCAGTGTGAGAACCCTTTCTGGAGTCATCTTGTCTCCTTAGATCTTTTCTGATACACTAATTAGAGTGAGCAGTACTTTAGCTAAGAATGCATCAGACTTTTCCTGTTTTGAAGCACATTGCAGAGGATGTCTTCTTGTGCACTGAGTGCATAATAGACATGGTGCTGAGCACTGTCAATCTGCTATACCTGGACAAGGACCCTTGCTGAGGCCACTGCTCAGCTGCAGCCACCTTTCCTGAAACTGCATCCACAGCACTGCCACCGAAAGAACAGGCTGGCTCAGACCAGCTAGCCTAAGCAATCATACCACGATAATCCACTGAGCAAGATAAGTGGGGTTAAAAACAGAAATTGCCAAACTTCCCTGTGTTCAGCTCCTGATTAAATTCAGCATTTTGCATTATTACCCAGCACTAGGCATTGCAAAACTCCTTCAGTTACCTGTAACACAACTATTTGGCACAGGATTACCCATCTTGCATGCTGGGCAGCTCACCCTGGGCAGCAAGGGTTGCGTGGTCTGGGATGGATCTGCCACTCCTGCCCAGTACTGACAGCTGTCCAAGTCTTTCTGTCCTGGTGGACAGGAGTCAAGTAAACTCAGCTAAGAGTCTGACTGAGTCAGGGAGAGCATCTCTGCAACTGATTCTTCTGAGACAGAGCCTTCTCACCTGCCACTTCTTCTGACCTGGCCTTCAGGTCTTTCCTGCTGCCCTCTAAAGCACTACCTTTTCCCTCAGCACTTTCCTCACCAGATCTTCCCCCAGACTGATTTCCTAAGGCCAGTGGATAATTCCCAGTCTAAAACCTCTGGAGAATTATCTGGCATTCAGCCCGCTCCATCCAGGAGCCAACAGAACAGAGCTAAGACTGGTTGTTGGACTTGCAGGGCCCCACACAGTACTTCTGACAATTAAGTTGCCTCATTTTGCTCTAATAACTTTGCACACATGACAGTGTTTGCTGGGTGGACAGTCCTGCTCTGAACAGGAACATGGCTTTGATTCCTTTGCCACAGCTCCCCATACGCAAAATGGGGAAGAGGACAAGTTATTTCTGTCTTGTGTAACACGGCAGAGGCTCCACAACAATTAATGCTGGCTACAAAATCACTTAATAAGGCATGACTGATCTAGATCAGGAACAGACACAATCACATTTCTGTCAAGTTAAGGAAAGCACACAATAGTTTACATCAGCTTTATGCCAGCTGCAGGAGGAAAGATACCTAATCCAACACAACTGGAATGATAGAAGCAGACCATATCTATAGAAGCAGACCATATCTGTGTAAAAATAAAGCTCGCTAGTTTACAGCCTGAGGGGATCTCTTTTCCTTTTTTTAAAAAAATTGAAACATCAAAAAGAATTTATATCAGAACAGTACTTTGGATCACATGTCTACATCTTTGGTGCTAACACCTCCAAAACAGTGTTCATTTTTTGAACAGCCTCAGACTGTCAACTCTTCAGTACATGTTACATCTCTCATCAAATACACACAGTATGAGGCTCTAGTCCCAGCTGTTTTTCACGTTTTGTATCTAGATTTTTGTTTGCATCTCCATTTAGAGGTTTCCAACCTTTCTCTCTCCCCAGAGAATACATCTTTTAATGTTTTATTTAGTGTTCAGACAATATCTTCATAAAGATCTGTAAATAGAAATATGTGAGAGCATGTGAAGATAGTACAAGCGTTACAAACGGTAGTGACAGAAGTAGAACAAAGAATCCTAGATAGGTTGCAAAGGCAAAAATAAACCACAGGAGATGAAAAATAATGTATTATGTGAAAACAATGCATATGCTATGGAAAAATGAATCCTGGCAACCACCACAGTTGACAGGGAACGGTTCATTATGAAGGAATTTGTATGTGATAAAAGCAGTAAAGAAGGCATTGTTTGGTCTGCAAAGTAAGTGATCTCACATCATCAATCCTCTTCCAACATACCACATGGCTCTGTGGACTTAAGATGCTTTTGCACAGCTACCTGCTGTATGCCCAGCTGAACACCTTCTCTGCCTCACAGAGAGGATTCTTTCCCTGCTACTCTTGTTTGAATTAAGTGATTTTACTAAAACTGGAACAAGACTAGTTTCTGTGAAAATCAGACTTCTGTGAAAGCTTTAGTTTTCAACAAAAGTACCAGGTGACCTAGCCATGAAAAAGCAAAGTTAAGTAAAATGGTTACTGGCTGTTCAGTTACTATACAGCCTACATACAAGCTACTGTAAACAGTTTGGCAAGGCTATCACAACTACTTATGTGATTCAGAACTAGTTCTACCCCTTCTCCCTGCACATATACCATGTAGGGTTTTCTTATAAACTGCTATCAAGCATGCTGAGTTGTTATTCAACCAGGCAGGCAGTTTTGTAGCTGTCACCAGTAGGTACAAACCTTACTGTCCTGCACTGACACACATGCCTTAATGCTGTCTCATGCTTCCCTGGGATTTTCTGTAAGATATCCATTTATACTTTAAGACTACATCTTCTGAAATGGGATAAGAAACTGAACTTCAGCATTAGTGTCTACAATACTATCCAGAAATAAGCCAGAGAACATGATGCAAACCTCAAACCATGGAGAATATACACAAGGAACAATTCAAGTTGACCCTCATCCTGAACAGGCAATCATTTCAGCACTCCATGGCTTCAAGACAAGA
The DNA here is from genome assembly GCF_041296385.1 of Aphelocoma coerulescens. Classification (NCBI taxonomy): domain Eukaryota; kingdom Metazoa; phylum Chordata; class Aves; order Passeriformes; family Corvidae; genus Aphelocoma; species Aphelocoma coerulescens. The sequence continues at coordinate 18,843,702 of NC_091020.1, forward strand.
AAGTGAGTATAAAAAAAAGTGATGCAGAACTTATTAAAAGGGACATGAAAACATCACAGGGCTATGCTACTAAGTCAGAAAAAAATTCCAAAGCATTCTGAAAGCCAACAACCTGGAGTACCAAAGGCCAAAGCTGTAGGGAGAGTGGGCTAGCTGGCCCCTTCACGAGCCTGCTAGGACCTTCAGTTCCTGCAAGATCTTTCCCACCAAAAGCAGCAGGGGTGCCACTTTGGGCTTAAAGGGGAAACCAACGGGACAGAACAATAATGATACAACATGGAATCCATCTTTCCCCCTGCTTGCAGGGAACCCTTGCTAGAAGCCACAGCAACAGTTCCTTGTCTCTCTCTTCCCTCCAGCTGGACTGGTGTTAATAGCAGTGAGGTGCACACACTTTCTAATCAACTTATTTAAAACTGTTTATTACAATATATACACACCACTTGCCTGTTTATGACAAAAATTAATCTCAAAGGCTCAACTGCTACAATATTAACGAATCAGTGTGGTGCAACAAACAAAGTGGTTTTTCTAGTAATAGCAAGATTGTCTTTTGAGTCACAGTTAAAGAGACTGACTCACTATCTCATTGCTGGTTTAAGATTAAATCTACTCTGATCTCATATTTTAGCAGTCTTACTCCACCTATACACCTCTGCTTGGGAGTGGATTCTGCTCTCCCCATATTCTTGTACAGTAAACACAGTGTAAATAAAATAATTGAATACTGATGTCTGTAGCTTTACTGAATGAGGGTTTTTTAACTTCTCCATCCATCAAAACTTTAAGTGTTTACCCCCAAACTTATGTGGATGCTATTATGTCTAATTTCAGTCAAATACCCTTACAGTCAATTCCTTTCATCCTTCTCACTTACGTGTTTATATAAAAATAAAGATGTGTATTTTTAACTCTATATAGAAATATATTTTGGTTTTAAGAGCTGTGTTGAATGCTGTACTACACTGAGCCAGGAAGGAGTGGTCCTTCTAAGGATGATAACTGATCTGTTTATGGGTAAGTGGTAACTACATGCTACCTACTCTCTGGTGGATGATGGCCCACAAGCCAGCACTTTCACAGAAGCTAATGGGACAGTTAACATTTCTGCCCAAATTGCACTGAAACTGAATTTGTTGTGAAGTTACAAATAGCAGGGAGTCTCTGGATCTTCTTAGAAACTATTTAAAATATAAGTGGATGAATGTTAATATTTGTTGAGAAGTAAATACATTATTTTATTGTAATGTCTCTTTAGGGCTCAGATACATTTCAGAGGAGCTGACAAAATCACCTTGCCCACTCTGTGATTCTGGGAAAAATCACCCATACAATTCATACAATTGGCCATACCCATTCAAAGAGATGTGAAAAATAACATTTTAAAAGAAAGTTTGGTCTCCCCCATTTCTTCTAACACAAATGAATCTCTGAGTATGCAGCAATCTACAATATTATTTCTTATTCTAACTCTGCTTATAAAGTTCTTTTTGATGACAAGTTAAACCTCAAAAGTATTTGAATGCATGGGGGAAATCTAGCAATGAGATTTCACATATCTTGGATACCTCCTTGTCCCAACTCCCACACCCAATGGAATAGCTGCACTCAAAAGAACACCACTTACTCAGGCTCAGAATTTCACACTGATAACCCAAGGAAGAACAGATCGAGTCACCACTAATCATGATTGTTGCAACCAAATCCCTAAAAGCTCCCCAAAGATGTGGCAGGAGGATTAGCATTATAACCTGGCAGGTAAACCTCTTTCAGAGACAGCAACCCAACTTCTCTATTCAACCCAGCTTCCTCACTTCCATCTCAGCTGTCTGAACTTCCTAAAGCACTGAAAGTGGAGTGGGAATAGCTGAAAGAAAGAGAATGAAAAATTAACTAAGTGATCTCTATTAATAACAGCTGAGGGGAATCAATGAGAGACTGGGAGAGTGATACTCCCAGGAGAATGAGAAAGGACAGGCTGGACCTCAGCATGCCAACAAGGGCTTCATGTTCTGAGAAAGAAGCTTGGAAACAAGTGGACTTTAAAAATAAATCCCAATCATTTCTCAGTCCCTCTCATGGCTGCAGTTGTAATGCTGAATCCCTGCTCACAATGTTTCTGGCTTTCAGCCAAATAGTTGAAAGTCACTGTGATCTTTTTTTCCCCTCCTCCCTAGCCATCCATAATTTTTAAGCATTCCCACAGCTGTGAAAGAAATGATAGCTGGAGGGAACAGTGCTTGGGTACCCAGAGGCTGCTCTTTCACATTTGCTCACAGCTGGAATTCTTCACGGTCTTTGGCACAAACTCTTGCTACTGCCTGGGCTGCTGGGCTGCCCTTTGTATGGGTGAAGCTATCTGAACAGTTTCAGAATTATTTTTAATTGGAGAAATACTGGATTTTCCCATAAGCTCACATAAAAATAGGCAGCTGTTACCATGTGGAAAAAAAAAAAAGAAAAAAGTAGCAAGTCTATCTGGACTAGAGGGTAATAATTCAAACAGATTCATATTACAGACTTCAGAGATGAAGCACAGGCTGCATCTTAAGCACCTCGAAGATATGACACCATTTCCCTTATTCACATGCCCCTTACCTTGCAAAACTAACTCCACTGTGAAGTTCAGTTTGCAGCACTAGAGTTGGTAAGCATGAGTGAGAGCTCTTGGAGAGAGGGAAGCAGGCAGGAGCCACAGGAGCCAGGAGTCAGCCTCCTGTCTGCCCAGTTCTTCAGCATGGGAGCTACCTCAAGCTCACAGTTTCCTGCCATTACTGTCTGTCATTACTGAAGTGTAAACAGGAAAAACCACAGGAAATGGCAGCAGGGTCAGGCCACTTGGGATGAATGTGGAGAGTTTGTCAGAATAAGTAGAAATGAAACAGGGAAGGCCAAGACCCATCTGGAATTCAGTCTGGCCAAGGATGTTACAGACAACAAGAAGGGCTTTTTCAAGTACATCAACAACAAAAGGAAAATAAAGGATACTGTTCCTAAATGGAGGGGTGCCCTGGAGCAGAGGGTGCCGAGAAAGGAGAGTTACTGAACCTCCTTACATCAGTCTTCACTGACAAGACCAGCCCTCAGGCATCTCTGACCCAAGAGAGGATAAAGGAATGTTGGAAGGAAGACTCTTCCCTTGGTCAAGGAGGACGGGGTTAGAGAACACCTAAACAGATCTGACATCCAGAATTCCATGGGCCCTGATGCGATGCAGCCGCAAGTGCTCAGAGAGCTGGCAGACACCAAGGCAAGGTTGCTCATTATCATCTTTCAAAGGCTGTGGCAATCAGGAAAGATGCCTGAGGACTGGAAGAAAGCAAATATTACCATGGTCTTCAAAAAAGGCAAGAAGGAGGACTCGGGGAACTCCAGCCAGTCAAGCCTCAGTTCAGTCCCTGGGAAGGTGATGGAGAACCTCCTTTGGGAGGCCAGCTCTATCCACATGGATGACAAGAAGGTGATCAGGAGTAGTCAGCATGGATTCACTAAAGGTAAATCAGGCTTGACCAGCCTGATTGCCTTCTAAGATGAAACAACTACCTGGCTGGATGAGAGGAGAGCAGTGGATATTGTTTACCTAGACTTCAGTGTGGCTTTCAACCCTGCCTCTCACAACATCCTCATCAGCAAACTCAGAAAGTGTGGCCTGGATAAGTGGTCTGAGAAGTGGATTTGGAACAAGTGAACAGCAGACCCCAGAGAATCATAATCAGGGTCTAACTGGAAGTCTGCCATTCGTGGTATCCCACAAGGTTCAATAACTCCAGATCATGGGGCAAATCAACTCTTCTAGAGACTCTTAAGCACTAAGAGGCACCCCATCATGTCATCAGAGAAATCCCATGACAGCTAAGTGTCACACAACAGAGACATGTGACATCTCATAACGGGATGTGCACACACAGAGTCAAATGCAGATGTTCCTGGCATTTTCTAACACATCACCAGATATATTCTTATTGCATGCACAGGAGCTGTCAGAATTTCATTCACCTGAAATATTTACTTTTTTCATGTGCTAGGAAAAATCTATGGAGCCTCTGGGTAGGAGCATAGCAGGACAGGACTAACAGATTAAACCCTCCAGTCCTCAAACCACTTCCTGCCCACAGCTGAAGAACCACCAACAAACAGGACTGGAGAGGAATGTTCTGGCCTGTGCTGGTGTATGCTTGGCATCCTTGGATTAATGTTTTTGAAACCTCAGGCTATCCTGACAGTTTTGAAAAGCTATAAATACAGGATGAAATGTCCTAAATTAATATGCCTGCCTAAACTGAAGATTTTATTTCGGCTAAAGAGTTGATTTTCCACCCCCCCATCAGTTTTCAGGAAATTGAACTCAGTGTGCTCATTTACATGCCACTGCTACTATGCAATTATGGCCCCTCAGTCTATGCCCTAAACTTTGCCTCTCTCAACTTAGTTTATTCACTTGATGCCTGAAATGCACTGAAGTATAGCTGGTAACACCAGCAACTGAAGCAGCTGTGACAAGTGCCACAGCTAAAATGTAGGTGATACCAGAAATCCTTTGTGTCATACCACTAAAATAGAGAGCTGTGATGGAAAGACAGTGACAGTAGTGACTAAGGATGCTCACCAAGTCTGGGCTGCCAAGTGCTGGGTGCTGTCTAAGCATGCAGCTGGCAGTCTCTGCTGTCTGCAAGATAGAAGTAACAACTGGTTGAGACAAACAATGACTAAAAATAGTCTAAGGTGGGAGCGGTAGCTAGTGAGGATGTGCCTGGCTTTTTTAGACCACAACAAGAGTTGGTCCATGTCCTGCAGAGTTGATCACCGTAACAGACTAGAGAACAGACAGGCAGGGAACTGCAGGCAGACAAAGGGAGCAGTGTGAGTTCACAGCCTCGCAACAGGCATCAAGAGAGCAGGAGAAGGAACTCCTACTGCTCCCTTCTGTGTCATGCCTAACCCACTATCCACAACGGGAACCTGTCACACACAGATATACACATTCCCAGCAGATCTACTTTCTGCTTATATTCCACTCACCTCAGATGAGCTGAGCAGTGTGTGCAATTAACTTTTACAGACACCTTTCATGGGGTCTGCCAGTTAATCACAATACTACAGGATTGGAAAGTATCTCAAAGCTATTATCAAAGGAGAAAAAAAATAATTGTATGAGTAAAAATAACTGAATGAGATGTCTCTTATTAAAGCACATCTGCAGCAAGGAGAAGAAAGCAAAACAAAAGGCAGATTTAGGTTATTTCTTGACTTCAAAGTGGTAATTCTTGCAGTGTTACTATTCAACCACTCTTGTTCTGGATTTTATAAAATAAAATAAAAAATAAACCTAGAAAATGTTATCATCAAAGACCAAATGAAAAACAGAAGGTGGGGTAAAACCTGACCCAATAGGAAAATGAGCTTACAATGAAAAATTCCATTAGGAAACACTTCAAGCTTGTCAATACTCACTTTTATACAGATTTAACTGAATTGACACAAACCCCAACACAGTTAAAATAGATGTAGCCCTTCAGCATAACTAAAGTCAGAGTACATTAAAAGTATATCAGCATGGCTTGGTTGGATAGTGAATTAACTAAAAATCAATATCCATTTAGTTAAGTGGGTTCAGTAATAGAGTGCCAACCAGACACAAACAATGAGGAATTCTAACAACTGCTGTTATTTCTTCTCTAAATTCCAAGTCCCAGCTTCAGTACTATGACTGATGTGCTGAATAAATTAGTCCACAGGTTTGATTCATAAAACCATAATGATATACATCTCAAGCTAAGATATAATCACAGTTAATGCAAGAACCACTAGGCAACACTGATTAGGCAAGGCTTTGTTAGATTTTGACCATCTCTAGCACTCCATTTTCAAGTGAGTCTGGGCATAATGATGGAGGAATTCAGCTCCAAAAACCTATTTCCCTTTGTGGGGTCTAAAACGAAGACATGAGCAGAACTGTCACAGTGCAGTTTCCCCTCTCTGGCTTTTCTCACGCTCTCCCTCTTGTGGCAAAGAGACCCACTGTTTCCTTTCAAAAAAGCAAAACCTTCGGATTCATTCACTGAACAACTTCATGCATGAGCCAGCACACATTGCCGACTCAACACAGAGGAGAAAAACAAAGGCTGTTATGAAACAAAACATACCTTGTCTTTTCATTTCTAATAGTGACACTTGCATCAGACAAAGTGCTGATACCAGAAATCTGAGATCCTATCACACCACCTCCTTTCTTTATACCTGTGGGTCTTAAACCACCTCCTTTGATTCTCATATTTGGCCCATGGTGACTGTGTTGTAAACGGTACTCTCTACCATGTAAAGCTCATTTTCTTATAAGCTTTCACCTCTTTAGCAGGAGCAAGATTTGCTTTTAGGTAAAAACAACAGCAGACCAGTGAAAATGTTAGGAAGGGGGGGGAAACAGAGGGACCAAAGGCCATTCTCTGCAAGCAGATGCAGAGTACAAACATCAGTCCTGTTCACTCCGTTGCCAAGCAATTCAAAATGAGGATGGACAAGGCAAATCCAGCTTTAGGATCCATGAAGTCTCAGAGAATGGGATATTAAGAACCATGGCATGTCAACACCTGTAATAACAGTCTTTCACAACATGCACTTCCAAAGAAAAATTAGTATGTCCTCTCAAAGGTTACATTATACTCACTCTGTTTCCAACCCTATTTCGTATTAGTTACATCCAATGTCAACTCCCCTTAATTAGACAAATTTATTATTCACACTAATCCAACATGCCCTTGAGAACCAGGATGAGGAAACAAGGATATCACTGCAGGGACAGACATATCTTCAAACAACTGCAGCTTTAAACAGTCTACAGATGGTGGAGTCAGGCCAAAGGACTGAAAATAAAATTTACACCCCAGATCCCAGATACAGAGTAATCTTAGTGCATCACATTTTCAGACTAAAGAACAAGCCAACGATGTATTCCTTCAAATGAGAACCATTATATTCTACTGTCCAGAGTTTACAGGCTCTATGTTATGCGTGTACTCTTTCTCTTAAAAGGCTATATTGTAAGAGTCAATTTCCTTAAAATGTTTTTCAAATGAGTATCAAAGTGATAGCAAGCCAGCTGATATAAGTAACCCAGTGAGGACCATTAGCCGAGTACAAAATTTTGATTTAGCCATAAAGGTTTGCTGTAAGAATTAAATAAAGCAGACAAAAATTAGAGTACCACAGGCATGACTACTTCATGCTTTCCTTCCCTTATTAAATGTTTATGCGCTAAATATTAAAATTGTTACTCTAGAAGTCTCTCCATGAGATTGGAATGTCATTACAGTAGTAGACCCTATAATCTGACACAGCACATAAGAAAGCTTCAATACAAGCAAACAGCATGAGAACCACATGCAAATTAAATACTTTGATGGTACTCTGAGGTCAGAAATTGCAAGCCCAGGCAGTCATGACACATCAAGAAAGATCTAGGTACTACTTAAGGGTAAGAACTGTCCTTAAGGATGTGGAAAACAAGCCCACCACAACACTAAGAAGAGCTGTACTGCTGCAGCTGCTGACTTCCCAATACAGTGGGCAAGCAACACAGGAATGTTTGCATGTGTCTTGTCTAACATGCATATAAACTAAGAGGCCACCAGTCTGTTAGAAATAATAATTGAAGCCTAGGAAGATTTTAAACCAGTGCAGGAGGGAACCTCAGTGGAAGCAGGAATTTAACACCATAGGAACCATAATCAGCTCTTCTTCCATTACAAAAAGACCTGCTAATTTGCTACTCTGAATTTACTAAATCTACCCTTCAGCATAATTTTTTTTTTTTTTATTCTTTAATTAGTTTAACCAGCTTTACCTAGAGCTTCTAGTCAGTTTGGATACTGCAGTGAAGAGTTCATTCCTATATACAACATACTTCTGCTTTCCCATGTGTCTTTTCTTCAACATTTCTTTTTGGTCTAACTTGGGCTAGAAGCCTTAACTCCTAAGCAGAGATTTTATTTATTCATGCAGTTATTTTGTATTTACTTTATAAACGGCATGTTTCCTTGGTATCTGTGCTAAAAATAATGGGGCTGTGGATAATGTCTAGGGTCCTTAAGTAATGCTACATCTACCTTCTCTGAGAGTCCTTCTGATGGATTTGAAGCAAACCTGGAAAGTCATTCTTTTCAAATGGTGCACAGTGTGCTGGTCTGGTCCCACCCACAAACCCACTATCAACTCCACAGCAGAAGAATGCATAGCCATTGACAAGTATTGCTAAGAAGGTTTGCCTGGTATAATGGCTCCAGATAGAGCTTCAACTTGTACTTCAACATTTAATGCTTTCAGTAAATTCCATTCCACCCAATTTGATAACACCATGACAGGCTTCAACTGCTTGAACTTTTTCTAGGCAATAACAAGAACTAGGGTTTTAGCACCAAAGTTTCACCTCCTCACTATGGATGCTAAAATAAAGGAAATAGAAAAATCACTGTCAAAATCATTAGCCTCATCCCTCTGATTATAAAGCACTACCAGTCCTGAACAATTAATCGTGACAACTGCTATTTGCATGTACACAATTTAGCCAGTCCATTAGGATAACATCACTAACATGACTATTACTGAGCACTCACATGGCACTTAAAATCACCCAAATGCAGTAACTGGTTAAGAAGTTAGAGAAACTACAAAGTGAGAGCACTCCATGCATTTTAGATGGCCAGATACTAGGAACTGAGAATTTGTTGGTTTTGGTTCTGCCCCTCCCAAACCCAACTGTGAAGGCAAAGTGGGTTAGCAATGTGCAGCAGAAAGGGACACACCTCTCCCACAACAGGACAGCGTCAAAGCTACCCACTTTGGCACAGTGTGAGCAGGCTGATACACAACACCAAGGACCACCTTACAGTACCGGTCTGACTGCTCTGAAAGTCCTTTACAACACTGTCAGAAAAGCAAGTTTGGCCCTTGGCAATAAAGTGCAAAACAACATGTCCTGCTCCTTCCAATCATCCCCATCCTGGGGGGACACTCTGGATGACAGCCTTCATGTACCCTCCTTAAACAGAGCCTCATTTCAATAAGCAGCAGCTCTAGAGGAGCATCTGGTTAATGACCTCGGCTTCCCTGGAAGCAAAGCACTAAAAAGCATAAAAAAAACCCCAACAGACTAATGCTAGTCAAAGTGAACCAAACAGGCTCCCTACCTGAAAATTACTTTCAAAAAAAAACCTTAATACAGATTAGCACTAAGGATATTTAACCTATTCAAAAGCAGTGTCTGTTTTTTTGGAATACCTCCTGCATGTTTAGATTAGTCTGGAAAAATAGATAAATTATTTTAATCTCCACTGGGATAATAACTGTTCCTTCATATTACTGAGCAATTACTATAAAACCAAAGCAAAGGTCTGCCTCAAAGAAACAGGTAAGAGCAGAGGCAGCTCTTACAGTGGACACACAATGAGCAAATAAAAATACTAAAGTTATGGTCAGACCATCTACTCAGCACATCTTCAGGATTTACCAGCCCTTATATCTAGCAGTCTCCATTTTTAAGAGAGATGCATAAACACCACATATTCTTCAGCTAATGCATTTTACTTTGCATTTCCAACAGAGAGGTACACCGTAAGTTGTCATACCTCTGAGAAGGATAAAAGTTCAAGGTGTGTTAACTTGTTAGCCAGTAATCACAGAGCTCCATCCTAATACTTAGAGCAGAACAATAAGCTTAGCTGAAAAGAGAATAATAGATTTTCTGATGATTATAACAACAGAACTCAGGAGGGATTAGAGTTAATCACCTCATTTTCCTCATTTTTAAGAGCACTCATTAAATCAAGAGAAGGAAGCAGAGGTGCTGCAAGCTTTGACAAAAGAGCTTAAACTATGCATAAGGAGTAAAGAAGGAGAAAGTTGCATCTGATTCACTGGAGAAAGAATGCAAGGGGGAGAATGGAAGTAACCAAGCAGCAGAAGACAAGTCTTCACAGGTCCAAGAGCAAGGAATCGTGAGATTTTGATTCCACCTTCTCAACAAACACACCATCTTCCTCACTACACTGTCCTGCAGAAAAGAGCTTCCTCCAGATGAAGAGGGCATCAGACACTTCACATATGATTCTATATATCCTGCTAGGACTCAGAAATCACAGAAGGAAGATTTTTTCTTTGTTTTGGACAAACCAATGGATAAATACAGAAATGTTCTCTAATATTAAGCAGACACAACCACTTGTAGAAACAGAATGACTGTTTTGAAGCTACCACCCATGTACTGCAGTAGGTAGAGAAATGCCAGTACTGGGGGGAGGAAAAGACATTTGCATGTCTTATTTAGGATACAAATTGGTTCTCTGCTATTTTGACATGCTGCACAAAATGAACCAGAGTATTAAATATAAACCTGACACTGAAGGTGATGCAGTGTTAATGTCTAACACTCAGTGTAGGCTAAATAGCTGTAAGCATCTCGGGGGTATTTCATAGATATGAATATACTTAATGGTTGCAAAGGGAAAAATTATTATATAAAATTATGACTCCTCCTCATTACATATTCTAAGCTGGACCTCCAGTACTGTGCATCTCAGGCTTCCCAGTTCATTTCCATGGATTAAAATCGCTGTCCAACCCTACACAACCTTTTCTAGGCCCACAAGCAGAAGCTGCCTTCCCTGTTTTTTATGAGGATATCCTCTCCTGCATTTTCTGAGGGTCATTCTCTTTCAGTGATTCAGAAATCACAAGGATGCAATACAATGTAAAAGCATGTTTTAATGCATTATTCAGCCACTTTTGAAAGTTCTCATGGCTGCTGAATTCTATATGGCAACCTGGACTAGCTCTGCACACAACTCACAAAACATCAAGTTCACTCATGTGAAAGTAATTATAAAACTCCCAGAGGAGTAGACCTTGATGGATGCTTCAGTTGAAAGCTATTATCTCATTCATATTGATTCCCAATAGCATTCACATTTTAGAACAGAACAGATCTGCCACAGGACAGAAAACTACTGGGACTATTACTCAGATCTGACTGGACACAACATCCTAACACAGACTGAGGATGTCAGAACTGACTGATTCCCCCCCAGGAGAAAACTACCCAAGAAAATCACCCTCCTCATCCCCACACACAGTCACAAATGGAGATTCTCCTTTCTATGATTATTTTTGACCCAGATTATCACATCCTTTATCCCTGACTTTGATGACATTTATTCACATTATGAGCATTCAATATAGAACCAGTATTGGACACTAAAGGATGTATCTTTTAGGAAATTGCCACTAAAATATCAATGCCTCCCCTGCAGATCAGACACTGGTTGCTGAGACTGGCATACCTTCCCAACCCATCGTCAAGCCACACTGTCTCACTGTGACCCAGGCAGTAATAGCTGGCCTCTGCTGCCATAAAGATGGCTTTCACTTGAGACTAACAGAAGATAGAGCTCATCTGCCATGCTATTAAATGACACAGGTTTGGACCTATCTCCTGGGATGAAGATTATCCCAGCATTCTATGGTTTACCTGGACTGCTAACAGCAGCAGAGGTTTTTCCAAGAAGTCACATGCACAGATCATTTCATGTCCTACACACAAGATCTGCTCAGTTTCAAACCTGGAATTAAATTGAATTTAAATTGAAAGAAGCTAAAAGGAAAGGGTTAAGAGAAAAAGCTCTGCTACAAGCCTCTAGATCTATTCTTCAGATATACTTAAATGTCTTACAGAGCTCACTCAGTGGCATTAGTTTCAGGGTCTGCCACCTACCCCAATGGTATTAAACCATCATTCCTCAGAGCCATGTAACACCTTAGCCCAGAAAGTGTTTTTTGCACACAGTACGAAGAAAATTAAAATCAGACAAAAGCAAACTATTTCAGGATGTCTTCAGCACAAAACTTTCCCAGTGTTCCAGGACAAAGGGACACCAAGACCCTTGATAGAGCATTGCTGCTATTTAAGGAGAATTGTCTCAGTACATTTCATTTAATGAAAAAATATTCCACATATTGACCCCATGAAAGAACAGTCTGTGCACCTTTTGATTCTTGAAGACAGCAAAGAGACTTGTTTAGAATAGCCTACACAAGTCTTCATCCTCTCTCCTCTGAGGCTCTGCATTCCTTCCACAACTGAACAGACAGAAACAAACTTGCATTGTCACACAGCAAAGTATAAGGTTAAGACATTTATCAACATTGCATTTAAGCATGTATTTTTCTGGACAGGCTACTGAATATTAATCTATGCTGGGAGACAGGAATCCCAGGTTTTCTCCTGCAGTCTGCCAGGATTTGCTTTTCAGAGCTGCCATGCCCTCCTATCTCCCACTGACTTCGGTGGGTGTTCTGCACTGCATTTCTGAAGGTCAGTCCCTCAACTCCTCAGTGTCTCAGCAATCTCATCAGTAAAACAGGAATGGATTAGACCTGCACTCCAGCTGAATTACTCCCAAGGACTGTAGTAATGTGTGGCATCCTTTATTTTCTGCCTTTATTTTGCTCTGAACCAATGGAGCACTCAAAAACTGCAGACTTACAGCTGTTGCAGGAGGTTTCTTCAAGCAATACAGCTCTCAAGTTATTATATAAATTCAAGTTATTGTTCTAGTTGTCTGTGCCAGGATATTCACAAGCAGCTCTAGGGTAATAATCACTGTTAAAAATTACAACAAAATAGGTCCTGCTGGAACCTGAATCGGAACTACACTAGGTGATGATATTTGGGTGGTGCTCAGTGCTACTGAGGCTACTCCATTCTCAGAATTCAGGATTCTCAGATCATACACTTCTTATTTAGCTGAACTAACAGATCAATGTCTCAAACTCAGATTTTTCCTTTCAGAAAGGAAAGGCCCATTAGTGGACCTGAGATACCACACTCCCTGGCTCAAATTCCAGCTGATAAAAGTGCATTCTTGGTCTCTGCCTCAGTTTTCCTTTCTATAATACACAGAAAATACATCTACAGAAGTGGAGCTATTTTTACTGAACTGAACTCTGGCTAACAAAAGACCAGGGCAGCTAAAGTTGATTATGCTTCCACAAGTGGCCAGATGGCATCTAGGCAACAGCAGGTTAACACTGTTCAGCAGAGCAGCCTCCAAGAGCAGTAGATAGCAAAAAGCACTTTTATAATCACTGCAGCTGAGCTGGCTTCAACAAAGAAGAAAACTTTTTTTCTTATGAAAGAGGAGTTAACTTCACTGAGAAACTATGAAGAAAAAGTAGAAAAACTGACAATGCAATAAGCAGAAGCAGTACCACCACATAAAGGAAACAGATCTTCTGAGGCATCAACCCAAAAAGAAAAGGGAAAAGAAAGAAAAAGACTAGGGAAAACGCCACAAAATTTATGATTCAAAAATATTGTATACTCCCTGTGCTAGCAAGACTATCCAGAGGATCACTTCACTCTAACAGACATTTAGCAGAAATATTAAAATGCCTTTTCCACAGCTTAAGTTACCTCTAGCTGTTAAAGACATGATAAAACCTAGAGTAGGGGTAGATTAACTCCCACCTGCTGCTCCAGAGCCCTATCACTTCAGAGACATCTGGTGCTAGCCACTGCCAGAGACAGAATACCAGACCCTGAGTTAGACCCAGTCTAGCAACTGCTGCTTTCTTAGAAAAAGAAAACAACAGACTTGTTAATTTGATACTAACAGCACAGCAAGAGTTCTGTCCAGGGAAACTGAACTGTCAGTGAAAACAGACCTTGATCATGTTTTGGTTTAGCTATTATCAGAAAAAGGCTACTGCTGCAGAGTTTTCTGCAAGTATGGTATTACTCCTGTTTTAGGTAATTCAGAAAGGAGTGCTGAGACCAGATGAGAGGTAGATAAAACAGCTTCAAAACGAATGAAGTCAGAGTACACTTCACTTTTGTTGAGAAGAAACCACAAACTTCCAGAGGTTTATTTGTATTCCTTGACTCAAAATGTTCATTGCTCGGTTATACACTACCAACCACTCACCTATAGTATCAGAGAAACAAAAGAGAATGATTCTTCAACCCTCCCTGAACTAGACAAATCTGTCAGTAACACCAGCTTGTGTCTCTAACAGGTTCAGTTACTCAGGATGGATAAATTATTGGGATGTTGTGAGCAAGAGGAATGACCTGATTAATTAAGATTATGTGGGAGGCTCAGTAATGTAGAGCCAAGAAGATACAGAGTTGTGAGAAACTGGAGTGGGTGATGCCAACAGACTTGAAAGGCTTTTGTCCTGTGAGGTAGTAAAGCAAATTTTAGGGCATTTTCCATAATACCAGAAAACATCCCAGCTGCACAGTACAAAACAAGGGTGCAAATTCTGCCTTATTCAGATGTACTAAAATGCTGTGAAAGGATAAACTTCATGTCAGATCAGGCACTGTCTACTTCCACAGGCATAAAGTACCATCATGAAACTCTATTATGTGCTCTACCTTATCCAGTATAAACACTGATAAATTGACCACATGGATAAGAATCACATTTATATTGTCAGGTGATCTAGGAATACACATTGTGTATTAATAAACAGGGAACCAGGATGTTTAAAAGCAGTAATTCACAAAGCATCTCACCATCAGTGCGTTCAGGGACCCTTTCCAGCTCCCTAAACAGCCTACAAGGCCTCTCAACTAGTCTAGTCTCCTTTGTTCCAAAAAATTAACTCAAGTACCACACTCCCTTGTGTGTTTCTCCTATACTGAAGTCTCTCTCTATCACATAAATAGCAATATTGAATCTTCAGACTCATAAGAAAATTTCAGCATAATACAGAAATATACAGTAAGGCCATAAGTCATTGCTACCATCAGCAGGTACAAAACAGCCCAAGTCTGTCTCTGGCTGAGACTGGGTAAATCCCTGACAGTAAAGTCTAAGAGACCCTTTACATCACTGCTGTTTTCAAGCAGATTCCCCTCATTTCCTTGGAATCTCATTCCCCTTCTTACAGTGATGGCTGAACTATATTTTGCCTCCCAAGGGAAAGCTGGATGCCTGTCACTTGAATTGCTTACAGCCAAGCTACTCAAAGCATGTGAGAATATGCCGGGGGAACAATACTGCATATGGTTTCTCAGCATTCCTGAGAGCTACAGACAGAAAGGGATTGATGGAGTCAAAGCCCTCCCTCCCACCACCCTTCAGTCCGACTCTTTGCTCTGGAGGGGTGTCTGACCCAGTGGGCTAATCAGCAAGGCACACACATTGGCACACACAGATTTTCCCACACAGAAAGCCAAAACACTGGTTTTTCAAAGCATTACTTCAAGAGCTAGACACAAAAGGCCTACATGCCTTGGGCAATGGGAGTAAAGTCCCAGATTCCACCTTTTTAGAGGTGCTTAAGTGGTTTAACTTCAGGAAGATGCTGCCCTCCATATGGAAAAGAAACCAGTCTTCACAGGGTATGAGGAGACAGTAGCAAAGTGGAAGTTTCATCCAAGAGTTTTCCTTTAAGGGACTGACTTCTCTCTCTCTCTCTCTCTCTTACCCTAGGCACCTGCCTTTGTATCCAGAGAACTCAAGGCAAAATCACCTCGGGCAGCAGACTGTGGTGGGAAACAAATTGGACATACCCCACTCCCTACTGAGTTCCTAATGATGCCCTGGAGTACCTTGCTGATTGTCACTGGAGGCAGCCTGGGCTCTGTGGGACAGCAGCTGCTGCAGGACAAGGAAGGCTTCATCCCAAAAGCAAGAGCAGTTAGTGCTGACAGTATGAGTGACAAGTATAAAGACTCAAGATTTGAGGAAAAAAAAGACAACTTCCCTGAAAGTCAGGGGACAAACATCAGAGTCCAGTGATTACATATAAACCTCATCCTAAAGAGTGCAAGGACAATACTGTAAAGCTAAATAGGCAGACCTGAGTCTAGCAGTAAGACATAAGAGTTTTCATCAATGATACAGGTGTGGTGCTGGATGCTGGCAGCAGGCTGCATGCACTGGATGTTAAAGGAAGGGGGATTACGAGCATGAGCACAGAGACAGCTTCTTGATCGAGAAAGATCCTAGAATGAGAGATTTAGAACACTTCAGGGCAGAAAACAGCCCTTCTGTTATCCATTGTCCCTATAGTTAAGGAAATTACTTCAGGAGTTTGTTTTGGTTTTTTTTCAAAGAACACAAACAATTACTTAAACAACATACCCAATTTACATAATCAAAACTACCTTCCCAAGCCTTGGCTTTTGGGTTAGAAAGTTTTCTAAATTAAGGATTTTAATTTTCTGCCATTATCAGATATTCAAAAAGTTCACAAAACTATTGGTAACAAGGAAAATAAAGCTTTCATTCTTACTCTGCTCTCAGTGTTTAGTCTGATTTTTTTTTTCCAAAACCTTTCAATACTCAGTATAAATTTCCCTTGGAAAGTTGCTAAAAAGCTTCCATCTCTACAGTAAACTTTATAGAGGAATCATAAATGGTTGAAGATGAGGAGCAAAATAGTGTGATTACATTTACAACCACAACACTTTGCAGCAAAGAAAGTAAAAAACCACACATTCTGGATTACCTAGCACTGCTAGAATGATTAGTTACTGGTATGTTACTATATTTCTTCATGTGTAATTCGACTGCCATGCTGTGTCCTGGTTTCATCTGGGATGGAGTTCATTTTCTTCTTAGTAGCTGGTACAGTGCTGTGTTTTTCTGGATGTAGTGTGAGAACAATGTTGATAACACACTGATGTTTTGGCTCATCTGAGCAGTGTTTGTCTTAAGTCAAAGGCTTTTCAGTGTCTCGTGTTCTGCAAGTGAGAAGCTGCACAGAAAGCTGGGAGGGATCATAGCCAGGATAGGTGACCCAAACTGGCCAAAGGGATATTCCACATCATAGAACATCATGCTCAGTATACAAACAGGTGAAACTACTTGGAAGGACCAATTGCTGCTCTGGGATAGGCTAAATATTGTTCTGTGGGTGGAGAAAAATTGTACTGTGCATCACTGGTTTCTTGAATTCTGTTTTCTCTCTCCCCCTCCTTTTTATTAAAATTATTATTAATATTATTGGTGTATTTAGTATTACTACAATAATATTTTGTTAAAATTACTAAATTGTTCTTATCTTACCCCATAAGGTTTACCTCTTCTGATTGTCCCATAACACATCTACTTAGACAAAAAACATACAATCTCAACCTTGTGACAATAATGTAGCTCCCATTATGACAGTATCTGAGCAAATCACAATCTTTGGTGCTCAGTCTCAATTCCAGGTGTCATTAGATGTCTTCCACAAATTAGAAGTGAGGACTTATAGGACTAAGCAACTGGCTTGGGGTCACAACAATGACTAAGGCAAAGCCAGGTACTAAACTTAAGTCTCCCAAACCAGTACTCTTACCACTGGATGTTGTTAGATTCTCACCCTCCACATAGGAGTCTTTATCCACACCATCCCAACAGCAAGAACATAGGTGAAAACACCATGGTGACAGAGGCTTTTTCATTTCTCACTCTCATAGCAGCAGTTCACTGCACATCCCAGCAACCTCATAAAAAGAGGATGCCCAGTAAAAAAGACTTACAGTCTACAGAGATAATGACTTCCTCTACCAACTGCACTTCTGATTTAATAAACAAAAGGTACTGGGGAGATAAGGCTATCCTATCATAGGTAGTGCTAGGATACTGCTGTAACCACTAAAACTGGAAGTGTATGCTCATCTGACAACAAAACATTAAACAGACTCATACCAGAAGCAGAGCTCAATTCATTTCTTTGGTAACAACCAACTCACAGTAACTAAGTCACAGACAGTCCTGCCAAGACACAGCCAAGAGAAGCCATATCTGAAGTTACTGGGAAGCAAAGGTTGTGTCTCATACTCCCTGGTACAGCCAGAGCCTCAATTACTAGCTCAGTAGTGTCACAGGTTATTAATGAACTGGCACATACTTACAAGCTGAAAGGTAATGGCCTTTTTATAGATGTTAGAAATGAGTTAATTTAAGAGAAGAATTTCAAATAGTTCATTACATTCATTTCGCAACTCCCCACCAGATTCACTTGCTCAGTTCATTAAACCTGGCATCATAACATAACCAAATATCCATTTCCACTCAGAGATGTGACTGCACCTTGAAAGTCTAGAGATAACATTTTTGCTGCAAAGGCTGTAGGAGGACAGAGAGCCTCTCCTGCAACCCCAGCTGCTCCCAAAGCAGAACTGAAATTCATTAGTTTTGCTCTTTCAGGAACCAGTCCCCAAATCACTTACAGCTATTGACAAAGAGCACACTCAACTCTCTCTCCTTACCTTTTAAAGACAAGAATTCCTGTAAGTGCAAAAGGACCATCCTGTCTATGAGGTCAAGCTACAGCAAACTCCATCCCATTTTTTCATGTAGCATCTACCAACTGTGGTGTTGAAAACAGTCAGGGGATCACCTACACAGTACATACCTTCTGTAATGTTTTATGTGACGTGCCTCTTCTCGGTTAAAAACCAAGTTTAATTACTTATTCCTTTCAGAAACACACTGATTACACCAGAGCTGCAAAACTTATCTCTCAGGCTGCTGTTTCACTACCTACACTGATGCAACTGCTGAAATGAGAAAACAGCAAAATATTTACCTGCTAAAATAGTAAAATGAAGAGCCTATCTGCTATTACAAAGTATCCCAAACACTGGAACGGTTCCTGAACTTCTTTCCCATGTCACTTAAAGAAAGGCAAAATAATTATTAGACTTATCATATTATAACACCACCCATTGTTCTTCTGTTCTCTTGTCATGCACCTTCTAATAGTTTCATTTATGCTTTAAAATATAGACTTGTTGGAACAAAGACTACCATCTTGTTTCAAAGTGCCAATTCCCATGTCACAGGGTCAAAAAGCTATTGATTTACAGATGATTTGTACTTGCATTTAGTTGCAGCTTCTTCAATAACCTAAATATTAATGACAGAAAAGAAAAACTGCCTGAAGTCCAGTTTGGTTCAAATGCTGGAAAACCCTACCTTATGGAAATGGTTTGGGGAGCAGTGAGGGGAGTGTCCCACTGTCAAGCAACATTCTTTCTTAAATGGGATAAATTGCCAGATTATGCCATGAGGCAACTTTCTGAAAGTCAAAACAAGACACACAAAGCTTTTGATAACATAATTCCTTAAAAACATTATTGCCTGTTTTTATTAGGCAATATAATAATATTAGCATTAATAATGCTAATATTGTATTTCCTGGGAATAAATAAAAATCAACAAAATAGTGTTATTATTCCAATAACCATTCAACAAACAGAGGGTTTGGGCTTATTTTTTTTGTTAAATTACTCACATCCCTAAGCACCATCAGTAACACATCTGAAAAACCCCTTCGTTTATAGCAGCTGCTCACAGCAAAGTCATCACCTAAACCAGATGCAAGGCACCCAGTGTTGACATTTGAACAAAGGATCAAATATTAATTACAGTAAAACCCCTTGATAATGACATGCACAGCTATTTTCAACACATGAAACAGAAGCATCAACTCCTTCAAGTCAGCAAGCATGCCCCAGATGTTTCAACAAGTCTGTCATTTACAGACTGCATCATACCATCCCTTCAGATGACTGATACTTGCAGCAGGCAGAGGACTACAGCAAGCCTGGAGGATAAATCCTGGGATGTCTTGAGAGAAGCAGTGGGTGAGCCACCACCAACATACCTTCAGCAACGTTTTGAGTTTTCCAGAAACACTCAAGGCTCTCTTGTTTAGGGAAGAAGAGACTGGGTTTTCCAGGCTTCCCCAGAAGGCAGTGGGGGATCCAGCAGTGCTGAATCCTGCCCAGCCAGCCCACAACTGCTCCACGAGCAGGTTGGAGTACCCAGACACAGGTTTCATTACTGCCATTTCAGTCTGAGTATTGTGCCTAGCCTACAGATTATGGTTTGTGGCATTGTTATTCAATTGTTATTTAAGAAAAAGAAAGAAAGCCACACCAGCTTCTAACCACCAAGTTTGTCCAAACACCACCTTTTTGCTCAGTTCTCACATACCACAGTAAAGGGTTCCTCTCCAAATCATCCTCTGGTTAAAACACCCAGGCACCTCATTTGCTTCATTTAGTTGAACTGAACAAGTTCTGTATCACGCCAATCAACAACAGCTAATTATTTATCCAACCTGCTTTGACCTCCAATTAGACAGTCATTTTTAACAGAGCAGCAAAGGCAGCACGCTTGCTGTGCTCGCCACACCTCCACCCTTTGTCTCCAACAACACTTTAAACCTCAAAAGTAGCGTCTGGCAGATCTTTCTTTTAGCACTACAGGCTGGGGGCGGAGTGGCTGGAAAGCTGCCCAGGGGAAAAGGACCTGGTGGTGTTGGTCGACAGCAGCTGAACATGATCCAGCGTGTGCCCAGGTGGCAGAGAAGGCCAATGGCATCCTGACTTCTACCAAGAACAGCGTGGCCAGCAGGACCAGGGAAGTGATGATCTCCCTGTACTCAGAACTGGGGCTGCAGCTCAAGTCCTGTGTCTAGTTCTGGGCCCCTCACTTCAAAAGGGACATTGAGGTGCTGGAGTGTGTCCAGAGAAGGGGAACAGAGGCAGTGAAGAGTCTGAAACTTGAGTCCTATGAAGAGCAGCTGAAGGAGCTGGGGTTGTTCATCCTGGGGAAAAGGAAACTCAGGGGAGACCTTATTGCTCTCGGCCTGAAAGGAGGCTGTGGCAAGGGTCAGACTCTTCTCCCAAGCAACCAGTGACAGACCAGGAGGAAAAGTTATGTCAGGAAGGTCCAGGGTGAATATTACTCAAAGAGTAGTTAAGCTTTGGAAGAGACTGCCCAGGGAAGTTGTGAAGTCACCATCACTGGAAGATCTCCCCAAGAACAATGAATGCGAGTTCTGCCTGTGGTAGGATGCCAGGCTGAGAGCCCCCATGCAGGCATGAACACTGTATTTAGGAAAAAAGAGAAGAGAGGATATAAAACAAGTTGGAGAAGAGAGAGTACGTGCCATTTCACAGAGTTTAGAGAGCTTTTCTGTCACAAGTGAGTGAATTGGTAACAGAGAGCAGAAGCAATGTCACTGCAGGGGTTCATGCTGCATTTATGAGCTCTCTCACTATGAAAGCCTAAATTTAGATAAGTAACAAGACTGTTGACAGTAAATACAAGCCAGAGGTTATGTATACAGCAGATGTACCAAATCTTCAGGTGTTAGTTCAGCTGGGTACAGATTAAACGCAGCAGGCAGTTTAACCTAAAAATGGCAGTTCATTGAAGGGGCACAGACACTGCTCACTAAGGAAAGAACTGCTTCAGCTTCCCAGCTTATGCAAGTTGTTACACATTAAAAACCTCCATGCAGCTGCCCTCAACGTAGCAGTATTCCACAGTTCCCCCATTTCACATACAGGTAGTGATCCACTGCTTTGCTGAGCCTCAGTACCCCCATTTCTGGTTTTGGACCTAAATTTCCTGTCCTGCAAGTATCCCACTCCACTTAATATGCCATACATGCTCATTTTTGAGGGATGTGGTCCAACACTGTACGAAGTAACACCTTCTTGGATAAAAGGACAACAGAAAATATTTTGTACTTCTGCTAAATTATTACTAATATGTGATGAAATAAACTTTTTTAATTGAAACTGATATTTTCAAGTTACAGTAATCAAGAACTGTAGAAATACAATTTTTTATTTAAAAGTGTTTTTCATGAAGTGTCTCAACAAAAGAATTGCAATTAGTTCTGCTTAGCAACCAGTCAACATCAAAAAACAGATGGTGAATTAGACAAGAAACCAAACATATGATCAAGCCTTTGAAATGCTATCAGTTAATTTCTCTCCTCTTCAGAGCATAAGTAGTAGAGACCATAAAGGTGAATAGTAATTTTCCATCAACTAACACAGCAACAGCTCTGCTGTGTTAGGTCAAAGGTTACTCTTTGCTTTCATTGACAAAACCAGTCAAAGAGAAATTTTCTAGATGAGTAATAATTGACCAGGTAACTTCAGGACAATATTTCTTCCTAAAACAAAACTCTCAACTTTTCAAATTTCTAGTTAATTTTTGAATGTTGGCAAAAATAAGTAAAGTCTCCCACATGCCCCAGGACACACCTTCCAAATGCCACCCTTAGCAGGCACATGGAAAAAGAAGAGGAAGCACATTTGGGTGCACACCAGGGAGTGCCAGCTTGAGAGTCATGCAGGTGGCATACTCTGTTGCTCTCACTAAGAAAATCAGTTCACTTTTTCTTACATTTTGGAAGAGACTGAATTCCTCCCTTATCTCCTTTGTTATGTCTTAGGTTTTCAAAAAAATACAGAATGCAGAATACTCTGAAGTACTTTTTGCTACTATAGTTATAATGTAAACTGACCACCCTGCTGAAATGAGGAATGAGTTCACATCCTAACTTAATACACATTCCCACCCAACACGGGCTGTTCTTCCAGTGCTTAGGTCACATCACAGAGAACTGTTTCTCACAGGAAGGAAAGTGTACAACATAATATGCACACAAGTTTATTCATACACATGCTCTCTTATCTGGGGACTTCATAACTCTAAAATGCTGCAACTGTGCTACCGTGTGCTTCACATGACTGCACAGCCAATCAAACTGTCCCTGGGAGAGCCAAATGTTTAAGAGTATGGTCAAAATCTACTCAGTACTTCCAGTGAGAACTCATTCTGGACTTCTGTAAGAAGGTATATTTAGTTACCATGGAGGCTCAAAAAAAATCTATAAAAAGATGATAAAGGAAACAATTTAGCTTTTTTTTTTTTTTCTTGAACAGGAAAATTAGTTCTTTAGCTCTGAGGTAGTACTATGAATCCCAAGGCCACATTTCTGAAGTATTTCAGACTGGAAGATACTGTACAGATTTTTTTGCATTAAGAACTGCAGTCTTCCAAAGTATGATCTTCTCCTAAATCCTCACCCCTTTTCCTTCTACAATGGAATATATTAAGGTCATCCAACAGATGCAACTGACTTTTTCAAGACTTCCTTTTCTATTCCTTTTCCACAAAGCACAACCATTATCAAAAAACCTAGCAAGCTTTGGCATCTCAGGTAAGCCCCATTTTCCTAGTGTTCCCGGTCTTGCAAGCCTGATATATACACTGCATCCTTTTAAACACAAAATTGCAACAGAAAGCACACCTGGGCAGCTGACACGAGACAAGACTGAAAGGGCAAATCCTGTTTGCCTGTGAGCTAGAGTTCTCTTTCATCCTTTATGTTTGCACCAATTAGAAACTTTTTATCATAGTGAACACGTGGTGGGTCTCCCCAGGAGACCTAAACTGAGCATGACCAATTGATGACCAGATAAAAGAAAGTAAAGGCAGAAGTCACAATTTTGGTTACATTGCATCACTGGAAAGCCAGCAGAAATCTCTGTAACACTACAGTGCAAGATTTTTTTGGATCATCTGGTGGGGAACAACTCACAGTATAAAAAATGTCAAGAAAAGAAATACAATCACACTGAAACAAGCAAGCCCAGGAAACAGCAAATAATCAACCATAGCACATGGCAAACACTCCCACCAGCTTCAGGTTCCAGGCTACTTGGGAGCTAACAGCACTACAGGGTGAGGTGGAACTAGGATTTTATTTCTAGTTCCCTTCCAATTCCTTCCAGCAGTCACGTCCTTCTCCCACATTCTGATTTCAGCACACAGCAACCGACTGAATCTAACAGACAGGGTAAAGGGACTATTCAGTATTCCTGCCCAGGAATCTGTTACTTTCCAGCCACTAGGGTAATTCTATTACAGGGACAGAAGGGGAGGTGAGTGGGGAAGGATGACAACTCAAGCTTTCCATTCTGGTCTTAAACAAATGCAAATACCCTTAAACACTCACCCCCCGTATTAAGCTTGTCTCTGCTATCTGCAGATAACCCGCTGCATTCAGGGAGCCACTTCAGCCTGCAACTTCCAAGAAGTAGGAATCTACTCATCAGTTAGCCCTATCTGTGCCTGATGTGCTGAAAGGCTATCAGAAAAAGTTGACAGGGCAAATGCAGTAACACAAAACATTGTTATCAGTACCCAGGTCCCCAGTCACACCCTTCCCACATCTGCTGAAAATACTTTCACAACTCCTTGAAGCTGATGATCAAAAAGCCAGTGCATCCATAGCTTACACCATCCCTTAAAGCCAAAAATGCAAAGCAGCAGCAGCAATCTAAATCAGTGGCTTCTCTACATATCTTATAAGTTTAGAGGCATCTGAAAAACACTAGAAAATAAGCTTATTGCTTTAAAGGGACCCATGCCAAGCACCAAGGAACAAATGAATTTCAGCAGCATCATACAAAGCCAAATTTGGTCCCCAATTAAGAATACAAATGACAGCTTGGCACTTCAGGTCTTCCCTCACAGTGACAGATCAGCAAAACAGGGCATAGACTTTTTACCTTGCTGATCATATTAGTACCAACAGCAAAGCTGCATTAAATTTGAGACTTACTAAGTTACATTCACACAATCTTTGTGCAACAAGCTTCAACCTCCTACATGGGTTGAGTCAACTAAGAGATAGATTTATTCTGTTACACAGGAATTATTTAAAATAACTTTTCAAAATAAGACAAAAAATCATGCAGGACCTTTAATGGGCTAGCCTTGAAAGAGGTCCTCAAAACGTTTGGTAGTGTTACATACTCAATAGGCTTCCACAGGAAAAGTACAATTTAACACAAATATCTATCCCGACTGTACAAGTTCTCAGAGGATGGTGTGGCTTTACCAGTGTCTGAACACTTACACAAATGTGCATTTCTAACACAAACATACTTTGTTCTTTCAAGCCTGAATGCAATATGCTAGCTGAAACACCCATTGTTTGTAGAAGCTCTTCCCGAAGAAGATAAATACAATTTCACCCAAGTGAATGAGGTGACTGGATTTATGCCAGGAACTAGGACAAATGTTTTTTTGATAATACCCAATCTAAGCCTCCCCTTCCTCAACAGATTAAAAACAAGCATATGAAAAATCCCACAGTATTCCCAATCCAAAATTCAGGGTTCTTTTGCTCAAAATATTTTTCCTTAGCCTGTCTTTGGAAGGCAATTCAGATCCATTCAGTGGGTGCCACACTAACAATCTGAGCATAGTCAACTCAATAATAACTGAAAGACTAGATATAGCTTTACCTGGCCTTCTCTACTCCTGACAGGGAAAATTTATTTCAGTGTTTATGCTTCTAATATAACTGATAGTTACTGTTTTTACTTCAGAACAGCATACTTCTCCTCTAGCTTTTATACTGCCTTCTTTAGCTTTTTGAAGCTTACCTTTATAAATAAGCTTGATCCTAATACAGCTGTGATGCAGACAGCAGCCTCATGTTCACCAAATTTCCCCCAATGTGTTTATTTTTCCTTTTAGTCTCAAAACTAGAGTGTGGGTGCTAAATTTCTACCATTTTCTGGATCATACTTCGAGCGTAGTGACTATTAAGGGTGGTTTTTCCAAAGTTTTGCACAAAAAGCAATTTTTCTCCCTATTTTCTCAAGAATCTAACTTCAGAGGATTTTGATTATTAAAAGAGAGTTATTGTCAGCTGTCAAAAGTCAAAACATCTAAGTGGTCATTTTACAAACTCCAAGCATGGTAATGTTTTTGAACACTATTCTTATGAGGAGACTGCTTTCTACTGAGGAAAGCTACACTTCTCTTCGGGCTCACACAACACCTACTCTTAGAGCTCCTAAATACCAGCTACAAACTTTCCCCAAAACAGACAGGATGTCAGAGGCTGGTCCCAATACAAACCCATGTAGGGGCCACTCTGAAGTAACTGAAAATCCTTAGATAGGAGAATTACAGCAGCTTTAAGTGGGTTGGGACACACTGTCTCTTTGCTGCCTAAAGTGGTTTCTTCTAGACTACTGGGCGCTCGCCCCTTCAGAAAGTATCCAAGTTCATCTCTATGTAGAATAGATA
This sequence comes from Aphelocoma coerulescens, assembly GCF_041296385.1. Taxonomy (NCBI): domain Eukaryota; kingdom Metazoa; phylum Chordata; class Aves; order Passeriformes; family Corvidae; genus Aphelocoma; species Aphelocoma coerulescens. The sequence continues at coordinate 18,869,618 of NC_091020.1, forward strand.
AGGAAAGGTTGTCAGCTAATGCTATTGCCACGTTAACAGCCTTTCTGAAGGGGAAAAGAAACAACCAGTTCCCCTCCAATCAAATCTTATTTGTTAGTGGAGAAAAAGAAGAACCAAGAATTATGTTTAACACGTAAGATCGCATCGAGACAATTTTTAAGGGTTTGGTTTAATTTGCCGAGTTTTTTCGAGCCACAGAAGAAGTGGTGGCACCTCCCGAAGGACCAGACACCGAATAGCGCACAGAGAGGGAAAACGGCCTCGTTCCGCACTCCCCCCGTCCCCTTCCCGCACAGGGCGGCTGAGCCGGCGGCCCGCGGGTCCGGGGCTGCGCGCACCCCCCGCCGCCGCGCCGGGACACACGGGGAAGGACAGCTTCCCGTCACATCTCGGGGGGAAGGTAAATTACCTCTGGGCTCCTCACGGCAGCCTTTGCAGGAACATAGCCCCATGGCAGGTGGCAGCGTCCCTCTCGGCCCCAGCCAGCCCGCTCCCTGCCAGGCGGGGCCGCCTGCAGCATCCCTGGCAGCGGGGCGGGCAGCCGGGCACGGGCTCCCGAGAGGCTACGCAGGGGCAGCGGCAGGTTGGTGCCCTGGAGCTCCCCCCGCCTTTGCCGCCCGTATTTCCAGCCGGCCTCGAGGCAGAACTCAGCGCTTCACGGCTCCCTGCCCCTTAAAACGCACCGGCTTATTAATTATAGTCGCCCCTTTGAAGGGGTGAGAGCCACCGGAGCCTGCTTTACGGGAGAGGCTCTCAGATGGCCAGAGGGCAACAGACAGTAAACGTAAACCTTCAGTGTGCATAAAAAAATACCAGAAAGACCATTTCACCTCTTGCAAAATTCTGTCAGCACAGGACAGGGTCATATGGTATCCCCCCACAAGAGTAAACACTTCTCCATATATCTGAGTCTCCACAGAGATACTGAGTGTTGCAGGGACCTTGCATTCTTGCAAAGGTCAGCACTGCTCTAGCAACATTCAGAAGGCTTGTTTACACACTCACTTTTAATTGCATTAACCTAACTAAATCAACAGCCACAAAGACAAGATAAGAGTTTTGCTTTGGAATAAGGACAGAACAACATCCCTAGAACAGATGTTTGCTGGTTCTCTGATCACTCTGGGGGTGTTTTCTAGACCCTGCAGCACTTCACTTAACCCAGCAGGGACCCTGCTTATTGAAGCCCCACTGCCCAGGTGCAGCAATGCCCTAAGCACTGCATCAGAGTCACACAGTTTTTGTTATACACCAACTCACAGGCAAACTGGCTGCCTTTGCAACGCTTGGCTCAAATGTTAAGAGTTAGACATCACAAAGAAGCAACTGAATGATATAAAATCTTTTCCAGGCTGGACACTGCAAAAAAATACACTCTTTGATAGCAGTGTGCAATGCACAAAAATTACGGTGTGGGTGGGAGGGGAGAAAGCTACACAAATAAGAGGTTTGGGGGTGGGGGAAGTAACAGGGAGCTACATCTTTTAATACAGTTAAAATATCAGAAACAGCCTGAACCCAAGACCTGATGACAATCTGCAGCTCCTGCTCCCAGTACATATTCCAGCCTCTTGAGATTGAACTACAGTTCTTCAGAAAGGACTTCCAAAAGAAAAAATTAACAACCTAAAGGATAGACATTTACCAGGTCTCCCACCATAAAAAAAACCCAAACAAACAAACAAACAAACCACAACAACAACCAGAAAACCCCCCTCAAAAAAGCAACAAAAAACAAACCAAAAAACAAAAACCCCCCAAAACAAACAAACAAACAAAAAACCCCAAACCAAAAATCCCCAAAAGAAACCAAAAAGCCCCTACAATAATGTTCTAGAGAGAGGTCCGCCGGCAGAGTATTCTGCTGTTAACTGCACACTTGAGCAATCCCAGAGTATGAGCATTCATTAGTTAGCACAAAAAAACCAAAACAAAACCAAATCCCACATAGGATAGAAAATGGACAGGGCAGGAAAACTTTCCCATCACCACCAAACATACTAGAGGAAATTCAAGGTATTCCTGCAAGAGAACTGAAGGAAATCCAGTATTCTGGCTTTGCTGGTACCAACTTGCTCCTCTGGAATAGATGTGTGAGAATTCATCTCAGTTGTTTTGTTGAGCCTCTAAAATCATCAGACAGTGCCAATAGCTAACAGCTGCTTGGAAATCCATCCCTTGTGCAAAGTGCTACCTTGCCCTTGTAAAGCGGCAGATACTTCCCTTTCTTCTTGGCTAGAGGGTGATCTAATCTCAGGGAAGAGGCACATAAACCACCTGCTTGAGGGGCTGGACAATCTCCTGGCTACACTCCTGCATTTCATTTACCTAAAGCAACTCTGGGCAGCCACCACTAGGGTAAAGTTAGGTTTCCAAGTTCTGGAAAAGCCAGAGTGTTTAGTAATGGCACTGTCAGATCAGTGGTAGATAAAATGGATGGAGAAAGCACCCTGCTCTCCAGCTGTTCCAGCCTGGCAGCCAAGTCAGCTCCATAGGGAAAGGTGCTAGATACTTATCTCAGAGAACCCTCCAGACTACCTAGAAGTTACTGAAATTTGAGTATTTAAGTTTTAGGACTATGACGTACATCACATGGGCAGATAGAGGTTGATGAGGGGTTAAGCACAGATGTCTGATTTAGACAATCTGACCACTTCAACAAAGCATTTCAAGAATTTTTTTGTTTCTATTACTGAAACATTACAATTTTAAACTCTCATTACTTCCACAAAACATTTGGAAAACTGACAAAGTTTGTCTCACCTTTTGATTATGTGATTACCTAAAGGAATTAAATGGTACCAGATGAAAATAGCTGAGATTCATTTCCTGCAGTAACCACCACCATGTATTTAAAAGAACAATCTTCAGGGTGCATTCACTGCAAGAGGAAGGCTGAGCCTCTGATACCCTTACGATGTGGACATAGCGTGACATTACCCAAAAGCGCCACTTATACAAAATGGAGCTAAAGAACACTTAGTCCTTCCCTCACTTTTGCTCTGGATGGCAAAAATTACAGTGAAGGTCAGCAGTAAAATAAGCCAATACTGACAGCTTTCAGAAAGCCAGCCAAAGTTTGCATATAAATGAACCATCCATGCTTTGAATTTCACAGCAAAATACAAATTTCACCCAAAACAAAGCAGTTCTTCAACACTAGCTCATTAAGAAAAGATTCATCTAAGAAAAATCTTCAGTGTATTGGTGCCTTTGATATATATTTGTGTCAGTCTTGAATGTGAAAAAATGGGAAAAAAATACACTCAGAAAACACAAAACCCTTAAGGGAAAAAAATCATAGCTAAAGAGTTGTTCATTGAAAATTAAACCAAAGAAGTGAGAGTGAAAATGTGTTTAAATAAAGAGCCCTAATTGCTAGTAAACTAAAATACTATAACCACTACCACCTCTTTTATAACCTGAAAATTCCATGTAAATAATATAAACCAGAACATTCACGCTCTACATACCTTCAATGCACTTTGCAGATCATTTGTCATTTTAACTTCAGAGGGCACTCATTAAGTTTCCTAAAATTTAAGCCAATACATGTCTGTTGTCAAACATACTGCTGGACAGAACGAGCTAGCAGGGAATCAGGCCAGCAGAGTACATGCACACAAACCAGACAGTTGTTTTTTTTGTTTTTTTTTTTTTTTTTTTTGAGGGGGAGAGGAGTGGTACAGTCAAAATTAAAACAAAACAAAATCATTTTGAGATAACTGAGCAATGTTTGGGAGATGCAGAAGTCAGATGTCTAGATCTGTCATCCCATGGGAAATTCAAGATTCTTTAATGTCTAAACCACACTTAGCTTCCCTTCTGAATACAGTCAGGCCCAGGCAGATCATCTTAGCAGTCAGCTAATGAAGGTAAGAGCGCAGAACTGCCACTCAAATCTTTTGCCTAAATAAAGGCATCCCTAGAAACTCCCATCCTAGACCCTAACATATTGATTGATTGATTGCTACAGGTACAAGGTCTGACACAACCTGAAGGGTTTGAAGGCTCAACACAAGATTAATATATTAAAGATAGCCAAACCTGTCTGGGTCAAATAAAATTGAGATTTTATATATAATTTTTAATATTATACAAAATGCATTTATATTTACACACAGCAAAAATTTCATGTAGGGATTAGCCTATTCCTGCAATAGGAAAGGTGAATATGCTTGCACTTTTCCAGCAACAAAACCCACTTACTCTGCAATACGATTCTTTTGAGACTCATTTCTGTTACTACACATAAGTCAGTCTGGATAGCAAGAGCTCTTCAAGGTGGGATTTCTGTAAGTCTTAACAATGTGACCTTTTAGGCCTATAGTTAACCATATATGTCTTCTCTTTAAACAGTACACACCAACTTTAGACTACGGTTTATTAAAATCAGGAGACCAGAGTTCAATGTCCAAATCTGGATTTCAAATACTAAACCATTAGGCTGATCTTTCAAAAACTCCAAGTACTTAACAGATCCCTGTAAAATCCACTGGTGCAGACTGAGTGTCCTAAGATTTTCTGAGTAACTTATCTACTTTGCACTCTTTTTTTTCCTCCAGCCACAGCTCACAGCTTCACCATCTGAAATTCTTGATTTGAAGTTTACATTCCCTCCCATTTCTTAAGAAATGCAGTAGTGTACTGGCTGCCACTGAAAAGAAAAGCCAGCTGCTAAACACTGCTGTGCAAATAATGAACTTTGATATTTCTTGACAATAATAAATATCTGGAAGCCAGAGGAAAAGATTTTTTAGTTAAGCCGACCACTTATTGTCTAAGGGGAAAAAACTCCAACCAAGTACATTTTAAAAAACTGCAGGATGGCAGAGGAATATGTTATTCTAGTTCAATGATTCATTCCAGATATGACAGAGTACTAGTGGCTGAAGGTATTTATTAATGATTCCTTTACTAGGAGACAAATGTTTTTTGTGATTCCCAGCCATGTCAGAGTTACATCTCTAGAGCTGGACAAGCATTCATTTTGGAAGCTTTTCTAGACACCAGGCAAGGATTACAGAGCTTTGGGGGTTTTCCCCACCATTCCCTCCTCCACAGAAGTCCCAAACTTGTCTGAAGAACACAAATACTAGCACCACCTTGCCTCATTACTGTTAAAGAGGTGAACTGGGCTTCATAGAGAATGGGCCTAAGCCAGCGAGTATCAAATGTGCACTCATGAAAAGCTCACAATTTATACTAATATCCATGCTCAAAATTCAGAGGAATATGTTAGAATTTTCAAGCTTGGCCAGTAAAAGCTTGTTTTGTCTGTTCTGTAAAATTATTTATTCTATGATCTTCTCCATATCAATCAAATAATCTGTAAATCAGGGCAAATTAGACATTCTTTTCAAGAAAAGCTAGAGTCTTTGTAAAATGAAAAGTTTACTTTCTAATTGATTCAGCATGGATTATTCCCATGATTTCCAAAATACATGGTGAAACAAGTAGAAATGGCTTGCCAGGCTACAGTGGGAACACCCTATGACTCTCCACAGATTCCCCAATAGCCATTGGACTCAGAAGAAAGAAAAGACTATTCAGGCAATGCAATAACACAGGTAGAAGAATACATTACAACCAGTCTTAGTTCATATAATCTCTAACTCCATTAAAGACCTACTACATTTCCTATAAGAGCATGAAACTACAAAGTGAATTTTCTAGTCTAGTATTTATTAATAAAGTGACATGCTACTTCCCCTAAGGCTTCTTTCCTGTGAAAGCTGAGCAATGTAAACCATCCTCACCCTTTCAAACCCCAGTCTTCATCATCCCCTGCCCTCCAAATACACGCTTCTAGTATGTTTAATAGAAACCACAAAAGAAATGTTTTTGAAAACTCCAGTTCTCTGGGCTTCTAAGACTCTGAAAAATAAACTGCTGAGAGAAGAATTAGACCTTCATCATTTAAAGGAACAATTTATAGTTCATCTATTCTTCACAGAAGACGTTAGCACAGAAAACATGAGTTCAGTGCAGATATATCACCAGACAGTGTGAGAGGTAGGTTCAGCATGAAAGGACACATTCTGTATTCACAGGCTGCCTTGCCCCAAGTGCATTCCCATTAACCAGGCTAAGTTTATATTGGAGCACAGCTCTGTTAAGAAAAGCCTCATGGGTTTAAAAAAAGAAAGGATCAAAAGTCACCTGGTCAGTCAGGAATAACATTTCAAAACATCTGGCTTTGTCCTATTAAAGAATCTCTAGTCTAGAAAGAGTCCAAAGATACTGAGTTTATAAAGAGTTCTTCTAACTTGACTAAGTCCATTGCTTTCTCTTCTCCCTCCAGTCACTAATTCCAAGAGAAATTCAGTCATACCATCTGATGCTCCTATGACAGTAATTTTCACTGGCATTTGGACATTTTTTCATATTGATGGCCATACTTCAGGAGATTCACAGGTGTCTACCTTCTTTGTTTTTTCCCTTCAAATAATGACTCTGCAGCCTAAAGCACTTGTGAAGTGCAAAAAGGAACTCCATGAATTCTGATAAATTCCAAAAATTGAAGAATTTTAGGTGCAAGCATCAAGAAATGAAGAAAGCTTGGTTAGAAATTCCAATACAGCTTTAGCCACACTATGCTAGCTAGAGAGTACATTCCCAGGTTTTCACTTTGCAGGCATTAGCAAGCTTTTGGGGCTCTGGGGCTGAAGTACTGAGGGAACATGAAAAAATCCCTGAATAGTCAAGCCTTACACATGGACAAAGTCCCTTTATAACCAGTCTTTTGCACCTGGTTGTGGTAAAGCTGACATTGTTACTGTTCCATTTTTGTTGGTAGACAGGCAGCATTGACTGGAGTGCTGGCACAGCTCTCAGCAGCAGGTAGGCACACTGGCTGACATCAGCAATTCCTCCCTGGCACTGCCATGGATCCATAGCTTTTCTTGTACAGTTCACACCAGCATACAGCCCGAAGGGGAAGGTCAGCTAAACACACAGATTATAAGAAGTGGTTTTACTGCAAATAACCTGAAGGCATCTTGCTGCCCAAAGCACTTTAAACTCCTGTAAAAAGAACCCTTTCCTAAGAGATTCCAGCATACAGAGAGCAGACAGCCTACTATTAATGTATGCAAGCTTTTGCACTTACTAACTTCAAAGAATCCTTGCTTCTAGAAGAGAGGGGAGGATCTGCTTTGGCTCACAGAGATACAACTCTTCACTAACTGCAGAACTTAGAGCTAATGGCAAAAAGGCCTGAGCTTGATAAAAAATATCTGGACTCCTATAACCTAGGATGTCTTGCTGAAGGTGATTAAGAAATAACTCCTTATGGGTAGCTTAATACTTTCATTGAAGTTACCAAGACCAAAGCAGAACCCTGTGCTGATGTTGGCATTACAACCAAAGGCAAAACTGTGCTTTCCAAGAGGAAACATTGGTAACTTCTAAACACTGCTAAGGGAGAACACTGGATTTATTCTCAGTGGTCCTCCCCAATCCTTATGCATCTCCTTCTGTAAGGCACCCTACAGGTCCGCAGCTATAATTATGACACCTTCTACAGATCTCCACCACCTTCAGAACAGGGGCTAAGGCAATAATATTTCCCTTACCAAGCATGATCATAAGCATAACATTTCCATTTGTACTAGCTTCCTCTATTCTCTGCTGTGATGTGTTTGGGTCACAGAGCTAACTAAAGGTAGGATGTCTACTTTCATATTCTAGAGTATTAGCAACACATGACACACATGACCTGTGTCCAAGACCTATAAAGGACACAGGGACAGAAGCAGGTTGGTCTGTCCACTCAAAGTAGACCAGATGAAACTTAACCTGGAAAATATCTTCTGCTGAACCGTTCCAGAAGGCATTATTTTGACTTTCTGATTCACATACAAACCACATTTGGTAAAAGCAGAGCCTTTATGGCCTCTGTGGAGCATAAGGATTCTCACACAATAGTGATCTTCGCAGACACTTCTCTTTTTGTTAATAAAAGTGATCTTTCTCCTCATTACACTATTATGCCAGCAGAGGCTTTGTTTTGACACAATTATCCTGGGACAGAATTACTAATGTAGACAAGGGTCTTCATCTCTCAAGTCAGCAGTTGCCAGAGTGCTTATAAATCCTCATAGTAAAATACACAACCCAAAATTCAGGGAAGCACTACAGTTTGCACAATTACCCTTCAATGCAAATAATACATGGTCAGTTGTAACAGTCCTTCCCTATTGCCTTACACACATTCCCTTTTAACACTGTATACTTTTGATTTCACAGCCCTTTTCTTCATTATCTCAAATCCTCCTGCTCCTTCCCCCGAGTTTTCATGACTGTCTGACAGTTGGTGATTAAAAACAAATCCCAGAACTAATAACAGTGCTTTACCAGTCCAAGATGATACATAGCATCTTTGATACCACATGGAAACATGGGGATCAACATCTTAAGTGGACTTCACTTAGATGAGCAAGGGGCTCTGGCTGAGATTCAACGGCAGACTTTGAAAGAATGTGTCTTTAAAGGCCTGTACACCTGCTAGAACAGACAGAAGACACAAACTTCGAGAAAGTAAACATTTAGAGTCTGTCAAAACAAAAACTCTATAATTATGAATGACCTGAACTTTGGCTTCCTAATGGAAGAAATCATTCATTTCCATTAGAGTGCTTGCAAAAAGTTAGGAGTATTAAGCTCATGAGAATGCACTACACTATACAGACACTAGTCCTGATCCCAGCTGCCTCACTGCCTTTAGGGAACAGTACCTTGAGCAGAACCCCTGCAACGAGTACTGGATAGACACTGGGAAGCTTATAATGAACTTCCACAAAAAAACCCAAAACACCCTGGGTGTTCTTAAGCTGAGTGTAAGGCTTAAGTGTTACACTATGGGCAATACATCCTTGTCATATTTCCTCCTCCCTATGAAGTTCAGAAAGCCCAATGCAAGATGGTTCTCACTGGTAGCACGCTAGTTATACCTAAAGCATTTGAGACAAATACAGAGGGGGTTTTGCCTGGGAACCCTCCTTCACAGGTGTCTGGCAGTGGGCCAGCTGTCACTTCAAACTGGCACTAGTGCATTCATAAACACCCCAGGATAGCAGTTTCTCAGTTATATACTCTTTTGGATCCTGGACCAGCACAGTATCAGCAGGGCCACCCTTTCCCCCATACACTTTTTGTGGCCTTGTGTGTTTTAGTTTTGCTCCCCAAATGACTTCCACGTGGTATTTCCAAGTCGGTGTATTCTACTCAGAAGGTACAGTGCTAACAGGTACCTCAAAAGCATGGTGCTGTCTTGCAGGATTGTCAGTATCATAGAACAGAATCACAGAATCATTAGGGTTAGAAAAGACCTCCAAGATCAAGTCCAACTTTTGACTGAACATCACCATGTCAACTAAACCATAGCATTAAGTGCCATATCCAGTCTTTTTCTGACCACTTCCAGGGATAGTGACTTCACCACCTCCCTGGGCAGCCTGTTCCAGTGCTTGACAACTCTTTAAATGAAGAAATTCTTCCTAATGTCTGCCCTGAAACTCCCCTGGAACAGCTTGAGGCCTTTTCTTCGTATCTTTTTTTCACTACTGCTAGAATTTGGTGAGTGCTGTGACACCACTGTACATCATGTACCTTATTTTACTTCATCCTGCTGACCTACTAGAGTACTTTATTAACCTCAGGGATCCCAGACACTGCATAAATCTTGTGGAGAATTCACCCATTGTTATTGCAAATGGGAACACAGCTGTTTCTGGGGCTGAAAAAAGCTAAACCCATCAGTGCAGTAACAGAGCACACAAGCTGCAAAACATCACAGAAGACCTGATTTCTGACAAACTAACAAGAAATATGGAGATGGTACAACACAATTGATCATGTTGACAGTTTGATAAGCATATCTCTATGTAACAAAGCTGTACTTGCACCAGAATACTTTAAAAAAAAAAAAATCCCTCTACTGAATACACATGCTTTAGGACTTTAATATATTATCCTCAAGGCAGAATATTCAATAGCAGAACTCACTCTGGAGGGTCTCAGCAGGAAGTATTCAAAAACTTACCTCATTTGCACTGAAAAATCAACCTGAGGGGATCAAATGATGCCTTGCACGTTTCAGCTACAATGTGCCACCACACTACAAAGCCATACTTCTATACCCAAAAGGCAACCTATATAAACTCCTATATTTGTCTCTTAGGAATACAATAGGTTAAAGAAGACTGTTCAAAACCAGTCAGAGGTTATATTTTAATGATCTGCACTAGCAGAAAGCCCTATTCACAAAACTTCTTAAGTCACATGCTTCTTTCACAGGAGGCCTTACCTATTGCAGTTGAAGTTTTAAAAACCTTCATTCTTGTTGAAAGCCAACGCGTGCATTAAAGACAGCTAGGTGCTACTGATCAGGGATCAAATGCAGAACTTCTCCTGGAATACAAATCCCAGGACAGCAGAACACATGTATGCTGTCACAGCCCATTTCCAGTCCTACTTTCAACTGCCCAGGGCCCAAGAGCACTGAGGGATGGAGACAGCACAACCCGAAGTAGGATCAAACACTTCTAATAAAACAAAGGCAGAATCTTGTTTATTTCGTGAAGCAGGATCATTACCTGCCAAATGCAAACATAAGCCTTGGGCATTGCATATGCTAGGGGAAAAAAAGAAAACAAAGCAAAAAGCAATTTACAGGCTGCAGGTGCCTCCTGATGCCCTTCAAGATGTTTTAAACTGATAACGTAAGGTGAGCCAAAACATTCTTAACTATCAGAGAGCCTCCTAGCCCTCAGGGGAAAAGAGGAGCCTAATAACCTTTCTGCACAAAACTCTGGATGCAGTCCGAAGACCTTCACCTGCAATGAGTCATCACCTTAAGTAGGCAGAAGTGGATTGGTCAAGCTGCAGGGATACAGCGTTGGGCTGAACACAACACTGTTGAAATCAGTACGGTGACATGAATCGAGAACAAAGTTCAGTCCTTTTTCCATGTTCTCTTTTCATAAGAATTCAGTAACATGGTACAGTCAAGCATTCAGGGAAAGCAGAAAATCAGTAAGCAGAGAAGCCTTGCTTACTGAAGATCTGAGCTGCTAGTATGTATCTGCATGAGGGAAATGAGGGCCTCCATTAATTAAGCGTTCATCAACTTGAATCCATTTGTAAAACAAGCCTAGAAATACTGGCAGTTGACTGATCCCTCTGTTGACACTAAAGGAAGCTATCAAGGTTTGGACAGGCCACAGAAGCTATTTTTTCAGTTCAATAAAATAGTATCAGTAGAATTAGGAAAGGAGTAAACCTGAGGAAGGCAATTAGTACTTTTTGGAAAATGCCAATTCATTAAAATTGAAAAATTTTGAAGATACATATTTTGAAAAATAAATTTATCAGGCTCAGAATGGGAGAAGAGGAAAACAGTCTGACAGATGTCACTAAATAGTCCATAAGCCCTGGGTCAGTATGTTAATCTGAAACAGTGGACACCAATGCCCAAGTTGCTTCCCCACACAGTCATTACTGTATGTGTTTATACAGAACATGTTCTGCTCTTACATAACAATTTTAAGACCAAAACAAGATTTCAAGAGGTAAAAAATTTGAACTTGAATGTTTTCAAAGATTTGATTTTAGCATGTGTGACAGCAGCTGTATATTGTGAATACATGGAGTGTGTTCAATATAGAATATTACAGAACCACAGACTATTCTGAGTTGGAAGGGACCCACAGGGATCATCGAGTCCAACTCTTAAGGGAATGACCCATATGGGCATCAAGCCCACAACCCTGGCACCATTAGCACTGTGCTCTAACCAACAGAGCAGACGTGCAGAAATGTATTCAACACTGTATTCTGCCTACAGAGCACAGTATTGGCTTCGCAGGCTGGACAAAAACATTGTTAGGGGACTCTTGCTTACTGATTTGCTTTGAGGAGACACGAACAAAACAGAGTAGGTAGTTTTCCTCTGAGAGGATGAACTCACACTCCAGTGATTGAAGACATGTGCCACCACTGACGGCAGGAGACCAAGTAGAAGCTGGAAAGAACCAGCACCATCTAGTGCTCAGGAGAGACGGAGCAAGAAGGACAGGCAGAAGAACGCACCAACTATTTTCAGGCACAGAAGCTGAGGAGACACACTTTCAAGGAGACTGAAACTGCACTTGAACACAAAAAGAGACTGCAGCAGGGAAAAGGCAAGCAGATGTACCTGCCATCATCTTAGTGCTTAAAGGACTTCAATGCAAGCTATAAGGTAATAATAAACAACTGCTTCCAGACACGCAAAGAAAGCATGCAATTTTATCATTCTGGGCACTCCTTCGGAAAGACAGTTTAGAAAAGACATTTATTGTTTCTCACCCCTCAATAAGTGGGGGGAAAAAAAAAAAACTCTCTCTCATGTTCCAAAAGACAGTTACCTACAGGTAACTGCATGCTCTCAGCTACGCTCCATACATCTAGAAGTAGTAAACACAGATCTGACAGGGCCCTCCACTGCAAAACCAAGACCACCAATCTTCTTGTCCAGGTCAGTGCAATTCCATGGACACGGTTAACATCCACAGTTCTCCCTTGCTACGTGTTTCCAGAGTTGACTGCTGGAACTACACTGCCAAACTTTCAAGTAGGACCCAAAACTACTTTATTTTGTTACCATTTCCCTCATCAGTATGGTGGGTGCCAAATCACAGAAATCTAAATATGCCTCTCAAATATCAACAACATCACATATTCAGATATGCACAGTCAGTTTTCAGCTGTAGACTTCAGGAGAAAACTTAATTACCAATGGCAAACTCAGTATCCTGCTGTTAATTAGAATTGCAATTTGCATTGAATAATAGAGAACATGGAATGATTTTCAATGTATGAATTTCTAATTTCTCCTCCAGGTATTTTAATTACACACCATCTCAACAGGAACTGAGATAAAAAGGCCACAAAAATAGCTTAATTGGTGTCGATCACCTGGGATGCAGAAGTGTACCACAGAGCAGACTGCTCTGTAGGCACCATTCCACCTACTGGCACAAGACAAACAAGCTGCCACTCCAACTTCTCTGTCAGATACTGTCAACAACACAAATGGACCCCTACAGATCAAGTAGGCAACAATTACTGTCCCTGTAAGAATTAGGACCCCCACCACCTGATTCTGCCTTCCTTGATTTTCCTTCCTGTTATATAGCATAACCAAGGCAGTGAAGTAGCTTCTACATAAGCCCTGCACAAAGTTTCTGCACGAGGCATTTTATTTTGCCCCAGCCTAACTTCCCGCATAATGCGACCATTACTCCATCTTTAAAGGGCTCAGTATTAAACACAAATCCCTTCTGCAAGGGCAAGCTGCCTATATTGAACTAAGTCTCTATAATTAACTGAAAGCACACACCATACAGAACTGAATTCTAAAGTTTTGAAAATAACCTTTGACATATAAATCAAGTACAGGCTGTGATCCTTGCTCAGGCTAAGTCCGCAAAAAGACCAAGGTAACAGTTATGAAGAGCACTGAACTGCCTCACTAAGGAGAGGGCATGGAGCACAAAAAACAACCTGAAGGTGCAGTTTTCAACACCTCAGTTGAATTGACCTGAAGTCCAACTGGTTTGAGAACTTTTTTCAGTTACAAGAGATGAAACGAAAGATATGATTAGATGTATGGAAACAAGATAACCCCTTCAGCAGCTGTTTCCAATGAAAAAATTAAACTCATTACAAAACTGTACTCTCACAGAAAGTCTCAGCTAAGAGCTCTCACTGTTCACCCTGGCAGAAAGCACTGTGGCAAGAAACAGGAACTAGCCATCATCAGCGATAAGGAGACACCAAGATGTGTACCATGAGTACTTCCTAACTTCTGAACCTTTTTACTGCTCCCTTCCTTGATTCTAAAAACCTTACTATATCAGGGAATTCTCTGTCTGCAGAGGAATTTGAGCATCTCAGTGCTGCAAACACTGGGGGATAAAACTAGGTCGACCACTTGCAACAAGACATTAAAACATCGGTTTCCTACAAGGTGAGACTTCAGGAGCACTTAAGTCATCAATATTCCTTAAAAGATTCTCAGAGCATAATCCCTGTAGCTTCTTACAAGCTGCATTACACCACTCCAAAATGCACTGTAACCCCAGGTCAACACTAAGTTATTCTGTTGACCCTAGCAACAACAGATGCTGTTTCTGTTGTCAGATTCAGACTCCTCTCCCAAGCAACATAGATGATTTCCATCCCTAAATACCAGCTGCTGTGGAATTATTACCCCAAATGGTACAACTTTTGCACCTGACCTCACCACCCTCATAATTTTACAAAAAACATCCCCCACCACCTGCTATTGTGCACTGAAATATGAGAGTAACTTGCACCCACAACTTACCCCACCATTCTCTTTGAACTTCCAGCTATGATGAAGGGAAGCATGAATGGATTCAAAAGGACCCAGAAATTTACACAGTTTCCCCAAAAAGGAATATAGAGAATGTATTTCAGGAAGTCCTGTCACCAGATCTAACACTGGGTTGACTGCAGAACTGTTCTGCAGTCCCTCATGTCCCTATTTAACCCTTCTCCCAGCTGCTCTATACAGCTTAGAAATGAACTTGATGAAACACGAATAATACACAATGCCCATCATTAGTTCTTGTTACTCAGCAGAAAATCAATACATGCTCTGTTACAGCACAGGACATGCTGTTACTCTAGTCCCTGTACTCTGAGGGAACAGCTCCCACAGCCAAGCGTAACACAGCCTGCAGCAGAGGAAAGGTGGCGAGACCTCAGCAACAGTTCCACAACAAGAACGCAGAGCTCCTTAGCTATTAATCACAAAATAGGGTTTTGGAGATAACTGGTACCAGGCTTTAGAACTCTTTGGACATTTCTCAGATCTCAGCCTCTCCTCTTTGCCAGATAAGCTGGTATCAGCTATAGGTACATTTTAGTAATGTTACACTCCATTCTTGATTTTGTTAGTTAAAGCTCTGATGTTTGCTAGCACAGTAAAATCCCACATCTGTACATACAGCTATTGAATGTACCTGGTATTCAAAAAATCCCCAACTTATCTAAGACAACTTAAAAAAAAAAATTTCTCATCCCTATAGAAACTCTAGAGTCCTAGCTTATAGTGGGATAAATGAAACACAATTAGGCAGAAATGAGAAATGTGATCATGGCCATACATCCAACATAGGCAAAGACGGGCAGTGACGGAAAATAAAGATCTGGGTCCTGCAAGACCATTTGTGCTCCCCTTCCTATCTGGCATCTGTTTCAGAGCTATTCACTATGTGGGTGTTCTGCAGGCTGGCAACCATGCAGAACACGGTCATTTCAGAACACATGCAAAAAAAAAGAAAAGGCATTTATGCCAAAACCAGCACAGAATAAATGTACTGTGAACAAAATGAGGAACTCTTCAGGCCACATTCTCCAGTGACATCCGTGTCAATGACATTCCGTATTGACTGGCTATTTATAGTGTTTTCCAATACTTACTATCCATGTAGCAACTAAGTTTGCTACAAATGGGAATGGATTTAGCTGCATAAGTTAGGGAAAACATCTTCATTTTGCAGACAAGTCAATGGTACACTAAGACAATCATTTTTCCAGGGAACACAGAAAAGTGCAATGTTAAAACCCCAATGTGAACAGAAATATCCTGGGATCCACAACCATGTTGAACATCATCACTTTTTTCCACCCTTCTGAGCAGCCCCTTTCAACTAGCCACATGGCCCTGCTTTACCAACTCACCTGAAGCAACCTCCAGTTTAGGACCACTCTTTTGCAGTAATATAACCTGACAGGTTGGACAAGCAGAGCAGAATTACTACTTTCTCATTTGGAATCAGAAGAAACTCAAGCCTGCAGGAAGTTTAATCAAGCCAGTCTGTGGCTCAGTTAATTATTTTAGATCACTGCCAGAACACATGGAATCATTCACAATCACAACAACCCAAGTGCTTTCACACTGCAGGTCCACAGTCCTTCTGCATCAGTACGGGGCACAATCTTTGGAAAATGGTGCAGATGTGTCACATTCAGACCAACAATGAATGCCACTTTCTTGGAGATCCTCCGTGCAAGCTGGGCCCAATGCCCTGTGGTTTGTGGGACCCTGCCTATGAGGGCGTGGTGCAGTATAAGAAAGAAAAAAGGCACTAACAGATAGTGCACAATGATAAGTAAAAGAAAAAAATCTCTTCTCCCCAGGTAGCTTCCTGCGTGTCAAACAGAATTCTGTGACTAAGTCACTGCAAAACACTGCCTTCTGGTGTAGTTCAAAATCTTACAGCACTGCCTGTTCTTGCTCTGCCTGATACTGTGTCAAGAGGGATGTGCAAAAAGGCATTTTAAGCCAGCCTAACAGGGTGGTAAGACAAAGACCCCAGAGTGTAAAAACACACCTGACTTCACAGCAGTAACGTTCAAATACAGGGGCAAGTGTTGCTTTTAAAAAAAATTCCATTAAAAACAAGAGGCAGCCTAATGCAATTACTTTTATCTACCCTACTGACAGCACCAATACTGTTGGAAGAGACAACGCTAAGCAGCATGGACAGGGAGTCCACGCAGAACAAGCTGGCAGTGACGTGCATGATGATTGAGTCAGTGCACTCACATAATTTTTAGCAGAGTCACATTTGTCTCCTCCTTTGTTTCTGGGAACTCAGTCTTCAGGTACTGGGAGGTAGAGGAACTGGCCTAGTCCTTACACAGCTCTCACTCATCTGCTGTAACACTGTAGCAGTGCAACAGGTTTTTGGTTTTTCCCTCTGTAGATCCTGCCACTTGAAACTGCCTCCAAAATACACTGCATTCAAACCCATGCATAGGGCTGGTCGTCCCCCAAATACAATCAGAACTAAATCAACTGAATTCAGTTGTTCCTATGCTGCAAGAAGGAACTTAATTCTAAATCTACTCTGGAGACACCAACTCTGTCCACAGGAAGCACTTATATGGGAGCTAAAAGGACTGCAAAAGTTTTACATTAATACTACAGTGACAGATCATTAGATTTTCTAGCTAAAAAAATTTCAGCCTCTCTTCCATGCTAGGTCATCTATTTTCTTAAACCTTTCATCCAAAAAGGAAATGTTTTGAAGCTTTTTGTCTGCCCTCCCACCTGCTTCCCAAAATAGGTAGTAAACATGAAAGAAATTGCATCCAGGTACTGCATGTCCCTTTTCCACAAGTTCTGTGCCTGTCTCTCCCATAACAACTGGAAGAACACAGTTTGAGAGACCGCACAACACTCCAAGCAAAGAGCCCTCTCCAAACAGAAAATTCAAAGAGCATGATGCATCTCAGCCACTATGAAATGAAAATGAGGTATCACAGGAGCACTCATATCCAAAACAAAGAACACCATGTAGTCAAGTCCCATTTCTCAGTCTCACTAGATAATCTGGACAGTGTATCAGAACACTCAGGAGCAATCAGTACAACTCAATTACCATTAATGACAACTGATGGGAATGAGGTGATGTTATGTTGAAAGCACAAAGAAATGCTGGCATACCTGGGGTAATTTCAAAGAGATGTTTCCCTGGTTCATCAGGATTAGGTGGCAGCTCATTCACCTGACTGCCTTGCAGTAGTATCAAACCCTGTAATGGACACAAACATTAGTGAAAAGGGAAAGGCCACTAAAAGGGTAAGGAAAGGATGATGAAATGTATAGTAAATTCTCATCTACTGAGCCCAACACCTTTCCACAGTTCTGAGCAAGAAAAGATTTGAGCTGGTCGTGCACCTGCTTCACTGTCCTTTCTCTCACACTGGACACTGCTGGTTAAAGGCTCTTTCCTCTGGAATAACACTACTCTCAGCATGCAGAAGTGATTCTCCTTGGTTTCCATAACTAATTATCCCTTGCAAAAGTTTCATCTCACATTACATCTGCTCCTCCTACACCCTTGAATTTCTGGTTGCAGCATGTATTTGAATAAAATGGCCAATTTTCCAGAGACCCTCAGTACAGAGAAGTTCCCAGGGAGATACTAGAAGAGAGCAGCTAATTCGGGTTTGCAAGGCAATGGACTACCCTTTTAATCCAAAAGACTATAGCTTCTCTAGAAAAAAACCTGAGCCCCTTTACTTCCTAAGTTCAAATTCTGCCAGTATTCAGCTTCATTTCCACTTTGAGCCCAAGCATAACTAACACAACATATTCCAGTTTGGGAATCCTGGATAGCTGGTGACATAGTATCTTCAAAGTGGGCAAAATGCTCTTTATGGAAAAGCTGAAAAAGATATCACAGGAAGCTCTTGTCCAGTAACAAGAGTGAAACAAGCATTTAATCTCTGATATTTTAAAGGGTTTCCAGCTAACATTCTTCAGGACATATGCATAATCAGACAAAATACCGTAAGAACTGGGACTCTCAAGAGTTAAGCCATGAAGAAGGTAATCAGCAGTTCCCACTCCTGCACTAAACTGCCCTGGAATGCAAACTGGTTCCAAAGCATCTTTTCTTGCTGAACAGAAAATGAAGACAGCTGTTTCAGTCAGGTTTTTTCACACATATCCCTGGTTTATGAGAATGTAGCTATGCATGTTTACTAATCTGGCAAGACCCAAATCCAAGACACACTTGACCATTATAACACTGGTAATCAAAACAAATTCTAGTTATGCTATTTGTCAGTTTGCAGATCCACATATAATGGAGAAACATAATTAGTGTCTCATGAGACAGACTATCCAGAATTTCAACTAACAGAAGACAACTCATCATATGACCTTCGAAATCTTCTCTCTAAAATAATGAGGCCAGATATGTTACTTATGATTGCTGCTATTCAGTATAACTTCCATAGCTTTGCTCCTTGGGAATACATCTTCCTACAGATGCTTTGTTCAACAGGTAAAGGCTCAGTTCCTGTCCCCTGCTAGTGTAAGGATAAGACTGTGGAAGAACACAGTGTAGGAGGGCACTTAGCAAAATCCATGCTGAGTGGTTTCTCAAGAATGGTTGTAAGATTTAAAATTGATGTAAAATAAGTCAACACAACAGGATAAACCTTCAGCACCCTTTCCTCCCAATCCTGTTGCCCTGCAATTTGACTCTGAGGTTCACTGAAATTCGAAGATAAACTGAAGACATTCCAAAGATAACAGGAAAACACTGGAAAGGCAACTTGACAAAAACGCATCTGAAGTTACTCCAAATGGTATCAAAAAGTATTGTATAAAAACATCATCTTTAGAGTCCAGTGGACAGAACACATTCTAGAAAATTATGCTGTTTCCTAAAGCACAAAATTCAAGCCCACTACGGATGCATTAAAGCTTTTTATCATGCCAAGCCAATACTGATGGAAAGGTTAATGAATTAGTTGCAGTGGCTTCTGTTCCCCTGGAAATTGGGGAGGGGTGCCTGCTGTCTCCTTTCCTGGGAATAGAAATGAGCCCAAAGCTACTTTAAAAACCCACACATATATTGACAGAGTCAGTAGCAGCATCAAAAGCTCTTTGCAAGTCAGTCCTCACTTCCCCCTGTCCTCATGGGGGCAAAAAATAAAAAAAAGAAAACTCTGAAGAAAAGCAATGGCTGCAAGTCTACCCTCTAACCTTTGGTGTCTGATGGAGTGGGCTGTGCAACTGCAACTGTCAGGTGGAACACAAATATACACACCTTCAACAGTACTCTGTCCATTAAAGACAAGAATAATTCCTCTTCACTCCAGAAAGCCTACGTGATTCTCCTGCCATTAGATCACAGTTCCACCTTTCCAGCAATATTATTAAAGGAAGAGTATCGACAGTTTTCTCTAAGAATCTGAAAGAACAGGTTTTTATAAAAATAGGCAATGCAACATCCATAAACAAAAAGATGTGTTTCATGTTTCTCTTTTGAAACATTATGTCATAAATCTCATTTGACTTTATCAAGTAAACAACAAGAATACAACTCTCTTCCGGAGTATGTATAAATAATCAAGTAGGCAAAAGATCAATGGGAACTCTGGTGAAACTATTGATTTAGTTTTTACACACAAGCTTAAAGGCCATACTTAATAAATAAACCAAAAAGATTTAAATTAAGCATGAGTACCTTTAGGCTTGAGGGAAATGAGGGATTATTATAAATAACAACTAGTGAAAATATCTCTATGGCCAATAACAAAGAAGTCCCTCCAATAAAGAGTCTCAGTTATCCTCCTAAGATGCATGGGCACACCTGTGCCATTGCCCCTTCATTCCAGAGAATCCCAAGCAACAGCTCTCTACAAGTCCCAAAAGTACATCTCACCCATGGGATGCATACAGTCGTAGCTGAAGTCAGATGCAAATCTAATTTGCAACTCCTACAAGAATAGTCAGGACATAGTCCTGTATCATCCTATACAAAATGGCTTCCCACAGTGATAAGTGTATGGCAACCCTGTGCCCAAACAGAGTCAGGGTTAAAGAAATCCTTTACAACATGACTACCTGAGGCAGTTTATTCCTCATCATGTTCACTGACACAGCTCAGAAGTGCCCAGCTCTTCACATGCATTGCATATGAAGATAAGGTGCTTGGCTTGAAAGTGCAAAATCCAGCTGCTACCGGCAGCATCCTGAGTGATCAGGTTACATCATCAAGCTGAAATCTCTCTAGCCTTTACACAGCAGACTATCTGTAATTATAGACCAAACCCCTGATTAGGGGAGTGCAAGATATAAGATGCCGTCAACATCCTCATTCATCTACCATATTTATGTCAGGCCCACAGGGGAATATTAATTTCCATTCTCACTCTACAATGAAATTTATGTGTGACAGTCAAGCAGGCAGCTGCATCAAGCAGTTTAATAATTGTCCATAATGAGTGTGTGGATGGTGATGATATTACACAGGCTGACTGTCACTCTGTAATGCCTGTACTGACTCATCAGGAGCCAGCAGTACAGGGACACTGTCTGGCTCATTCAATTATGTTCCCTCTGTTCAATGACTCTGGTTAAAGGCCTGACAGTCAAAACAATGACTATGTGAATTATGATGCATAATCTACTGCAGCAACTAGGGAAGACCTTAGCACAAATGCTGCAAGAGAATTTTACAGCCATTTGAAAAACATGAATAAGAAATTCTTCATCTCCTCTGTAAGCTTTAGCCCACAGCACAACAGCCACCCCCTCTCCCCTCACACTAAAACACATTACAGCCCATTCTCAGCATGTAACAAAACCTATGGACTCCACACACACAAGCCAGCCCTAAGCAGCTGGTTCACCTCATGGCTAACAATGGATTAACTGGGAGATAACGAGTCCCAGCTGAGCAAGCAAGGTTAATCACTCCTGCCTCAGTAATCTGTAATTCCATAGCTCTTCCTGTCAAACTCCAGTCTCATAGATGACCATATTAAGATTTGTAGGTCAGCATGCCTTAGTGGGTAAGTAAACACCTTCTAACCTTTTCCCAAGCTCTATGACTTGTCTGGTAGTAGAGAAGCCTCCCTGCGACATCTCTTGCCTTTGAACCTCCTTAAGCGTGTATGATTTTGGTGAGGCTAGAAAATAACTGAAATGAGCTGTAAATCAAAGCATGACTGTGATCACAGAAGTCACAACCATTAAGTCCTACAGTTCTCTAGTCACACCTGAGGTTTAGTTTCCTCTTCATCCTTATAATAGGAGAGCTGATCCCCACGCAGCACAAACCACCGCTGCTGCCAGTTCTTCATAATGCTCCTTTGTTTCTTTAGCCAGCCACACTTCAGCACACGTTCCTGAGGATTTGGAGAAGATGGTCTGGAGGGAGGGCCAATCTGTTCACCCATCACCAGACTCCTTGACCGGGCTGAAAAGAGAATTACAGAGTAAGTGAAACAAAGAAATAACAGTAAGAACACTCAGAGAGGCTAAAGAACTGTTCCACATTTTCTTCTCAGATATGGACAGACCATTACATGTTCCCTCTTTGAACAGGTACTCGTTTTTCACGGTGTACTTTCAAGTTCATGACAGCAAACACAAGACAAACATCACCTTTTTGGTACTGCTCACTCCTGGGTGTGTAAAGAGACACAATACTGCCGCTAAGGCTTCATTGCTTACACTCCCTTTCTTTGTGGCAAGTCATTACTGCCTTCCACCTCTACATGGGAATAGTGATACTGCTCTCTCCTAATGGGATATTTGCCCAATGAGGATGTACAAATGTGTAGTGAGGGGGCACAAAGAGAAGGAGAGAGTATAAAAAATAATCTCCCTCCACACACTATCAGTCTGGGGTGAGTAGCCAGTGAAACCAGCTGCCACAGGAGAGAGAGAAAAAAAATTAAAACCTGGGGAAGATTCAAAAAGAGAATTGTCAATCAAAGGAGTGACTGTGATCTACACAAAAAGTGTAGAGATAACACAGCTATCCAGAATTATTAAAGTTATCTCACTCTTCAGGGCATTCTGACATTGGAGCAGAAAAACAAAATTAAAAAATTAAATTAAAAAATAAAAGGACAAAATAGAGGAAAGAACCAACATGTAAATCTGAGGAAGTTTCAGAAACAGAAAAGTGAGGAAAAGTCTATGCAATAGAAGAAAAGAGCAATAAACCAGCACATCTACACACTAAACGTTTTCGTCAGCAGAGGGCAGATCTGAATGGCATTACATCCTCCCATTATCAAGGAGTCTCAGTGACAATCTCCACTTGTATAGTTTCATACCCTTTTTCCTCCCACTCTGGCTTAAAGATCCGCTCACCTCTCATGTAACCATCCAGAAGGCACTCAAGTCTGACCCTAACAAATTCCCAGTTTTATAGACAGAAGATAGCATCACTCTGTTAGTCCTAAATTGCAGACTCGGTGCAAGCCCTAACAGGCAGGATAGAATTTTTTTTTTACATTTCTCTAAACTGCTAAGGTAAATCCCACTACTCTCAACAGAGCTGTGAATAACAGGTTTTATCTTGTGGCTCAGTCAAGAGAAATTAGGTTTCAAATTATAACTATTTCATGCAGTAAGAAATTAAGTTTTTATTTTGTTTTTACTTTCACTGAAAAATTAATTTAAAGTTGAAATGTTGTAAGAAGTGCTGCTGCAGCACTGCAGCTTTTTCAGAATTACTCTTCCCTTAATTTATGCCTAAAATACATTGCTGAATTCAATGTGAGCTAATATATAGCATTAGTCCTACGTTAGTAATGTTTACCAGCAACTTTTGGATTCTCTTAAGTAACCCAGTACTCCTTCATTCTGATTATTTCTGCACGCTAAAGAAATAGTTAAAAAAATAATCTTAATACAGAGTTCACTTAAAATCAGGCCTTGATGTATCCAGGCATATTCTCTAAGCTCACTCACTGTGGTCTGAGCTCTCTCAGACAGGTATTTTCATTCCCATAAATATATCAAGAACCACCTTCCTCCATGCAGCCAAGATCCTCAGGCTTTAATATCGGCCCTTCTGGCAGCACAGCAACCTCTGGCAGATGGTTACAGAGGTACCAGAACACCTGGCCCCTCCTCATCAGGATGTGGAGGACCCCATCTCACACACAGGCTGTAACAAAACTCACTGGTCGTGTTTAAATCTCTGTTGCAGAGGTCCATAGGAACTGAGTCAAATGAAACTTCTCTGCCTCATCCCAGGCCACACATTACAATTATTATCAAACTGTAATCTGGTTTAGACTGTCCAGATTCCATTCCACATTCATTTTACAAACTGTGTCATTACAAAAATAAATATCCCAAACATTTGTTTTATCAAAGGCACTATAAATGGTTCTTAGGCAACATCTTGGCTATTAAAGTAACCAATTAGGTGCTTACTGAAAGATGGATTTTGGTAATATTAGACTATCTCCACACTGAAGTACCTTAGCACTCTCCAAATTAAGCACGAAAATGCCATCAGCCCCCAGTTTTCCTGACTTGCATGTAGTATATGCACCCTCTGCTACTTTACCTCTCCAAGAAATTCATTTTGTTTAACTGGAAACCTACCATCTATATTGACACAGACCTCACAAAAGACATCAAACATCTTGCTTTGAAATAACCCCAAATACGTTACCTTGTGTGTTCCCTCACTCCTGCTTTGGTACTACTTGTACAGCTCACCTAGTAGTTATTTATTTTAGCCAAGACTTAAAGCTTTCACAATCAGTCTCTGGAGAATGCAGATCTTTTTCTTATTTTATTTTATGCAGCACCACGTCTCAGTCAATTGCTATGATTGTTAATTCTTCATGCTGTCTTAGCTTTCCATTTCCTTAGTTTCTGGTCGTGACTGTAATAGTTAATTTCATTAGGGAGATTCTTAGCAACCTCATCTGCAAGTCAACAACATGGATCAGATAGAAATTTTTAGAAAGAGGAATTATTTATGGCTATTAACAGCATTGATGCTTATATTGCATGCTTCACAGAATACAATAATTGCATAGAGGTCAGAAGAAAACTTTTACAGATGAGCACAGCCTGCCTTTAAAGCAGTAGCTATCTCAGACTACTGAGATCAAAATATCTACTTCTATAATCTGATGCAGTACATCAAGACCCTGATTCTTAATGGTAGAAATATATTATTTGTGCTCACCTATTTAACAGAATTATGGAATCAGCAGAACATAAGGAAGAAAACAAATCAATAAATCAGACTCACAACTCAGCAAATACTTTACATGCTCTGGAGTTCTGATCAAGTAATGAGTTTTCAATAACACCACACAGGCTGGTTTCACTCTTCACATTGTCATTAGTTGATTATTGATTTAGCCATATGCATAAGTTCTAAACAGAAATCAGTGTAGAGAGGATTCAAACTCTCCACGGATAAAGGTTTGGGATTCATTTGCACAGCACGGCAGTACTGAAACGCCAACCACATACCCACACCATACCCACTCAAGGCAACTGGAGCACAGCAAGGTAACAACAGACCAGGCAGACACATAGGTGGCACTAACGGGTCAAGCCATTTTGGGATGGTAAATCATTATGTAAGGCAAGAATCAGAATTACAGACCTTGGAAATAGTCCTGTGACTGGAAGTGACACTGGCATATGGAAGTTCTCATATCCAGATGAATATGAGAGGAGGAATACAAGCAAAAGCAGTGAAGAAATGCTCAACACTCAGTGTGCAAATGCCTGAGACTACACTAAAGGAACTCCCCTCCAAAACCCCACACTTGGCTGTCATGCCTCTAATGATAAAACCCAAGATTATCCTAAGGAGTGGGTGGGTCAAATTGGATGGAGCCACACTTCCATTCCTTACAGAGGCAGCGATCCCTATCCAGAGGGCCATACATCGTTACAAGAGTTCCTCTACAACTTAGACCTGCCTCCAAGCAATATCCACATTCCTGTTCTCTCATCACATCTATTTTCTACTCTGAATATGCACATAACAGAGACAACATCTGCCCTTCCCTATCCATACCATCCCCCCTTCCTGAGTTCAATCCTGCCTGGCAACATTATAGAATCTCTTCTGCTCTCCCTCTCCCAGCTCTGAACACCACTAGAGATTTGAGCACTCAGTAAGTACTTACTTAAACCAGACATGGAAATCAATCAACTCAATGCAATTCAACATCAATTAAAGTTGTAATCTTTTGAAATTTCATAGGCAGTTAGCTAGAATCAATACAGTCATTATAATTGATTCTGGCCAACAAACTGTCCTACAATAAAGGCACTTTGCTCTGGTGTTCCTTCAGTCTGATGACACAGTGACACTACATATTATTTCAAATATAGTCTGTTTAAAGCACGAGCCACAAAGGGAAGTGGTTTCCCATACTATAAAAAATACTCTCAGTTGGTTTATTCAATTCAAATTTGGCCTTATAAAAAGGATTCACTGGAAACAAGTAATATGCCCGAATTTCCTTTCACTGAATTGTAGGCAATAAAATTGGTTTAGATTTTTCTCTATCCATCACACAACCATATCTATGTTTGAATTTGATTGCTAAAATACCAGAGTCATTAAGCACAAACAAAACCAAGATACCTCCTCAGCACAATCTGAGAATTAAGCATCTTGAAACACAATAAGCAAAGAAATTATTCTGAATATTTAGTATTTCTAAGGAACTGGCAAGGGCTTTTAGTTCCCTCAATACAGAGTAGCAATCTCTACAGAAACAAAAAGGTGTTACACAGTCACATACCTGCTCACATTTTGTGATCAGGATGACAATTGCCACATTCAGAAACACTACCATAATAGCCAGCTTGTGCTCCATCACTTCTACTCAATAAAGCTGCACCTGTCTGCTCAGAATATTTTATAGAGCAAAGTGATGTGCTGTGTTCTACTTCCTTCCCTTGATTTGTTTCTCTTTCAGACAAAATAAAAATAGGAAAGGAAAAAATAAAAGGGTCTGGAAACCTGTTTCTGATTTGTTTTTTTTTTTCCAAAAACCTTATGCATGCATTACACTGGAAGCAGTTCTGTAACATTACAGTCCAACCAAAGGAAAAGCAGGGAGACAGCTTTACATATGTTTTTCTACTAACTTGTATTTTCTGCAGTGGTTGGAAAACCAGACTGAAAGTACCAAACCAGGTTAAAAAAAACCCAAAAATCTTAAAGTCTGAAGGATTGGTGGATCTGTTTGTATAAATATTTACTTGTTATTAAATTCCTGCAAGAAAAACTGCATTCCCAAAAACCAGTTCATAAATGTAAAATCCAACATAAACTAGTACAATACTATACTATAAACCACTGTAATTTCACTCTCAGACTAGGGATGACTGCTGTTAGAAATTGGCTATATTTACAGTCTGAAATACCTTTCAGCCCTTAATTGAAGGGCAGACACTTTGGTTATACATTGTTTTTAAACAGAATGTGCTTACCTACAGGTAAATAATCACCAAACCCAAATAACCCTGTCCCCCAGCTACATAGACAGCCTTTTGAGCAGAAAAATACCAAAGTGGGGGTGGGGGGTAGGAGGGTGGGGTGAAGAAAGGTCTGAATAGAAAGGAGATTACCGAAAAGCATATTTTGGCTATGGCTAAAGAATCTGAACCAGCATGAAGGACTCTGACAAGAAAAGATGAATGCCCAAAAAAGGAACCCAAATGGCTTGGGAAACTAGACTTGTCCATGAAGGAGCACCCAATCTCCAGAACACAGTTTCATCTCCTCTCAAAGTCCAAAAGCTGAGGGTTCTGCTTTTAAGATGTGTGCTATTTTATAAAGGTTGTTCTCGCATGTCTTGCGCTGCCAGATCAGTCAGCGCTTTTTCACTGGCGAACTCCACGTGCACCAAGGAGTTCTGAAGAACAACACTGGACCGTATAAATGCTTCATATCAGCACGTTTTAAGGGTGAACATGCTGACAGTACCTGGCAGAAAGGGAGGCAGGATTTCCTGCCAGTAAGCAGGTTAGGCACACCCAAACAACACT
Source organism: Aphelocoma coerulescens (assembly GCF_041296385.1). Classification (NCBI taxonomy): domain Eukaryota; kingdom Metazoa; phylum Chordata; class Aves; order Passeriformes; family Corvidae; genus Aphelocoma; species Aphelocoma coerulescens. The sequence continues at coordinate 18,897,006 of NC_091020.1, forward strand.
TGGAATACACATAACTGTATCTGCTTCTGAAAGCTGTGTAGCCCCACCGTGCCGTAAGCTCAGGCACAGCAACACACTTTACAAGTTGCCTATAGCCTTTTTAGGGTCATCACAGCTGACTCAGGTCTTCCATCAATCTTCAACAAGATCACAGTATTTCCTTTGTAGAATACGTAGAAAAACTACCTCTGTTCCACTGGCACAGCATTTATGGAACACAGTCAGAAACGAGGCAAAGACACACTAGTTTGAGGGAAGTTGCTCCCTGGCTAGAATGAAGAAATTAATCTTGGACCTCTTTGTGGTGTTCAACAGCCATGACCTTTCACCACCTTACAAATGGCATAGCCAGCTCTGTGTACGGCACATTCTAAACCAGAAAAATAATTTTATACTCCAGTGACCTGGGTGATGCGACCATAAAAGCCAGGTTACTGAGCAGAGTTACTTTCAAAAGTATGCAGGTCGTTTATCTAAACATGGCATCAGGGGGATAAGACTGAAAAAAGAAAAAATCAGTTTCAATCTTAGTCCTCTTTTCAAGTAACACAAAGTTCAAGGCTTCCATGAGATAGACTAACCAATGACCTGGCAATGCCTTGTCTTTATTACATCAGAGAACACACATACAGTAGCACAAACAGATGAACATTAATGCAGAACCTTTCCACAAGTCAAGGAAAACCCAAGTATATTTGATAATCAATGCAATCCACCCCACACAATACAAAACAAAGACAGTGGGATAATTTAATCCTTTTCTCCTGAAGAACAACTGACATTCATCTTCAAACTATTGTTACAAATTGATGGCATGCTGGACTTCAGGAAAAGCTAAGTATTTTGGCAATACATTGCTATCATAAAGGGGCATTGGTTTATTGGTTGACATTTCACACTGGAGACCTTTCAGCTATTGTACAAAGCAGTCCCAAACTTAATTTGCTGTCACTATCAGCAAGAAGGCCAGAAGGTCTCAACTCCACAGAATAGTTATTTAAAGAGTTTAACCTTGTATTTGCAAAATAATTTGAATTTCTGTTTCAGGTTGTAGGAATAGGTAGTAATTTTGACAACTGTCAACGAACAAACCTTAAATACTGCAGGTAACCTGCCACCAGCTGTTCTCAAAAGCACCCTGCAAATACACAAAGCCATGCCAGTCTTTTCAAACCACCAGCATTAGATCATGGATAAGTGCCAGGATGGAAAGATGATGGCTTGACTCCTGCTACAACAGACTGACCTACCAATTTACTATCTAGTAAAGTGAAATAGCCCATGTCCTTTGTTACTGCAAAACCAGAGTTACAGACCATACTGACAGTGTAAGAACTAGTACAGAAACTGCTCCCAGCAAAAGACCATATTTTCCAGTCCCTTTATCTGCACTACCCTCTGAGATCTCCCATCTGGATCCACTGCAGACTATTCAGAGGACAGATCAGCACTTAGGTCGTATCTAATTGATGTGTTTAAAGCACATGCACTTGTTGCACACTATGGACTACAAAGCTATCTAGCAAACCCAAGCACCAGCTCTCCACTCCCACTGAACTCTGGCACAACCTCTTGCAAGCTGTACATCTCCATCTGCTTGGTTAGAACTGCATACCTGACAAGCACTGCTGAAGGCATCTCTGTTGCATCTCTTGTAGTCCCATGGACAACCACACTGAGCTATAGCTTACCACTGCCAGAAGAAAAAAAGTCTTATTCCTTTCTTTCTACTTCACTCAGCTCTTTCCATCTGCCAATACACCCAGCCTTACATTCCCACACTACACTAACAAGGTGAGACCTTTTTATAAGAGAAGTTACTCACTGTAATGGTAGAAAGTTCTCAGATTTTTTTCTTGCTGCTATTTTAGTGAGTCAAATCAGGTCACAGAAGGAAGGCTGAATGAATACCTTGTACTCCCTCTGCAATCAGCAGCAGCCCCTTGTAGTCCTCTCTATGGCTATGACTATTAATTTTTAATAATCTTTCCAGCCACAGTAGATTAAGGAGCTAACAAAAAAATGCTGACCACAGTAACATTCAGTTTGGAGCTGGGACTGTGGCCTGAGTTTGTACATCATCAAATACTGTGGAATCCTGATCAAGATTGTAGCTCTACAGCACTACAGATGCAGCATAAACATAGGTCCACTGCTGCCTAACAACTCAGGCTCCTCAGAGGCACTCCAGTCACCCATACTTGGCTTTTGCTAAATACTGTCTGTGCCATGCCAAGCACGGGACATATTCTTCAGACACTGCAGTGTCTGCTAGCATCAGTGATTCCTAAAATTGATGTTATGAGCACCAAACACATTTGTCCACCCTGCTCCATGAGATATCACTTCCCAAAATTATTCTGGACTGAAAAAATAATCTAGAGAAAACTCTCTCAAGGCCTTTTGCCAGCAGCTGGCTGTAAAATGAAGTGACACCACAACCCAGCCACTGTCAGCAATAAACTCCCCTGAATTCAGCCGTAACACTGTATTTCTTTTCTTTCAGTCATCCAAAGATCAGGAGGGTATTCATGCCTACCCTGCTTTTTGGGGCATAACACTGAACCAAGAGCTCATTGTGCCTATTTTAACACTGTTGTACCTATTTTCAATGTGCGAACAAATTCTGCTTCCTTATGTATGCAACAGCTGACTGACCTGCTGCACTGCCAGGGTTGATCTGGGGGACAAAAGCAGAAGAAATAGAGGAATTCTTACTCCTACATTAATTCATACTCTGAATCCAAGTACTCAGATTATTGAGTCATCATTATTTGTGACATCACTGGTTAATAAAACAAAGGTGGCTCCTCCTAAACTGGAAGTCTGCAAAGGAGTAAGTATTAATCCTGGACCTACAGTTCTTCCAAAGAGATCATAAAGAACTCAAACCCCTTCCATGCAACAGAATCAGTTCTCACCCTAGAAACATATGCAGCTTCTTTGTCATTTATTTCCTATACCACAGGTTGTTTTTTCTAATACCAGTGCACAGGATGACAATCTTAATGAAGCATAACATTTCTGTACACCTGCTTTTAAGAGGAAGGATATTACAAGTAACTTTTCTCAACCACAGCAAAAACCTAGTATCTCCTCTCTTTAACTCTTCATAAAGACTAATTTACAGCTCATTGGGCACAAAGGATGCACAGAAAAGCTCAGTGGAAGGAATACATATTAGAAAGACTGTCAGTAGGAGCTTCCCTCCCCCATATTAGTTTTAAATACCTAAATAGGTGCAGGCCTGGGCAGAGTCTAGGCACAGATCCTTTCCTCCTCCATCTCAGCAGATAGCACACGCTGCAGCCTCAGGAAGGAGTTTCCCTTTCCCACCAGTGAACCTTTACCATTGCATCAACTACCCCTGCCCATACTGCAGAGAGCTGAAGAAAACAAATTAAGTTGTTTATGCTGCTGTGCTTGCCTATAACTTACCATAAATGTAAAGGGAAAGCCAGCAAGGAAAGAAAGTCATTCTGACAGTAATCTTACAATTAAGAACAATACATTTATACAGGTAGTAAAAGTAGCAGGTGACTCTCCTCTCAGGAGAGAGGTGCTAGCATTTGTAGTGCTTCCACTGTGCTATTTATGCACTAATTTCCAGCTTCACCCTGTACTCACTCAGTGATGTCCTACTAGTAATTAGAGAGCCTATGGCTTTGTGATTTTTTCATATTTAATTCCCTCCCCACAAGTGGTCTCCCCAGCCGTGCAGCTGCCCTCAGAGCTGAATTACTGCTCTTTCTCAAGGCCCCTTTCCCTCCCCAGGTGGTGAGGCTATGGCTCGTTATTTTGAATTCAGATTGCCTGTGCTTTATAAGCTGGTGCCTGCCTGCAAACTTTTCAGGGCTTTTTCTAAGAGAATGACTGCCTGCCTGTGCCTTCAGGCAGGGACAGAAAGCTGCTATTGCCAACAGCAGCAATTACTCCAGCACACACCATGAATCCAATTTGAGAGCAGTATCTCTACAGAGATGAGAGGATTACACCTTTGAACAACTCATGTCCTTCTTCATGGGACATGCCACAAAGTAAGAGCAAGAATGCAAACCTGTCTCTTGAAGAATCCCACAAACATCACTTCCTTGACCCTGTCTCTATATGCACATGGCCACTAAATCAGGACAAGAGAGACAAAAAAATTAGAGCCCAGAGCTTATAATGCAGCTCCTTGCCACACACCCGTGCACCAGAGCAGCACAATGCTAGGAGCCTAACCCTGTACCGAGGAACACAAGTAACTCCATGCTTCATTCACCTCCCTAGGGCTGCACATAGTGAGAAGGGACCATCATAGTTTACTTGTCCCCTATGCTTCACTCTTTAGTCTGCTCCTATTTCTTCATGCTACCTTCAGGGAAGTTAGTCCAGCAATGCACCAGGTCCAGCCCAATGCCTCCTTCCACAGCCCCTGTACCCCTGCCTTGGGATTTAGACTTAGCTTCATCTTAAGCTCCTCCAAAGCAAAATAACAAAACACAGGGCCATGCTGCAGGCAGCCCTACTGCCACTACCTCCTCCCCACTGTCTCAGAGATGCCTTCCTCCACCAAATTGAGCTATAAACCAAATTACCAACACCTCATCCTTGCCTTTTACCCACATACCTTCCAGAGAAGAGGTCCTGAACTTGCCTCTCCTGCCTTAAAGGATCACTAATTTAAGGATGTGGGGTAGTGAACCGCCCCCTCACAGGTGGGCTCCTCGTTAATGGTGCCTCAGCTCTGCCAGCTGCACGAGTCACTCTGATTGCTCCTACCCAGGGCCTCGTGTGCTCCCAGCAATGTTGGTGGGCTCTGAGGGCTGAAGGAAGTGTTTGGAGGAGTTCACAGCTTCAGGGCTGTTTACCTTGGTTCCAGGAGTAAGAAACTGGGTGTTACCATTTGCCTGGTAGGCTGGAGGTGCCAAGGTGCTGGCCTCCCAAGTGCTCTGGGATAGCTGTGTACAGCACCAGCCCCTCAAACCAGAGCTGAGCATGGGGCTGTGGAGGCTGTGCAGAGCTGAGGCTGCAGGAGCTAAGCTGGCATTTGGTGAGGGGCACTAGACACATGAGAGCTCCTCTTTCCCATCTTTCACTAGCTGGCAAAAGGATGGTTCTTCACATAGCAAGAGGGAAATAACCCAGTTCTACAACAGGCATGTGAAGGATACCAGTACATTTGCAGCAGCCTAACTAACTAAAATGTTTCCCATCACTTTTCCCAGGCTCTAAGTTTTAATTAAAACAGACAAACAAAAGTTTAATTATTATGACTGTAAGGAAAACTTTCAACATACTGTAACATATGTAAGAGCATGTCACAAACAGAAATAATAGGACAGTATCACCCAAAAGTACAAGGTCCTACTAAGGAGACAAGGACTATCCTTGGTGCCTCTACAACTGAGACTGACAGTGCTGAAGACAGGAATACTGTAAATTATATATCATGGCAGCAGGCTAACTCTCTTTCTATAGAGGGCAATCACATCACTCATTAAAATACAAATGCATAAGCCTGTAGTCACCCCAGCTTCCATTTTCTAGCACGTTTAAATGCAACTGGGCAGGTGTAACCATTTTGGAACTTTTCAAGCCAAGGAGCAAATGCTTTGTTTCATTTTTTAATCTCTTAAAAACAAGGAAACAAAAATGCTTGTGACTGAAGAATGTAATCTGAAAACTGCTTTCCCTCCAATCCATATGGAAGGTTCTCTTGCTTCCACTCTGCAAGGCTGTATTTTTATGTCCCATCACATAAAAAGAATATGAAAATAGATGTTTTCCATTGCAGGCACTCATTCTGGGATCCTGGACTCCGCCAATTGCTGTGCATGAACCCCTATAGATGAAAAAATAATGCAAAATCCATTCAGACCCAGCCAGAATGAATGATTTCCCAGAAGGCCCATTTGTGCACATTAAGATTTTCAGTCTGTGAGATTTTGCACCTTCCTAGATCTTACGAAAAGAACATGTACCTCTGAATGCTGATTTCTGAGTCATAGATATGGGGCTGCTGGTGGAGCAGCAAGGACTGCCTTATACTTAATAGTTACTTTTAATAAGGCAAATTATCTTTGTTCTCTTCTGTCCTTTTCACAGACATTAGGAACTACACCCTGGATCTCAGGCTCAAGTCTAGACGCCGCATTTTCAAAAGCTTGAATGCCTTTAAACCCAGGAGCTTTCTTAAGGACAGTCTACAACTCAACCAAAAATGACAGCATCAGACGTCACAATTCAATGTTTAAAGGTACATTCTCAGCAGAGAACTGGAAATAAAAGAGAAGTTTCTGAAGAATTCCTATTTGCACAAATGCTGGGAGCCTGAAGCAAACAGCCAGCTAGCCACACACACACAGGGGTTTGAACCTCAAGAACTCTACAAATACATGAACATCCCTAGATTCAGCCACATTGCTGCCTTCTGTCACACTCAAGTAAAACTACAGGCTGTACCCTGAGTATCCTTCCTTGTCCCTTCTCTTCAATCTGTCTGCTCAGAGAAGTCACATTGCCTCCCTTACACAACGAAGTCCTCAATGGCAGAATTAACAGTCACTACTCTGAAAAGTGAGGCAAGCTCATGCAGCAGCTTGCAGCAGATCAATGGCCCTCGTTGATGTTCACTGCAAGCAGAACATTCTCACAGCCTTCTGAATAATGTTTGTCCACCGTTTATCACCTGAATCTTCATTAGCAATCCCAACTGAGACTCCAGGGAGCATGAACTACCACTTCCCATTCACCTCAATCTTGTAAGGTGGGACACTTACCTTCAAGAAGCATTCAGCATCTTCAGAATGGCCTGTTTACAGTTCCTGTGAACAAGAGCTATAGAAGAACCTTGCAGGATTAGGTCCTACTTAGTAGTCTTTGATAGAGGTTACCAGTGCTTTGCCACAGCATTGCAAAAGTAGGAAAATTCCTGAAGTTTCCAAACCCAGCATCCCAGCTCTTTTCATGAGTTCTAAATTCATCCAGAAATAAACTTAGCACTGCACAGTTAATGAAACAAACAACAAACCCAGAGAGAATGACATGTGCTGCTACAAACAGAATCACAAAGGTACACTATAGTTTGTCCCCTAAGTATCAATAGCCCCTAGGAACCTGTGAATACTAAAAAGCTAGGAGCAGAGGAATTTTCCAGCTGCTACAGCATCCTGTGAAGGTTTTCTTTCTCATGCAAGCTAACTGAGAAACAGTTTTAGGTTTTTGTAAACCAAGGCTTTATCTTGCACTTGCAAACTTGTTTTCCAAGTTGTTATGGTACACTGAAGAAAATATTTTGAATGGGTGTTGTAAAGCCTCCACCAATCATTCTAGAAGGTGGTTGATCAAGGGACCAATAGTGTCATGCCACCCTTGTGAACAAAGCTATATAAGCTGATTTATATAACTAAATATAGCCATTTTGGCCACTTATCCTGAAACTGGACTCGTGTAGTTTTTCACCGTTCTTGGTACAACAGTGACACATGTCTGTCCCATAACTAGACTTCAATATATATTAGTGCACAAATTAGTCTCTTCCAGGTGGTTTGAAGAAAGCAGAAGAATGGCAGGCATGACACAGCCTTCCAGTACAACCTTAGCAGCATCATCTAGCTTGTCTCATCAGAGCTATAACAGCTACCAGGAATGCTGGATAACATACATTAAAAGATTCCCTTAGAAGGGGGATGGCAAAGAGGCAGCATCTACAAAAGGCTTGCTGAACTTCTACAACACTGTGTAACTAAAAAATAAGTACTTATGACTTTACTGTGGGTGTGGCAGTAAATATCTGATCCTGACACCTCCAGATGGCAGGAAGCTTCTTCCTTCCAAGATGCTAACAGCTACTTAATGGGCTGATGGTATTTTAAGGACTGTTCATCATGTAATATGGCTTCAGTATACAATGCAGTGACATTTGGCTGAAAAGTACCTGTCTCAGAATCACAGTAGCTAGAAGCAGTGACACTTTTCCTATTTTATAATGCTGGCATGGCTGAAGAAAACCCTAATCTTTACATACTCTTCTGTGTTTGCTTTAGCTCCTAAATGACATTAATCTAATCTGTTTCCAATATGCAGGAAGATATCCCTCTGACACTGTCATTAGTTTGTGAGTGGCAATGATGATTTACAAATGCCATGTCAAATGAGGAACTGGTGCTGCCCCTGAAGATCACAGAATACATCCCCTGCCAGAACATCTCTTCCAGGTGACCTGACATCGAGACAACGGCTGTGCCCAGCCCCAGCTCACTGCTTTACAAACATGGCACGCTATACCTCGCAGCTCCAAAGGACTGCTCAAAGCAGCTGTTGCAAACCCAGGGCAGGTTTTTCTTCCTTCCTTCCTTTTGTCTTGCCCACAGCTCACAGAAATAATATCTCCACCTCCTGCTTCCAGCCCTGCAAGGATAATGTGCTACAGCAAACTGCTTCTCCAAGATGCTGCAGGTAAACCAGGCACACCTGTCTCCAGCCGTTATAACGAATTCAGCGTCAGAAACACAGCATTAGCAACCAGTAGAGGGGTGAAAAGGCTACGTCGAGTCCCAGGACAGAGTACATTTTTTTTTTTATTTATCCCTGCTGCTCAGCCCAGACATTGCAGACCACGTTGGTGAACACCAGGTCTCCTCCTCCTTCTGCTTCCTTCTCCCCGAACAGTCACTCCGCTGCCCTCCCCAGGGCTGGCTTCAGCCGGCGGGGCAGCAGCCACTGCAGCCGGGGTGGGGGACACTCTGCGGGCAGCGGTACGGGCTGTCCGCCGCCGCGAAGTTTCCCCGCGCCAGCCACGGTCTCCGTCCCCACCCCGCGAGGGGCACGGGTCGCACACTCACCTCTCCTGGCCTGCCTGATCTTGGGGCTCAGCATGCTCCCGGCTGGGCGCTGCCCGCAGCCTCAGCGCCCGGCTCCGGCCGCCGCCCCGCTCATCGCCGCCACCGCCGCTCCAGCCCTGGCTCGGGGGCGACGCTTCACGCGGGGCTGAATAAGCCCTAATACATTATTTATCCCGCCTCGAATTAATTCCCATCCAAAGTAGGCATTAAGTGTCTCGGTAATTACTGCCGATAGATCACCAGCGCGCAGACACGAGGGCTGGCCCTGGCTCCTGCCGCTAATTGGCCACGCGGCCGTGTGATCAATGTGCCGCTTCCAGGGAGCAGCGCTCAGCCCCGCTCCAGAGCTGCCGCTTCCTCCGCTGCCGTGCGCTCAACAGATGCTTTGACTCGACAAGGATCAGATCAGGAGCTGAGCCTGATTCAGCGGCATTTCCTCTGCGCTGGAAGAAATACCAAGAGCGGTGGTCCTGAGGGCAGCGGCGTGCTGGACCACCTGCTGTGCCCTGCATCCCTCCCGGGGAGGCATCCCGGTGAGAGCTGGGGAGCCGAGGGAGAAACGACCCACTGCTCTCTGTGACAGAGAAAAATATTTCTTGCCTGCACTGACAGCCTGGCAGGATGGGCACAAGGGAATGTCTTCATTACATTTTACATTGCATGACATTTTAGCACCCATCATTTTTATTTGTACTGTTTGCTAAGCTCACCCTCACTCCTCCCCGGGAGGGAGGCAAAGTCTGCAGTTCTGCAGACAGTAATGAAGAGGAGGAAAGGACAAACATTTGTTGAAATAGATAGAAACTATTAAGTAGTGTCTATAAAATATAAATAGATAATTAGATGATAATTGAGTAATGGACATATCCTGACCCTGGGCTGCTCTTAGCTCCATCTGCCTAGCAGTTCCTTCTGTGAGTGCCAAAAAGGGGGTAAATACTTCCCTAGCAGTGTACGTGCCCTGCAGTATCACCCTGCAGGTTTGTATTGCTGAGTTGTACTGACAAAAGACATTTGGGATTGGCAGTTTTCTCCTCTACCAGATCTATCATATCTTGGATACTTAATGCTGGCTATCGAGTTGTATCTCCAATACTGGAAGAGGTTCTCTGGCTCTTTATAGAGGTTGTACTTCTCAATGTGCAGACTGCAGCAATGGCTGAGATATTTTGGACCTTTTGCTGCTGGTGGAATAAGTGATTGTAAATCTTTGAGTTCATGGTGGCATGAACTCAGATTTACACACTTGTATGTGAGAAGTGAGATCTGAACTACCATCTCAGTTCTGAACACACAGCCTCCTGCAGTTATCTCCCCACTAATCATCTGTTTTAGCTGGGTTTCAGCACAATGAAGAATCTGGTGATCTCTTGGCCAGCAAACTTAACAAGTGTCCTGATACTGTGGACAAGCAGAAGGAGCATCAGCAGAGGGATGTTACACTTCTGCCTTTCTGTCCAACCTGAGACTCTGGATCAAAAAGTCGTTCCTACCGACCACTTAATAGAACTCTTTTTCTCTCCATATTTTTAGCAATTCCTGTCTGTTTGGGTGCTGTTTATACACACCATTTTGCAGTTTGAGCAGGAAGTCAAAAGGTGTGTACAGTAAACATGACAAGGGATAAAGATGACTGAACTTTTAACCTCATGGGAAGCACAGAACACTTCATCCTGCTAAGTCACTTCCCATGAAAACTTGATTTCCCCTCTGGGAAAAAAATAATATAGCATGACCTATATAAATAATTATCATTTTTAAGAGTAAAATGAAAACATTCAAGAAAATAACAGCCTAACACTAAATGCTAACTTCTAAGTTTTTCTTGTTAAGTAAAAAAAAAAATACTCAGTCCAAATGGAAATATTCAATTTGACACTGTTTAAAATATTTTACTTTGACTTAAGCATTTTCAGCCCTTCTTAAAGCAATTTTTCAAGTAGAAACATAATTTAAATGCTTTTTTAAACACTTGGAAAGTTGGGGGAGGGGGTGTTGGGTTTTTTCCCTCCCATTCAAGTATTGGTCTGAAGTCCAGGTCTGAAATTCTCAGGCATTATTTGGGGAAAGTAAACTGCTTGCCAGGGATTTAAAAAAAAAACCAAAAACAAACCAAACCAAATTAAAACAAACAAGCCAGCTGAGAGGAAAAAAAACCTTACAACAAAACCATCACCTCCAGTAAGTGGTTCCATGCTGGCTGCAATGCTTTCGTCTGAAAATTTAGAGAAATAGCTCCTCAAAGAAACACTAAGAGTAGATGCAGTAGAAAGGTAGCACAAGTTTCTAGAAGGAACCAGGCCCTATGAGAATGTTTAATTCCTAAAGTTTGTGTGCTGAACTGCTTAAACTGAGGAAGATAATTGGGACAAGTAATCTCAACAGTTTGTATTTACCTTAATTCTCCTGTGTGAGTTTAACAGCTCCTTTCCATCCCAGCAGCAGAGATATTCTCCCATGTAAGCACATTCTGCAAAGATGAGAGAAACCTGTATTGTGATCCTGAAATGCATTAATAGCCTTAATGGCCTTAACGCACCTCCCATGGTCACCATCCACACCCTCCGCCCATAGGTCCAGGGTCTCTATTTAAGCCCAGGCTTGGACTTCATATCCTGCTTAAACTATCTGGTAGGAATATAGGTCTTCAATGCAGCTGTAGTGATAGACTGGTTTTTCAGCTTGACCTTCCATGTCCCTCACTGCTGTAGAGCTACCTAGTAACTGGAAGATTGTGTCTGCCATTGGTAATCTTTATTCTACATAATTCTCACTCTTAGCCATGGGGTATTTTCCTAGCTTGACCCTAGACCTGCTTCTTCATCATCATAAATGTGTTTGATGAGCTTGATTTCTGACTGAACCTGGCCACTTCTAAATCTTTCCTCCTTACTTCATTCAAGTACTGTAGGGACTATGGCCTGCCCTGCTGTGCTCTCCCTCTTTCCCTTAGGGAGGAAAGGGGTTTTACTGCTCATTCTATTCCAGAGCTGGGCTCTAAGGGTGGTCCCATTTAGCAGACTTCTCAGAGTGACTTAGGAAGCTGGTGGCCTGTAGGCAATAGGGCTTTTATGACTGAGATCAGTCAAGAGGGGACTGATGGCTTGGAACACTAAAATGATGATGTGTACCAGTTGCTGCAAACCACTGCTCTCGTGCTTATATCCCTCTGCTTGGTCAAATCCAGAATGATAGTCAATTGCAGAGCTCTAAGTATCTAGTGAGCTAGAAAATAGAAATCAGTCGACTAACCACATACTGTAGAAGTGCTACTGTGACTCGTATGTGAATCTAAAAATAAATGTGGTCATTAATTATCTGCTGCCTTTTTGGAATGTGGACAAACTCTTCTCTGTCAGAAGTGTTCACCACTGATTGTTAAGCACACATAATGAAGGCAGGTGATGTGACCTAGGGATTAGAGAACTTAAGGAGAGTGAGGAGATGGGGTCTCTTGTCTTAATGATAGCTGATTTCCCATGGCGACAAGATATTAAATCCCAGGTTACATCCATATTAATGCAGCGTTTTGAGATCTGGGATTGGCAAGTGCTATCTAACTGCAGAGGATGATAATAAGTTACTGCAGCAGGGACACTCACAGAAGATATGATTCATCTGTTGGCGCCAAGGCTGATGACTGGAGGCTATGAAGCACGGCGGGTGCTTGAGACGGAAGAGTGCGTGGGCCAGTGAAGTTGCTGGAGCTGTTGTGAGGCGGATTGAATGGATCTCTGTTTCCCCAGGCTGCACACACAGCATGCTGTCACCTACCAATTATCACACGGTATATCCTTATTTCCTCCTCCTCACCTTCTGCTTCCATCTGCAGGCCAAGGACTTGTTGTAACTAGCTGACTGATAACGTTTTCTTTGCTCATCAGCATGATGCACCTGGATCAAAGCCCAAGCTCAAATCACCCTGGACTTTGGCCCCATGGAACTCTAGATCCAGTTTATTTAGACTGTAACCAAAATGGCAATCTGTTCTAATATGTTATAAAGTGGAGTTGATAGAAAAGGGTCCAAAAAACCAAGGAAAACCGTGGTGAGCATTTTGAGATCAATAACTGCAGCAGCATTTCTTCTGCAAGGCAAGTTTGAATGGTTATGTATACAGGAACTGTGAAATTCTGCTGAAGAAGTTTGTGCATAAATCAACAACTTTTCAAGTATCTAATGACCAGAAGAAATCTCAGTTTGATATAACCCTTGTTTACACGCTAAGTGATCACCACTTGAAAACTTTTGATGCTGATGATGCCAGATGGTTTTCCAGGTGAAAAAGGGCACTGGTCTTTCAGCTGCCAGTAACCAGTGATTTTACTGGCAGTCTTAGGAGTTATAGCAAGAAATGCTCAACCCATGAAGAGAGAATTACCCTGTTTTTCTTTGGAGATGGCCTCTCTAGTACCACATAAACTGATGATGCAGAATGGAGAAAGCTGTGTTGATGTTCTAGAGCATCTCTGGAAACAACTGGAAGTTCAAAGGTATCTTTGAGGGAAAAAAAGGTAATTCAGGAAAAGCTTTAGTTCAGGGATTATCTAATGCCAAGGGACAAAGAATGGAACAATTTCTTTAGGTTTGGCTGAAAAGTAAGAAAATGCATAAGCCTAATGACATCTTGGGCTTCCCAGGGGTAATGCTTACTGCAGGAGGCAGTGAATGTGCCAAACACATCATGACTACCAGGAAAGGACAGAACTATGATCTTACAGAATTACATTCAGGAATGAGGGCTAAGGGGGAGACTAAACAAGAATTATTTTTAATGTTTTTCAGAGTAAAACTAGGAAATTCCTGTGTATCTTTATTGTTCTGTTACAGTCAATGTAAAAAGCACTTTTTTCTCCTCTGCCTGTAGTGGTGAACATATACCAAGTGTACCTATATCCCTGCAAGATCTCACCTACTGCTATTGGAAAGACCTTAATGTAATCCAAATTTATTAAAAAGAGTGCCCTGTGAGTAAGAAAAATAGATATTTTTCATAGGTGGCCTGGAAAAGCACTTTGAGAAATAGTAGATAAAGTATGACTTGGATTTCTTTCCCTGTTTTTTGTTTATACTTAAACAACATTAGAGATGTTGATGTGCCCTTTCTGATTTTGTTATAAACAGTGATCTCTGACCATGTCAAGGTGCACTATTCTAATGAGAAGCGAAACCTTTGACAGAAATTTTCAGCTTTGGAGAAGCTATTAGGCAGTGCAATTCAAGAGGTGGTAAAAAAAAGGATAGGCAATTCTGAATGATCCGATAAAGACTTCCAAATGTCTTTCGTGATGCACCTTCATGTATTACAGGAAAGCAAGACTTAGATTATGAATGCAAAAAAAATTTCTTAAAAGCAATAAGTGTCTTATAAATCCAGATATTCTGGATTTCATAAACTGGGAGACAAAGTATGTTCCTCGTCCTTATTTAATTTTTTATATTTCCTGTTGTGTCTTTGTGGTATCATCCTTATTATACTGAGTACAAAACCAGGATCAGAAATTAGATGTCCCTTTTAGTACTAGAAACTCTTGCTATTGCCATATTCCTAAACATGTCTGCAAGCAAAGTTTCCTTTGGTAATGAAGGCAATCATAAGCATACTGAGACAGGATGGCTCCAAGTATTGCATCTCATCTGCTTTTCACAGGATAAGGAGATAAATTAAATATAGAATGAACGCTCATTGTATGGAAAACCAGTGGCCATCTTAATTTTGTGTCTAGAAGATAGATTTATCAGTGAGGCAGAGTGAAATCTTCTAACCATTGCAATATCTGCTGGGGACATGTAAGGGCAGATCAGAGACTTTGAATTATTTGGTTCTGCTCCATACCAGATTTAGTGGATATTTTCCAATCTGAAATAGAAAGGCAGTGACACTGCAGCTTGTGTCTCACAGCCAGATAAAATACAGAATTAACACAATTAAGGTACACAGAAATAAATTGTTCCCAAATTATACTTGGCTTGAAATCTGTTTCACATCTGAATAAGGGCTACTCAGACTATTGAGGACTAGGGCCCATCTCCTACAAGGAAGAGCTGAGGGAGACAGACTTGCTTAATCTGGCAAAGAGGCTAATGGGGGAATCTAATATCAACCCACAATTAATTAAAGGATGTTTTCAGAGTATAAAATCAAAGACCCACTAGTACAGATGCTGAAACAAAAAAGCAATGCCCCCAAGTTTGGACCTTAGAAACTCAGACTGGAGCCCAGAAAACCTTTTTGACCAGGAGGATGATGATGCAGCACTGGGACAGATACCTGCAGAGTAGGGGAGATGTCAGCCTTCGGAGGTTTTGAAGTGATTAGATGAGTCTGGTTTCGGTGCTACCTCTGTTCCAAGCAGAAGGCTGGACTGAGTAACCTCCACAGGTTCCTTCTGTCACCATTTTGGTGAGTCTGTTCAAAAGCCTCTTTTCTGCTGCTACATCTTTTGATCTAACAAAATGCTACTTCTCTCTCCAGCCCTTGCCTCGCTATTACCTTCAGATCATCACAGGTCTGAGTGCTGCTACTGCTGTCAAATCAGGGAAATCACAGCTGAAGGTCCTTGCTTCATCATTGCCTCTTTTCAATGGGTGATTCCTCTCACAGAAATTATCTGTGAAGTGTATTCTGATCTTTCTGAACTTAATTTCCTGATTCCAATAGAGAAAAGCATTTGAAGTCTTAATTTAAATCATGAGAGAGTGCTCACAAGCTTCACATTGAAATATATGCTTAACTGACCTGCTGGATGAGAATTTATTGAAGTAGTTCACATTGTTTGGATTTTGCATTATGCAAGCAAAGCATCTCAAACTTCAAAATGAAGTTTCTTGACATGACCAAATTCCACTTAACTGTGCTGTTGTGCTCACGTCTCTGATTCTAATTGTATTATCTACACAGTTATGCCTCCATTTGTATCTTAAGATCAGTCTGCTCCAATTATCCAACAAAATTTGCCAGTTTGAGTTTTTATGATATTCTTGAGACAAGTAGGATGTGAAAGCCTGGAGACATTACTGATTTCTCACTTGTTCATCTGTTTCTGTACATCCCCAGACCTTCCCTGCACCTTTGAGAGCAGTGACAGCAATCTATCCTTTAGCAAGGAGCTGCAGGACCTCATCAATCAGCTGCATAGAATGCAGTAACCTGGGCAATTGCTTACTCTATCTGTCACCTATGGGCCTGGAAGAAATGAGGTCCTTGGTTTGGAGAGGAGATACAGAAATGCATTATTTAAAACTTGAATGCTATCTCTGCAGAATGAATGTTACTTTTTTTCTTTTAGTGGCAGGAATCAAAGAGCAGTGCATGCATATTTTAGACACCAGGGACTGAAACTGGCATCCTCAGGAATGTATCTCCTCCTGCTGCCTCAGGGTAAAATACAGTCATTTAGGCAGATCTGATTCAAAATGAAACTAGGGTGAAAACTGGAGGCTAGGTGAAAAATGGAGGGCGCTAAAAATTTCAAATGTGCTGTTATTTTAACACTGACCCATTTTTCTTCTGTTTCAAATCATTTTAAGGAGAGAAGAAGAAAATAATGAAATTAAAATAGAGTTGTTAATGACTTCCAGACTTGGATTTTGGAGGCCCAGGTACTATTTGTGGCTCTGCCACTGGCTGTCATTTCAATTCTTAATGTCACTGTTTCTAGCCTGTGAAATGGAGTCTGTAAAACTGACCTCTCTGATAAGGTTTTCAAGATGTATGGAAGAAAAATCCCTAATGAAATGGGTTTAATATAAGAAATATTACTTATTATGCAAAAGTGTGATCTGAAAATACATTCCCATTAATATTTTTGGACCAAAATGTTATGGAAAAATGTGATATTATTTTTTAAAAATGCTTGTCAACCTTTCTATGGGTGAAAACAATTTAGGAATCATAGTATTTTAAAGCATCATTCATGTTAGAGCAGATATTATCTTCTTAAAGGTTGCCTTAACTTGCTAATCAGCATCTTGTTTACAAGGACACCAGTTTCCTGGAAGATGACAAATGTTTCTTCTCTTTGCCTACTCCAATATTCATTTGTAGAGCAGACTTATTTGGACTATCCCAACTGTTTAGTTATACAGATGTCTTCTCAGATATGCCCTGCTGTAGAGGTTGTCCACTCATAGCTGCAGTATAATGACTTTGCATAGAGATACTTAATTGGAAAAGTCAGAAATCTGTAGGACCAAAAAATCCCATGGTCCTAAATCCTTAGCAAGATTCCTAAGTTTGTGTTCCTGCAGGGAATTTCAACTTGGAAAAAATAAGGTACTGAAACGTTCTATATTACTGGATTTACAGAGAGAACTGAACTACTCATTAAAGTTGTATGAATGGGATTTTTGTTTTGTTTAAAAGCAACCAAATAACCCTCTAAAAGTCATGAACGCCCCACTAATGTCTCACTATATTCTTGTTTATGTTATCCTTCATCAAGCTTTACTAATGTTTTTGTTCAAGGTTTAAATGAAAAAATGCCTTTCCAAAACAAAACATCAACTAGTTTAGTTTTGAAAGTATAAAACCCCACTTTTTAACTAAATATCCCCTATGTTTTTTCCTTTTGCCAATGTTGACACAATTTACAAATAATTTGCTTCCCCCCAGAGTTCCATTCTTCATCCACAATCTTTTATCTGCTCTGCTACCTGATGACACCTTTATAAGCTGTGTGCCTAAAGTGAGAAGGTTGAAGTACACCACTGTTTTCTAAGTGGCTTCTCTGCTGGGTGCACAGCTAAGACCTGTCCATTCCAGAGGCTCGTGGGAGTATGAAAATGTAATCCTATAAGTGCTCATAGAGCTGAAAGCACATCAACGGGCAAGTAAGTGGTTATATTTTGTGCTGTCACACTCTACTGTCTTGTCTTTTAAGATGGTCTGAGGAAAAGAAATGGAAACTGCAACTCTAGGATGAAAATGAACCGTGTACTTGGAGGTATGTGAGATTTTGGCTGCCTGATGGAAGAGCAGCCCTTGCAAGCCCTTCTGTTGTGCTGCCACCTCGTGACGCTCAGGGAGGACGGTGCCAACACAAAGGATGCTCAGAATTAAGACTGCCCATGTTACTGCTGAGAACCACAAAGCAAGTGATGATTTTAGGAACTCAGAGGCTAAAAGGCTGTAAGGTACAGTTTACAGTACATTGATTTAAGATCCATATAGACAAAATAGGCTTGTGAAAATGGGAGAGCTCTGAATAGCTCTGGTGGGAATTCCTGTATTGGGCAAAGGCCAGCTGTCTGACTTTTTCATCTTTATTCTCATCTCATTTGAAGGAAAAAAAAAAGAAATAAAAATAGAAAATAAAAGTTTAGTGGAAATGAAAAAGGATAAGACATTAAATAGAAATAGAAATACCACCAGAGCCTGGCCTATCTACACTAAGCATTTAGTCATACACTTGTCATCTGTGCATTTCAGATGTCTTTTAAGACGGATCCCCCCTTCTGAGCTGTTCTTCCACTTGTGCCTAATAAAGTACAAGCCATGTGCCTGACCTTTTTTTTTTTTTTTTTTTTTTTTTTTTTTTTTTTTTTTTTTTTTTTTTCCCCCCTAGTAACTGTTAATGTTCTGAGCACAGGTTCTGGTAGTAGTTTGTTGCTACATAGCTGGATGAAGGGGGAAAACCTTGCAGGTTACATTCCAAATGCATGTAGGTCCCAGACTTTGACAAGGTAGGTTTCTGCTTCCTTCAAGTTAGAGGCATCTGTATTGTGACTGATGTACTGAGATACAAAACAATCGTTTAATTTTCACCTTATGATTGGTGTCTGTTTTTTAGACAACTTAACAACTCTTGTCACTGATTAAGCCTTTGTAGACCTCCATGTGAAGCCTGCTGTTCACATTTCCCTGCTTACAGCCAGGCAATTCTTGAAGGCAGTGACAGTTGTAGAGACCCTGTGTCTGAACTTGCATCCCAACATGCAGCCTTGCAGAAGGAATTTGCCTTGGTTTGTCAGATCTGAGCCACTGCTCTGCAGCCTTGCAGTGGCACAGCAGCAAAAGGGACTCACTCTCCTCTGACATGGAGCTGCTGAGGTGCCTGTTGCACTTCCCTCTTGTGGTGAGCTCCTCTGCAAGGTAAGGACTGCACTCTTTACCAGTTCCTCCTTTACTCCATGTGGTAACTGCCTCTGCTGTGAATGTGCAAGCTCTGCTTTCAAGTTCTGCTGAATGCTCTGAGCTCCAAATGATCATTCAGCCAATGTCTAGTTCCTTGTTGCTTTAATTTGCCACCTTAACAAAGTATTTTCTACTTGTGCAGTGCTTGGGTTTAATTTCAGAACTAAAATTACCTCTCTGATGAGCAGCAGCAATTTTGTGTATCCTTATTGGTCCAGTTCCTAGAGCAAAAACAAACACTAGTGTAGAATCTGGCTATAAATTAAGTAGAGATTAAGGAGATTTTTTTTCTTATTATTTACCAGCCTAGAACAGTGTCGTTTGAACACCCTAAAAGCAATCGTTTCCTAGGGAAAAAAACCCACAGTTCCCAGGGAAGATATTCGGCTTAAAGAATTGGTTTTTTAAATCAGAGCATACCAGATAGCAAAACCACTATTTTTATCCCCATTCCTTTTGTCCAGAATTTTGTATGACATGGCAAACCAAATGCAATTGAAGTATTAGTTCTGTATATAAATAATTGAAGAAAAGGGAAGATACATGAGTCTGGTTAACAGAGCTAGAAGAATATCTGTAGAAAAAACAGGCTTATCCGTGAATAGGGTGTGACAGCTCATTAAGCCTGGCTTATTAGGCATTTGAAGCTCTCTGAGCAGTTATGACTGTGGAAGAGCAACCTTCCTGGATACGTGCAGGGTCTCTCTGGGAGCACAGCTTATTGGAGAACAAGGTCACAAGAGCTGGAGTTTATCAATAAGCTTGGGAGTTGCAAAAAAACCAAAAAGCCAAACCAACCAACCAATCAAAAAAAAAAAAAATAGTTAGCAGGGGACATATCAGTGCTGGAAAAATGTCTGCTCTCACACTCGTGTTGGAAGGACCTTGTCTAATTTGTTTAGCCGGAACTTCAGGCTCCCTATTTCCTCTAAAATGACGATGAATGTTGCTGTAGGCTGTGCAAGCTACACAACATCCTTGCAGAAAGCAAAGCGGGTGTAAAACAGGAACTAGGACCCATTTCTGGAACTTAAGAAAGTGGTGCTGTCTGCACAGATTTTGATGATTCTTCTACATAGAGAATAAGAGTAAATCTTCCAAGAAAACAGCTCTTGGTCAATATGTGTTTTGTAATTACCTCTTGTGCTTTTGCTTGCAGCTGTCTTTGAGTGCTATTTTCTGATAGGCACTATGTGTTAAAGTCCAACTTCGCTTTGTAAATTTTTTTTTTAAATCCTGCAGACCTGCTGTATCATTATTTTTTAATTCAACAGCTTTTGAGTTGATATGTAAACAATGAATTCCTGTATATCCTGTAGTGGAGAGTTAATCTGAAGTACAGGAGGGGGCATTTCATTGCTATGCCAATTACATTTTTTGCACCAGCCTTTCAACTTCCTCAATCTCATTAGACTAACATGGGTTCTAGCGTGGAGATCATGTGTTCAGTTAAGTTGCCTGAAAATTTTCCTGCACAACATTTTTCTAGTCAGTGGGTGACGCTTAATCAAAATACCAGCTTCCCAGAGGAGCTTTTCTTAGTTGATACTTTTTTTCTTCCAGGGAAAAAAAATATTCTATTTATTTGGTTGTTTGAGTCTGACAATTTCAAACAAAAATGTTTTCACTTTTGTTACATACCCATTTTCAAATGAGGCTTCTTTTTTCTTGTGTTTTTACAAGTTTATTTTTTTACTGACTCTGGAATAATTTTGCGATTTATTTACGCACAGAATTTTTGAAAAGTGTAGCTTAAAATTATTCAGTGTACTTCTGCAGCTTTATCATCCAGTGAGTCCCCCTGACTAATTTTAACAGAGGCAAAAAAAATTACCAAAGGGTGAAGCTCTCAAGCATCAGATTTACATGTGCTGCATAAGGATTTGCAGGAAACTACATCAGGATTGCATAGATTTTGAAAGACTGAAAACCACTGCTGCAGCCCAACATGTAAGATACAGGCTATTGGATTCACTTCTGTTGGTTCCTGTTTAAACAAAAACACTGGAAAAAAATTCATTTTGATTTACAGATTTGTGTTAATGGAGGGAATTTGTTTCCAATGAAACATTTTGAAATAGCAAAATTCAAGTAACAAATTATCCTTACTACATAACATTGCTACTGTAATGAAAGGTGACTGCTGGGTGCCAGGAGGCACAGAGGACCAGCTGCAGCACCCCTGACCTTACTCAGGTGGAAACACTGGGGAAGGAAATGGACCACTTTTCTGAGCCAAGTTAGGAGCTTGACTGCAGGACCAAGGCTGAAAACTGCCCTGTCCTTTTGCACCCCACAGTCATGGTGCCAGAGTAGTGTGGGATGTCTGGGTCTCCAGATCCAGACTGAGAGTGCTCAGGTGCAAGGTATGCTAGCAGGCAGGAGATATTCTCCTTGTGGTACACTGTGTGTCTTTACCAGCTACCTCTCATGGTTTCATCATCACAAGCTGCATTTAATTTAAAGCTGGAGTGCAGTTACCTGTGCAGGTGCACAAATACATGAGTTACCTGCAATCTGCACAGTGTGGCCGTGCTTTGGCACACGTCGCTGCCTTTCCCTCAGACGTGGTGGTGCTGCCCGAGGGCCTGGGTGGGAAGAGTCCTGGCTTAGCTGGGGCTGCCCAACAGCACCAACAGCAGCTGTCTTTTCCTTCCCACTTCCCAGGGCTTTGACCTCCAGAGAAGACCCAGCCAAAGAGGTGGGGTGGCCTGTGAACACCTGCTGCCCCAGGCCTCCCCCGTGTGTGTGCCTGAGGAAGAGGAGCTGAGCTGCTCAGGCTCACAGTCCTGTGGCTTCTTCGTAGCCCGCTGCTTTTGCTTCTCTGGGAGGATGTGCTGAAGGAGCTGAATGCCTCCTTCATTGCAAATTTCAAGGTTTGCTGAGAAAAATGATGACTGAAAATGATGGTTAAGCAGATGGTTTAAATTTCTGTGTCGCCTTTCTCTGCGGTTTCTCTGTCAGCTTCTCTTCTGCCACTGAAAAGAGAGGAGGAAAATGAAACACAGCCGCTTCCCTAAAGAAATGAAAAATTATTCTATGAACATTTTTTAATCAGCTTGCTTTTTCTCAAGAAAATATGATGGATTTTAGCAAAAAAGGCAAAGAGTGGAAAAAAGCCTGCAGCTAATTCAAATTTGGACACCAAAATGTTGAAAGGAACACGTGTTTAACTGGCTTTTTTTCTTTAGATTGAAGGATATAAATGTGCAGCACAAAAATTTATTGTCTCAGCAAATTCAGCTGAATTTTATTTTTTATGTACAAGGAGACAAACCTGATGAAGGGAGAAATACGGGCTTTTCAGCAAAGCCCCATCCCATCTGAGTTTGCAGTTGGGTGAAACTATGAGCTCCTTGGGCAATGGCAACTGCACAGCAGTTAGCCAGAGGACATGTCTGCTCTTGCTGTAGCCAGTCAGCCATTTGGTGAATGTAATGCAACTGAAACATACTGCAAGTTGTGTTTTTGGGGAAACCTGTAGTCACTGACCTCCAGCCTCAGGCTGAAGAAGTACTGTGATTCTTGGCATCCTGAACCACTACGATACACTGGTGTGGCTGGTATCATAAATGTAAAGGCACAAGTCTGGTTTTTTCCACTTGTGTGTGGAGATTGGAGTGGCAAAGAAGAAGGAAGTTTGACAAGAATCGGCATGAGGGACACTTTGATGCTGTGAGACAGGTGGACCTTGTAGTTATAGTTATCTCTAGACCCTTGCCTCAGAGAGCCATCTGTATGTCTGGCTCAGGCAGGACACCATCTCCACCGGGCCATGCATGATCTACATCCCAGTGCTGCCCTATCAGATGGCAGTTTCCAGCTGGTGTTGATAGAGCTGGCTCCTGGGGCCAGGAGATTTAGTGTCCTTTCTAGATATCGCAGACAGAATGAAGGTTCCTTTGAACTAGGTGCCCTGACACAGATGCAAATGCAAGTATGTGGGAGACATATCTTTTTGTTTGTTTGTTTGTTTGTTTGTTTTTTCCCTAGACTAGGGGGAAGAGGACAAAGAAGGATTTTTCTTCCTGTTTTTGTAGGTGGAGGCACAGTGCAAAGTGGTTTTTAGTATAAACAACCCAGACTGACAAGGAGTGTTGTGGCACTGTTTCTTACTATGTTAACTGTATGCTTGTCTTTACCCCTTGAGTTATTTTTACTACAGATAATTTGGTTACATCTGTTTTGCTCCAGTGAAGCAGAAATTAAGTGGGTGGGCGTCTTGAAACTGGACTTTCAGACCCATCAGCAGTTAGTGAAGAATGAAAAAGAGAAATGGTACTTCCTCTGCTGTGACTCTCCTAACAACTGTGTGTCTGCTTGAGTCCTGACATCATCTAGTGAGGAGGTACTACTTTACTGGGAAGATCCCTGGGAAATAAACCTCTCTGATCAAACAGCATGGGGAGGCTGCTGCAAATAACCTTTTGTGCTTTTAAAGTGGCAGTAAAAGGGTGGAAATGGAGCGCATTTAGGCTTGGTTCTGAGTTAGGAAGTCGAAGACAGTGATATTCTCTCTGAGTTGGTATTAATATTCTTTTCTTGGTCTCTGTGCTTCTGCCATTCATCTCACCAGTGTGGGATTGGCTAGATTGCAGCTGGAAGTGTATCAGCTGATATGTGAATGGCCTACGGCAGGAAAGTACTGGATGTGTTGGCACAGAGTTTCACAAGCTGTGTGAGCTTGCTCAGCCTGTGCTGAGAGCTGCCAGAGGCCCCACAGCCACACCAGTGCAGCACTGAGCTGTTAGTGGCTCTGGGACTCACTGAAGTGACCAAATGCAACACTCACTGGAGCTTCCCAGAATGTGCACAGCTCAGTGTGACTTTGCATGTTCTTGGAAAACACCCTGTAAATTATACTTAGTTTAAATAATGCTTTCTAAAACCTGGTCAGTTTAGAGGCTACTATATGTATAGACTGGAGCAGAGTATTTTCCTTGGGATCTGAAGCATATTTCTGTTCACAGCAAAGCTAGAATTCTGCTTAAATCCTGGTATAATGTGTAAAGGGATAAACTAAACCCATGGTATTGCTGCTGCCTATAGTTCAGTACAATACATTTCCACTGTAAGAGATGAGAACAGTCCTCTGTGTGCCAGGAACACCACTGCATCAAGAGAGGTCTCTGTGGTGTACAGGCAATTGCTGTCCTGTCTTATGATTTATTGGGAGTCTTCAGCCTGGATTAGCTGTGCTTATCCAGCAACGTTGCAGATGAGTTGGAAGAGAAAGTTGTTCTGGATGCTTTTTCAAGCATTTGAGTAAAGCAGATGTTAACAGAAAACAGATGGCTTTAACCACCTAGGTTAGAGTCCCCTCAGGTTTCAGTCACTGTAAGGCCATGATCCCATTGACTCTCAAGGTCACCATAAAATTGCTGGGGAGAAGCAGTTGGAAACACTTGAATTTCCTGTGTAAAAATGTTTGAACTCCACTTCCCCTTAAAAAAACATTGTAAAGCCTTTCAGATGTGTTATTAAGGAGAACAAAAAAGCAACTAGACAACTGAGAAGTAATCTTCTCCCAAGCCCATAGCTAATCAAGGTTCATTTATGTTGTCAGTGACCTTACAGTGCTTGTTTGCCTCTTGATCTGAGCAGCTGCCTTGACCATTTTAGTAGGGAAGTCAGGGATGCAGCATTCCCCTCACCATTCAAATGTGTTTATTTTAAGGGTGGAGCATTTGAGGAAGGACTACAACTGTTGCCTGACTTTGGCCATAGATTGTTGCACAGACAGCATGAGCTTTGTGGTGCTGTATTCCTGTAGTAAACCTTAAATTTAAAACCAAAATGAAATAAATCCCACTCCCCTTCCCCCTTGTGAATATGGTACAGAGGGGGAAATACCTGGTTACCCTTGAGGCAGGGAGAAGAATGCTATGCCTTCCAGGTTTGTGTGTCAGCTGAGCTGTTCTAAATTGCTTTGGGAGCTTGATGGGTCCTGAGCTGGGGTTCATTTGCTTTTCACTTCTGCTTTCCTCAGGAAGTAAGTGCAGCAGCTAATCAGGTGATTCACAGTGGAAAGTTTAAAGAGCAGAGCAGGAGCTGCTGCATACACCAACATGCATAGGAGGACAGAAGCAGCAACACTCATTTCTCTGGATATGGTTATTGACTGCAACAGCAGCTGCCAGATCTAGCAGCCCAGGTATGTCAAGAGATTTTCTGTGAAAGCAGAAGGAACAGACTGTTAAATGTTGAAGGAACCTACAGTATTGGTTGCAACTGGTGTGTTATGATAGATTACTTTCAATTAGTGAAGGTTTCAGTCAAAGTTCACCCTAAACTGCAGTATGAAGACAGCTTTCCTTAGGAAGTAGTGGAATCCCTGTTTTTAGCATTTACAGTTACGAGCTGTCATAACTGTGCTCATTAAACAGTCATCTTGGCTGCCAAAGAAAGAAAAGGAGTATAAAGGAGTATCACACTGGATTTTTGGGATGATCTGAGCTGTGTGTTTCTGATAGTCCACAGAATCCTGGTATTTAATAGTCAAGAAAAGTATATTAGGATAAAAAATACTTAAAGCAGATAGTTCTAGAACTAGGGGTCTGATATTTAGTCTCGTATATCTCTTGTTATCAGAAGAGTTAGATTAAATAAGGAGGCAAATTGTAGTCTTTATTTTATGTTCATGTACTTTTGGAGATTAAAGATTACCATGTACACCCAACTAACATTTTTTAAAGATACTTACTGTAAAAAGTATAAAAAGTGAACCAGTTTTGGCCTGAATTTTGGTATGAAACTTGATTCTCTTTTGGTCTTGGTGCAAATTGGGATTTTTTAACTGAATAGGATCCTTCTATGAACTGCTGAGGGGGGTAATCACAGATAAATATAACTAAAATGTCATTAAAAAATCATGTTTGTTCAATTAGTAATCTGTTAGTAACAGTATTGTGCTGGTCCTTCTGGTTAGGCCTTTCTTCCCCTCTGTCTTTTCAGTCTGGAAAGATGTAGCCACATTGCAGTGTGATTTCACACAAGCTTTATTCAGAAAAAAGGGAAAATACATGATTAAGTTCCATTTTCTCTCTGTAGCCTGACACTACTTTCTGAATGATAGTATCAAAATCATTTGATAAATTTTCACTCTTAAATATTTTAAAATATTTATTATTTAGTGTTTAGTTTTTGTATCATTGGGATACTTATCAAAAAGTATCTTATCAAATTTAACCAAGAATCAAACAAAAAACTTATCAAAACTGAAATAAGGTTACACTAAGGATCAGAACAAGTGGTGAAGGGTAGAAGAGAGACAACATACAATACCTTTTCAAAATATCTAAGTTATCCTTCAGCATTCAAATATCTTTGGTGTTAACTCTGTGATTTTGTGGTTGGTCTAGAAGAATAATTGTCCTCCAAGATGAATAGAAAATTGAAAGGATTTAAAAGCCCTAATCAAATTGTAGATGCATAAAAAGGCTGCTAGAAGTAATATTTAAAGCATATAGTGCAAGTGGAGTGAACAGACTAATATTGGAGGACTGATCTTTAGTCTAATAGTCTGCCTTTTGTAGTCTAGATAGTTGGAATAAATAATGAGGAATGTCATAATCCTCATTTTTCTTTCATGTATTTCTTGAGATTGAGTTCCATGTACACTTTAAATGTCTTACATAGACTCTTACAATCTGATCTTCACTAATGAAGTTGTTTGTGAATATCTCATTGTAAGAGTTTCTGTGGAGATGAGAGCTCTTTTATTACATGGATTCATAGAGTGAACACTTTTTGAGAGGCTATCCCTGCTTGCTTTAGCTGTGCCACCAACAAGAAAGGCCTTCTTAGTCAAGTATAAAGAGAGAAAATTGGTTAACACATTTGCTGGCCCATGCAGTGCAGCTGGGGGAGTTGACCTTCTGCTGAGGCCAGTGTAACCATTTCATTTCACCTCACCATGATTTAGTGTCACCATTTGTAGAATGCTTCTGTAAAGAGCCTTGGGGTTCTCTGTGCAGAAGACCAACATGAACGTAGGCACTGGAGTGAGTTACTTCTTATCACTGATTTAGGCTTAGCAGAGTAGCTTCCAAGGTCAGATCTCCTTGAGGAAGAGAGAATGGCTTTGCTATTTGGGATGCAAGTTGAGCCTCACTGAAAATGTAACTGAACTATGCTCACCAAAGTCCCTAGAACAGCACCCAGGCTTTCTCAACCAACACACTTACAGCTTCAGGATGACTCAAGTGGGTCAAAATCCCACACCAGAGTTAAGTATAACATATGACAAATGTAACTCCCACACAGTCATGAGGAACAGAGTCTTCCTGTTTACTCTGTGCAGTCACCACACTTTTTCTGCTCATAGGGCTTGTTGTCTTAGTAGGGATGATTAAGGAAAACAATAGCAGCAAAACACAAAATGTTGTTGAGATAGGATATTCTAGACTGACTGTTCCTTGGGGACTGATCAAAATTACATAGGCCTCCATGTCCTAGCAAAGGAGAGTCTGGGCTGTGCTAAAATAAGTTAGCCTGTGGTGTAGTGTGAAGGACCAGCGTTTGCATCTAAGCACAGGTGTCTTCTGGGACCACCATCTTGCTGCAGGTGGTGTGGTGCACAGTGACAAGATAAATGCCATGTCCTTCATCTCTGTGGTACAGAGCTTCTGTGGGAGCATGGAAGTGAAACTGGTTCATCTGGCATGGAGTGGGCAGAATGCAAGCAGTAAGCTAGCTGTGTAACTGATGGATGACGAAGGAAGAGAATCCCAAATGCAGTTTTAGTGTTGGCTCATAATTCTAAACCAGGCTCATAATACTGTCTTTTAAAATTTATTTATATGTATGTATGTATGTATTGGTAGTGCAGATCTGACTCCCTTTTTTAGTTATGTTTGCTTTTTTGACATTTTTATTGAAATGGTGGAATGGCAATCAAAAAGACACTGAAAAGAAAGAATCTATTTCCTAGAAATGAAGGTAGATTGGTGTTTTTCTTTGAGGGATAATGATTTGTTAAAGACTCTTCTGGGCTCTTAAAAAATGATATATTTGTTAAGTAAAGTGAGCTACATTCATCTTGGTGGCAACTCCCATCTGCCCAGCCACACTGCCATAATTTGTCCTGTCGTAGACTCAGGAGTAGTCAGACAATGACCTAGACTCCAATAAGCATATGGATGACTTTGATGGAAACTGGAGAAGCCTGATCTCCTTTGGTGTAGGTGTTGTCATGATGTAGGCTTGGCATAGCAGGGCGAGCTCACAGAAGGCTGTGGCAAAGAAGTGGGGCTGAGTGACCCCACAGAACACTATGGAGGAGAACAGGGCTGTAAAGTAGATGAGAGGACTTGGGGTTGAGATAAGGGTACCAGAAGGATTCCTTGATGTGTACTGTAAGATGGACCCATTTTAAATTTGAAGGAAATGAGACTGCCAGAAGCACCATGCTCCTTCATTGAGGCATATCCACTTCAGTTTACAGGATCAGCAAAACAAGCAATGTTGTTGTGAAAATACCTATTGTCCAGAGCTGTACCTCTGGCACAAAGAAGAACTGAATGTTGCTGCCTCTTTGGGCAGCACAGCCCTGTGGGGAATCCTTGGCTTTTCTACACAGCTACTATTCCAGACAGGGCTTCAGCCCCATGCTAGGTGGGGAATGTATCAGTGATGTGCAGCTAAGTTTAGCATCCATACTCAGTGAAATGTGTAACCTGGCTCTTGGCTAGTGCTCTTCTCTTGCAGATCTACTGATGGTAATAGTTACAACTTGTTTTATAGTTGGATGGCTGAACTGCAAGGGAGAGGATCTGGCTCAGTGGCAAAGCTGAGGCTGGAATCCAGATTTGCTGTGTGGTTTACTGGCTTGTTCTGCCAAAGCCCAGATGAGTTGTGTGGCACATGCACATGTCTCATGGAAGAGAGCTTTTTCATGCAATTGCAGAGTGGTATTGTTCTTGTCCAGGAACAGGGTACTTTGCCATTAAAAGTGGAAAAGAGTCAATGACGGAGAGCGTTTCCGTATTTCTAAACTCTGACAGTTAAAACTGTCAGTGTCTCATTTCTTGGGAGAGTAGACTGGTAAGAGCTGTAAATAACACAGTATATTTATTTGGTCTCATCTCAGCATGGACAAAGCAGCTGAACTTGTGTGGCAGCTGGAGGACTCATCTGACAAAGCAGGACAGCAAGAGCAGAGCCCTGATGATGGAGACACAGCAGAAGCGCTGGAGCAGCCTGTACACAGCAAGGACGAGCTACCCCAGAGCCATACCCTCCAGTGGGAGACTCTAGGAAAACAGTTTGTAGAATATGAGCAAGTGGCTCCATTTCTCATCCCAGAGGATCAACAAAGAAGGCTGCTGGAATTTCTTCCCCTCTTCTTAAAGGTTTGTTCTCTTTGTTGCCTTTGGTGCGGATGCTAATTTAAGTTTCTCTTCCCCTATCCATTTTGTGGTCACCCAAACAGCCAGTGTAGTTAATTAAAGCAGGATCCTTTTAGGTGATAAGTTCTTTTACTCCATTGGGAGCCTGGAGAAGAAGTTTCTTGTCCTCCTTTCATCTACCTAACCTGCTAGGTCAACATGAGAAAAGTACATGGGGGAGCACTTCTTCACTTCCTGGGTGGCTAAATTCTATTCTTGAAATCAAGGAGTGAGACAGGCATCTTGCAAAGTGAGTACCCTGTGAAGAGGTCTGCCTCATCTATGTTATTACTTAGTGGGGGCTGAGCACTTTCCTTCCCTGTTTCAGTCTGGGAAAATGTGGTTGTGGAATGCAGCCAGTTAGGGGAAATGCAGGTGTACAGTCTTAAGATGGAATTTTGGGGTTAATGACAATGCTGATGTCTAATTTTAGTGCTTGAGAGAGGATTTGGGTGAGAGATGAGGAAGCCATGGAGTGAGAAGAGGAAGGCCATATCGTGGGTGAGGGACACAGCTGAGAACTAGAACATTTTAGTTAGCAGCCTGCCCTACAGCTGCCATCAGCCAACGATTCTGAGACAAACATATTGAAAGGTGAAACTAGAAAAGCTCTGTAATGAATAGGAGCCTTATGGGTTGGTTTTCTTTGCTAGAGTCTGTGGAATATACAGGAAACTGTTTGAGTGGACCATACAGAGACAGAATGGCAGAGCATATGCTGAACGAAGCAGAAAACCTGGCTTATCTTTAAATGTACTGTAGTGATGTACTAGTACAGAAGAATTGTTTTTATCTTGGATTACCTTGGGTATTTATGGGTATTGAATCTGCATTTTTACATTCTCACTGTGCCCTTCAGAAAGAAAATAAAAACCCCTCTTTGGCGAAACCATATTTTACTGATAGCATATTTCAGGTGTCTGTACTTTTGAGTTCTCAGTGCTCTTGTGTGACCAAACTCAGATCCATCTATTCCCTACCTAGATAAGTTGGATTTCTAAAACAGAAGTCAGTGGGTTGGTGAGGGAAAAAAATTAATGTATGGTCACTGTTTATATGGAAGCATTGTGAGACATAAAAGGGGATACTCTGCATTTTGAACTGTGTAGGAAATCACTGTACTCAGGACTGTGAAATCTTTGGTATTCATGACAGTAAAGCAGGAATAACTTCCAGATAGTCATAAACATTTCACTCAGCTGGATGGAGCATAAATATTTGAAGCTTTTGAGTCCTGGTTCACTGTGAAATCAATGTAGATGCTTGTGTCAACGAACAGCACTGAAGCTGGTGCAAACAATTGAGTTGTGGGTGGGATCTGGAAGTGCCTATGGTATAGAGTTTGCTGTGTTTGAGTACAAGCTTGCCCTGGTCCAAGGCAGTGCAGACAAAATGAGTGGAGGGGTCTGAAAAGACAGTGAATGTATAGCCTGGAGTCTCAGAAGTTGCCTTCTCATTAAAGAACCATTTAGAAATGGTTCTACAGATATTTTATGTTTACTGAACAAAGCTTTCACTTTTCACCACTTCCTCTCAACTTCTGGATTTGTTGGCATAGAAGAGTGTCCCTCCCAAACCAAAGGCTATATTTGAAAAGAAGAACTGTTGCCCTTTGTATGAGCCTGTCACTGGAAACAAATCTCTCTTTGCAAATGGCATTATGTGTGGTGGTCTTTTCTGTCTTGGGAGCTCACCACTGCTTTATCAGATCACCAAATTACTGGCTTTGCAAAGGGGTAGCATTCCTTTCTCAGCCTCCAAAGAATGCATGTCAAAGTCAGATAGGGGCTGATAATCTGACAGTTTTCAGTTTTCTGTAGAGGAGCACCTCCTTTTCCCGTGGATCTGCTTTTAAAATGGCATGTTGAAAATTTTACTGTTGGGTTTTGTTTTTTTTCTGACACACCACCTCAACAAGTTAGAACTGTTTTGTTTGGAATGAGAGCCAGGTATTCTACTTCCTCCCCCTCCCCCCCCTCCCCCCCTGTAGAACTGTTTCCAGATCTCTTGTCTTCTTTCCTGACATGGTTTAACCTCAGCCAGCAACCAAGTACCACACAGCCACTCACTCACCCTCCAATCAGTGAGATCAGGGAGAAAATTGGAAGAGTGAAAGAGAACACCATCACTCCAAACATCCCTTCCTTCCTCCTTGTTCCCCCCCTTTATGTACTGAGCATGATGCCATCTGCTCTGGAATATCCCTTTGGTCAGTTGGGGTCACCTGTCCTGGCTCTGTCTCCCCCCAGCCTCCCGTGCCCCCCCAGCCTCCTGACCAGTGTGGCAGCACTAAAAGGCCCTGGCCCTGTGTAAGCCCTGCTCAGCAATGACAACACATCTCTGTATTATCAGCCCTGTGTGCAGCACAAATCCAAAACACAGCCACATACCAGCCACTGTGAAGAAAATTAACTCTCCCCCAGCTGAAACCAGTGCACTTTCTCTTGAAGGTCCATTGAAAACATACATCCTTAATGTTTCTAGGGTATTAATTCATCCCAACAAACAGGCTTTGCTATAGAAGATAGTCTCTCTAAACTGCTTCCTGCTGTTTTTGTAAGCAACATATTGCAGGCTTTATGAGAATTTTTTCCATTAAGGTTTTCCTGCCTCAAACTTACAATTAAATTGAAATTCTAAGATCTAAAGTTTCTGAGTTCTATTGCAGCTTTAGTTTTTGAATACCATGTAGTGAGCATGAAGTAAACAAGTTGTGGTGAGATGAAATGATATATATCATCTTTAGATTTACTGGTCATTAACTAAGTATGAAAAGCAAGAATGCCTTTAATGTGGTGATGATTTTTTTGGAGTGAAACTTTCAAAGGACTGAGAAAGTTGTTACTGAACAAGGGTGAGAAAAGTTATAAAATCTAGAAGTCTTGGGAATTAAAAATTGGACAGCAAAGCAGTAAATTCTCACGTCATGATAAATAAGCAAATAAATTTTAGTACCAGTACTTTAGGGTTGAAGGACAGTTGTTCCCAGGAGGCAAGATGAGTATTGCTGAGGGACTGGCAATGTTGTATATGTGCACATCCATGGTGAGTTTCCTTTCTTTAAGACTGAACTTCACAAGCCTTAGGGTTGTAGAAACTGATTTCCTGAATTGCAGTAATGCTTGCAAAAAGGGGATTTTGAATTCTCAAAGGAAACTTTGCTACTGAATATATTCATAATGGAGAAATGAATTTTTCATTAGCTTAACACTTGATTTTGTGTCCTAAGAGTGAGATTCTTCCCCTCCACTTTTCTTAGATATGCTACTGGAGCTTTGCACTGCTTTATAGGCATTTAGGTCCGGAAGCGTGACTAGAGAGAGCATTTTGGCTTTGCATCATTGATTTAAGAGTACATTGTGGAGGATCTGGCCCTTAGCTTTTAGCCATCATGTCCTTCCCCATATTACTTTTACTCCCTTCATATACCAGCCTTCTGCTGGCTTGGGGAAACACATCTCAGTTTGAGTTGTACATGTTGCAAAGTTCTTACAGAAACTACCTCATTTCCTCTTGTTTAACAATGGACTCCATGTGAGTCCTCTCCCTCCTTGGAAGATTTTTCTCTTGCTTTTCCTTCCCTGTTTCGATGGTGCAGATGGCAGTGCATCCCTGCCTTTTTGAGTGCTTTAGCTCTTACTCAGTTGGCTGGAGAGAGGGGTCACCAAGCAGGAGACTCCTGTGATGCGGAGGCTCGTTACTCACTGATGCTCCTTGACGTAGAAGGAAAAGGTGTGGGAGGGAAATGTCAGCCATCTGCTCATGATTCAGGCCTGGGCTGGGAGTCATTTTAATGTGCCTTCTGTGTCTTCCCTCTTGGTGCCTCAGAAAGTATCAGAACGTTCTATTACGTGGCTGGCTTTTGAGCTAGCATCTCTCCATGAACCATGGAATAGGAAGGGCAGATGGTAACAGCAGACACAGGGATCTTGTGGCAGAATCTTAAACATGTAGAAACAGGTTTAAGAGGAAGAAAGAAAATCAGATTACATTGATACCATATTATTTGAGTTTCCCCCCAAGGCAGACATCCTGCAATCTAGTAGGTTGATATGCTTCCAGACATAGATCTTCTATAGGCTCAGACGTGAATATGAAATTAATGAGGTCTGTTCCTAAAGGACAGTGTATTCTAAAGATGGGTGTCTGACCCTCAGGAAGAGCACCTACAAAATTGAATCAGAACATTAGTGGCCTGCTTTGTAGGGAGATGGACTAGTAGCATTGCTATGAACATTTGATTACTGGTCTCTGTTGTGCATGGTCTGAACTTCTAAAGTTTATCCTGCTCTTTCTGTTAGCGGAAGAGTGAATATAGCAAGGCCTTTCTGAAGTGTGAAGAGGATGTTCCTCTTTGAGGAAGAGAGGCAGAAATATGTCACTACTTTATTCTGTAAAAGGGCATAGCTTAATGACAAACATCGTATATTCTTAAGTGGCTGTGAGTTTCTTGTCACTGCATTTGCCCAGCTTGCTTCTGTTCTTTACAGATCTTCTCTCCCTTCTGCATCAGAGGTGAAGGAATTTGTGAATCTTGCTTCTGCAACTGAGTGTCTCTGAAAGTAACTTATGGTCAAAATCTGAAAAAATTAGGTTTTTTTTAATGTTATTGATTGATGAAAATTATTAATAGATGCACTGTGCAGTTGCATTTCACTCCTGTAGCACAGAAAGAAGAGTTGGGGGCATTTTGCTTATTGACTGCAGTAAAATTAAGTCAAAAGTAGGTGCTTGCCTGATTACTGAGAGATGATTGATGCTATCTCCACAAGCTACCATCTGTGATGAAAGAAATTGAAAGCAATGGTAGGGAAGGAAAAAATATTTGTGGACGATCTTCATTTACAAAGAGTTGCACTGATTTCTTGGCAGAAAGTATTATGGGGTGTCTGATCCAATTTTTTTAGGAGAACATATGTCATTTTTCTTCCTTTCATCATTGGGGCTTACAGCGTGATTTTTCAGAGCTTCTTAAAGGAGGAGACTTTCATAAAGAAAATTTTTCAAGGTTGCTGAGGACAGACAGGCTGAGGCTGTCTCAGACAGGTCTTTAGAGGTGAATGCTGAACTATTACGAAGACATAAATGTGTGTATCATCAGATGTTTTATATAAAAGAATTGGCACCTGATTCTCAGAGGCTCCTTAGGTGCAATAATATTAGTCTGCTGGAATATTTTATTTATTTCTCTTTAATTTTTTCCCCCGAAGGCAGGGCTAAGAAACAGTTAAGAGGGGTTTGTTTGTCAAACTCAGGGACTCTACAAGTCTTACTGTTGTTTATCTAGTAGGTTTTGCACTTAATTGCTTGTCCATTCTTGAACAAGTAAATTATAAATATATTTATAAATTGTTTATAAACTTGTCTATAAATTTGTGTTTCTTCAGGGTGTTTGTCATGTTTTGAAAAGGACTAGAATAATTTTTGACACAAATAATTAG
Organism: Aphelocoma coerulescens; assembly: GCF_041296385.1. Classification (NCBI taxonomy): domain Eukaryota; kingdom Metazoa; phylum Chordata; class Aves; order Passeriformes; family Corvidae; genus Aphelocoma; species Aphelocoma coerulescens. The sequence goes on from NC_091020.1 coordinate 18,931,798, forward strand.
TGACACAGGGTGTGACCAACATTTACATTGTTTGGATTGTTTTCGATGTAGAAAATACTGCAAAAGATCTCTGGTAGATGCATTACATGATTCAAAAGGTAGTTCCAGTTTGAATTCTCTATCTGTAGTGTCATACTCCTCCTGTCTGGGAAATACTGCTAAATGGACTATACTGACTAGGGGGTGAATTTTGTAGTGGAATGTTAGCCTTATGCTTGTTTGTTTGTATTTATTAGTTTTTGTCAATCTACCAAAGATACGGTCTGTCAGAAAGACTTAACAGTTACCCTTGGATTTCAGGCCTGGGAACAGTCTGCTGGAGTAATCGTGTTCCCCAACATTCAGCTGTTAGCCAGTGAGGTCTCCAAGCTTCTGACTAAAGAAATTAAGAGGAACCTCAATGGCAAACTTGCAGGTAATGATCCCATACCATATCCACTGGATCCAGTTTTTCTGGAAACGTGTGTCTTTCAGCTGTCCTCTGTGCTGGAAATAAAGGGGGAAAAGGAAAATGCTCTGTAGAAAGCCAGATATTTTAGCGGGTGCAAGCTAGCGCTGGTTTGAGGTGATTGCACTGAAGATTTGGCCTTGTGTGCCATGCTGATCTTGGGTTTGGAACTTTTGTAGCTGGAAGTGTGGAATGTATAATGCATGTAAGAGTTAAAGAGCAGGTTATACACTATTCTGAGGAGCTTTCTTAAATGAGAAAAATATCGCTAGCCGCACGTGGCTTTCCTGGTGGCTGTTGTACATTTTTTGTTCTGTCAGCTGCCAGGCTTTGTGAACTGAGCTGATATTCTCAGTGAAATTTCGGTTTGAAATGGGTAGTTTACATGAACTAAGCTTGACGGTGAATCAAAGTAATTTTATGTTTTTCTGTTCACTTTAGTGGACTCCTGCTACTGTAATTTTGTTAAATTTGTCAGATCTGTTAAGAAAGCATAAATGCAGCATTTTCATCTTTCACTAAGGAATTAAAGTTTAATGTTTTTGTGATAACAGAAGAAGCTCTTCTGTCTTTGGAGCAATTGCTGCAAAAGAAAGGGGAAGCAGGAGATGGCCATTTGCTCCTGAAATCGGTGTATCTGCTCTCACAGACTGACTTGGTAAGAGAAATTGCTATAAAGTGTATTTTCCCTTTTATTTCAGAGAAATTGCATAGGCATCTCAGTGGAACACCCAAGTCTCAGTATTTGCATTATCTCTAATATTTTGAGCTTCAGCATGCCCAAGGTATACAGTTAGAGGACACACCACCAGGTTTGTCAGCCAGGCTTTTCTAAAAGAGAGAAATAAGCACTTCATGCTTTCAGATACCTTTTTAGTTTTGATATCAGACAGCTAGTTTTTCTAATGCTTCTCTGCTTCCCCCCCCCCACTGTGTATCTTTTTGTGTATTCTTTGTCACTCCAGCATACATATCAAAAAGATGACTAGTAAGAGAATCTGTCTGGTAGTACAGTGGTTGGCTTTTCCATCCTGATAGCCTCTCACTTTGAAGCATAGAGTTTAACAAACTCTACTTGTACAGCCATCCCAAATGCAGACAGGCATCAGGAGTACAGCCTGCTGATGGGCACCTGTGGCATGTTTATCTGTGACATTTAGTTAAACAGTTTGTCTTAGTCTTTCTTATTAAAAGACACCAAAAAAAATCTTACTGTCAGCTTATAATGGATATATTCTGTGTCATAAGGAGCTCTATAAAATTATATATATAGCTAGTCACAACATGAAGTTTCTGATGAGATTTTGTGTTTTTCACAGATTTAAGATGTTGTCATTTTTTGTAGCACACATACTCACAAAACTTCATATCACAAACCTCATTCTTCTGTTAGTTTGGTGCTGATTTTTGTCATGATTACTGCGTGCCAAGCACACAGACTAGGACTTCTCTGGAAGTTCTTTACAGCCATAATGAAGATGGGAAGAAAATAAGTGTTGAGAAACACTATGAAGAAACTGTCAGCTTGCATTTATAAAACCTGTAATTAGAAGTGTGTGTGCAGTTATTGAATATGTTAAAAAGTGAAGGTGTTATAGCTAAACTGCTGCTATGCCGAGTCAGGGAGGGAATGGAGAATCCATGCTTTCAACATACCAGGCCTCTATAGCTGCAGGGTGTCCTGGAAATTAGTGATAAGGGGAACACTCTGCCCCTGGCCTTACTGCTGGTTCAGCTGCTAGTTAGTTTGCAGGTTGTGTGCTTCACTGACTGTAGGTCTCCATATGCAGGACATATTATTTCTGCCAAAGCTGTAGTTCAGCTGGAGCAGGAAATCCTGGGAGCAGCTACAGCAATACACAGTGCATTTACTTCTGCCAAGTGGATTTTATAGGTGTGCTATGTGACTGCCAGTCCTGTGTGCCCTAGAGCACTCATGAGGATAAAATGCTCAAGTAGGTCTTTCATCTGCCATGACTATTCTCAGTGTGTTGAAACACAAGGAAACTGTGGTCAGCTTCTGGAGGGACTGATCTTTATTTTGCCTGCTTAGAGGACTATATGGAACATCATTGGATCTGGACTTCCAGCTGCTCTGATGCAGTGCCTGTACCTTTTCTTTACTGTCCCTCTGAAGAAAACTAGTGATGATGGAGAGACAAGTGAGGATGATGCCCAAACTCAGGAGATGCTTGTTAAGGTGAGATGTGCATTTGGGGGTTCATTTGCCCTGGGTACTCAGATGTTCACTTAGGCTCTTAGCTGTCCATTTCATTCAAACTGCCAAAAAAACTGTACATTTGGACTGAAAACCATTGAATAAGCATCAGGAGCCATATAAAACATATAACCTATATCTTAACATTTTTATTAAACAAAACAACATGACTTTAAGTGGGAAAAATTCATTAAGAATATCTTAGTGGTAGTTTTCCTTGTTCATTTCACTGCATCCTTTCTCCTGGCACTAGTATCAAACTTACAGTCTCCTTCCTCAATGGATTTTTCTTCCTCTCCTGGGTGTCTCTAAAGGAGTTTATTGTAGCTGATGTTTGTCTGCTTTTCAGATAATGCTTAACATGTACAAAGAAGAACAAGGTGTAGAGGAACTTCTGGCAGCTGATAAGCTTCAGTCATTAATTATAGCAACTGCTTCTCTCTGGGACCAGTGCAGCCACTCATGGAAAGTACCTACAGGCCGTGTGCTAAGAACAATTTCAAAGGCTCAGACCAAAAACAGCATTGTGTACCTACAAGGTTTGGTTTAGTAAATTTGCTTCTCCTTTCCTTATAGCTCCCCTGAGAGTGAATTTTATCAAAAAGAGTCTCCTCAGGATAAATTTTTATCCCTACATCATCCAGTAGTCAACCGCAAAGCATGGGCTCTTGACTTAGTAGAGAGGAGCTTTATTTAGCACTGATAGCCATCTGGAAACTGAAGGGTTTTTTACACAGAAAACCCCCAAATTACAGGCAAGAGCCAATCCCATTTGATCACACTGATGTAGGCAAGGGGAAGATGTATTATGTTTTTTCTTAAGTTATGTGACTCAGTTTGTGGGCCTGAGACTCATGAACACTAAATACAAGGCTGGGGGCACTGTCAGAGTAATGGTATCTTTTGGGACAAAATCATGGTTGGTTAAGTCCTCATTTCTTTCTAGGCTTTATTAGTTTAAGCAATTTTTTTCTAATTAAGAAGTGCAAAGGCCAGAAGTCTCAATTTCTTAGAATTGAAAAAATAGTTTTATAATGCACAAAATAATATCAGTATTCCATGTCATGGAGTAAATGCATATAGATATTTTTCTTTTTTAAAATGAAAATTTGGCTCCCTATGTGAGATGGAAAGAACAATCTGGACATTTTGAAGCTGCTCTGGAAGGACTGGCCATGAGATTAGACAAGAAAATAAGCTTCACTCCTCAGAGCAAAAGTGTGTTCCCCATTACATATGCTTCATTGAGCAAATTAATCTGTGAACTCTGTACAGAATGTGTGATTGACTTAGTAGGAGACAATTAAATCTGTTAGTCTCTGCTTACCTTGTACTCAGACAGCTGGATTCCCTGTCTATGAATTTTGGTGAGTTGGGGGCTGAAAGCTTATACTCCTGAAATTAAATCAGTTTCTGGGAGTTAAGCAAGGAAATGCATGTAAATTGTAAATCCAGCAATGCTCTTCCTGTAGCTTCTGAAAGGAGTGTGTTATTCATATATCCTTTTTTCTTTTCTTTGTAGAAAAAGAGTTAACTGACTCCTATTTTACTGGGAAATAACTTGTCAAATTTGTTTCATTTTTGTTAGTAACTTTAAACTTGGTTGACTGTCAGTTCATAAATACCTGCTGTATTTTTTTTTTTTTCACAGCTGTGGACTGCATTAAAATAGCTGTTCAGAAACTCTTTACACTGGCTGATACTCTACCTGCTTGTGATGTGTGTGAAGCTGCTAGTATTGTGTTGTGCTTTGTGAAAGATTCTTATCCTGTATCATCAGCTTTATTAACAGAATTTGAAAATAATGATGGCTACCAGCTCCTGCTAAAAATTTTACTCAGGTAAGAGAGGCTCTCAGTAGGCTTCTAAAGGATGGTAAAAATTTTCAGAATGCATAGTGGTCTCTTAAAATAAGAATCATATAGGTAATCCTGTGGCCATGCAAAGCATTTCTGTATTAGGAATGGAAGCAGTACATAACTTTTTCTACTTAAACCATTACAGAAGGAGAACAGTATAGGAGAAGTTGGTTTGCAGGTGGGATTGGGACTTTTTGAACACAAGACGAAGGTTCTTCATCAATTAGTATTACAGAGGATGTACAGAGACATTAGTTTCAGTTAAAGTGAGCTTTTAGTCCAGGAATGCAGTCAGCTAGGGAGGGAAACACTATCTCCTTGCTGTGCAAAAACAAGCAAACAAAACCCACCCAAACTTAAATCTGAAATGTTTACATTCTTCAGAAGCAAGATGAGCATAAACATATCAGGAAAAATCCCCACTAGTTATCCTAATCCAAAGAAGAATCTGTTACTCTCCTTATCAGCTTGTGTTGTCTCACTAGGCTGGGTTTCTTTAATATAATTTGAAGAGAGCATTTTAAGATCTTTGTTTCCATTCTGGCTTTGACTATTCTTGTCCTCTTTCTCCAACACTTGTGAAAACTTTGGTCCCTGAACAAAGACTGGGTGGGGAGGATATTTTTTAATTTGGATCTAGAGGACTGTAAATTCCATCATGCAGTCAAAAATATCTGTAAGTGACTATGGCTGCTCATGATTTTTGAATGGCATTAAATTATTAAATTATGATTGGAAAAAAAAAAATTGTGTTTTTCCGGCAGTGTTTTTTTTAGTTACCAGAGACTGTCTAGATTTCCCTTATAAATAAACTGTGTTAAGATGCATATTTTTGATTAAATTCTAGCCATATAAGGGCAGAAAACATGGGATCTTTTTCAGTAAGGGCCATGAATGTCCCCATCCTTTTCAACTGATGTAACTAGGCAGAAGAGACAGAAATAACAGATGCTCAGGGCTTCAGATTAGTCTTCATTCCCAGCATATGCTGGCATAAAGGGATAGATGGAGACCTTCCTTCCAGAATGTTTTGTGTGAGCAGGTATCCTTTTCTCTGATGTTTAGAACTTTTTCTTCAGGTAGAAGAACCTTGCTAATAGCATTCTTTGAAAGAGAGCATTTGGTCTCTTTTTTTCTCTTTCTTGTTTACATGAAACCAGAACATTTTGTTCTGTTTTCTTCCGAGATTTTTCTAGCCTAAGAGTACCAATCTATTTCTCTGCCACTAACCCATGCCCAGGTGATGCAGTTTTCCTTAATAACTGACCCATCTGAGCAGTACAGAATAAGATGATGTGATAAGCAGCTCTCTGTCCTTTGACAGACTCTCACTTCAGTCTATGAGCCATGGCAAATCTTGGTTACATTTCAAATCATTACAAATCTTGGTTAAGTATTTCCATACTTAGGAGAGACATGCCATCTTCACGTCTGGTTCACAAAGCTCAGGCAGTACAATAATTTTCCCTTCCTCAGGGCTGAAATTTTTCTGTTATTTATCTCAGATAGCAAGTCCCTTTTCTTGCCAACCATATGCTCACCTTTTAATATGAAGTGTCTGTTTTAATTATTTGAATTCTCACAAAGTTTAAATTTTTATTCCCCAAACCAGGCTTTTTTTTTATTTTTAATTAGCTTTTTCTTTTTTTTCCAAGGACAAATAACTGGACTAAGTTAAAACATTTACCTTTCTTTTGTTCAGAAGACTCTGTCAGTGTCACTTCAGTCTGTAGGTTTTGTCCTGATTCAGAGTGTGTTACCATGGTGTGGATTATCCTGTGCAGTGCCTATGTGCTCTGTACTTGATGATGTATCCAAAGAGTCTGTATAATTAAGACATGAATATATGACTGTCCCAAGTTTTGTTCCTAGATGTGAGGGTTTGCAGCAAAATGAAGGAGATCCCTATCTGGATGAGATCTTGGACATGCTGACTTGCCTTACGACCTGTGGAAAAACTGAACTGAAAGTTTCTGGCAATATCGTACACCCGCAATTGCCGCACTTTGATTTTGAACGGACACAGTCTTCTGGTACAGTATATATCTATATATATATATACATGCACATGTGGGTGGGTAGGTGGGTCATTGAAAAATGAAGCTCTATTCATTTTTTCTGAATATGGAGGAAGGAGTATGATGTGGCATCTTCAGATCTATGTGCTAGTGCTGCAGGAGCCTGAATGCCACCTACCTCAAACTGAAATGCCCATGTCAGTTCTAGGGTCTGATCCAAGCTCAAGATTATGCCTCTCAATCATGTCTGGATTATGCCTCCATCCCTCATGTCTGTTGCTCTTATTTCCACTTTCAGACATGAGCTAACATTATAGTTATGGTGCTTGCAGGCTTAAATAGCACTCATGTAAAATTGGTTTTTTTCCCCACAGGAATGACAGTGAAAAACCTCCAGCCTTTTCAGGTGTTGCAATCCATTTTCCAGAGAAGTAATGATCAGCACCTGTGTGGAAGAATCTTGGCAGCAATTGGTACCATATGGGCTTGGGACAGAGTGAATTTCTTTCTTCTGGAATGGACACTGCAACCTATCAACCAATTTACTGACATAATTCATTTCAAACCATACCCAGTCCAAGTCCAGTTCTTCAGACTGGTGGAGTCCATAGTGCTAGACCTGTCCTATGTCCCCCATGAGATTTTGAAGAAGGTTCAGTATTTGATCAAGGAAAATATAGTGCCATTCTGCACCTTAACAGCTCTCCAGTGCCTTCTCAGCATGACCCAAAAGGACCTGTTATTTAGTGATATTTTCCGTGACTCTGGGCTCTTAGGCCTACTGCTGGCACTTTTGAGGAAGGAAGCCAAGATCCTGAGGAAGTCAGGTACAACTTACTGCCACTCACAATGACCACTGAAGTAGGCAGATCAACAGGAATTAATAATCTCTTTCTACGATAAATTTATATATTTTATATACTGAGTAGCTAGATTTTATCTTCAAGCCAACTGGCCTAAATTTGACACATTAAGCTGGGTCTTCTCTGAAATCTTTGCTATTTATTGTTCTGTTCACTAGCCTAAACAGCTCTGGGCTATTCTTCACTAGTGTAGGATGATTATTATGGGTGGTACCCTTCAACCCACACTTTTAAACATGTCTTAGTTCAGGGCTCTCTAGAATGCCAGCTTGAGGTTGGAGCAAGAAAAGTTTTCCACAATGCTTATTCCTCTGACAGTAACACCTTAATCCTGAGGACTGGTGATAGAAAACAGTTTATTGAACTTTGGCCATATGTTCCCCACAATTGCTACCACTCATTGTGATGTGATAGACTTATCTCCTAGTATAGAAACAGGAAGGTGATACTCCTAGTTTGGTAACTGTGGAGTACAGCTAACTTAGGAGACAGACTCACATATTTAAAGGTTTGTAACTACTATTTTAATGAAAGAAAAAGGCATGATAGCATTTTCTGTGCTATATGAGTTGGGAAATGCCTTTAAATTTCAGTGCAAGAGTTATTTATTGAAGGAGGAGAGACACAAGGTACTAGGAATAACTTCTGATGCAGTAAGCATACTTGAATTATTTATATACAACAGAAGGAATATGAATTACAACAGAAATTCTAGAGTGCAGACATCCATCACCTGCAAGGACACTTAGATTTGGGTTCTCGATATCAGAGAACCAGGATTTTGCACAAGAATGCTTAGATAAGGATTATCAAGATAAATACCAAGGGTCTTGGAAACTTGCCTTCTGATTATGAGCTGGTGCATAGGGTCCTTCTTCTGTCTTTGCATTTATGTCACTGCTTTAGATAACGTGGTGATAAAAATTTTACAGAATGAGTGATTGAATGGCTATATAATTTGTAAATTTAGACACACAGGTGAAGAGGGATAAGTGAGAAGACAATATTGCTACTTCCCTCTCTTGGTTTCCAGAAATTTAGCCTGGAAACTCTGACTTTTAGATCTTAAAATAACTTACCATACGCTGTCTGATCCTGTTTGCCTTTGAACATGCAGGATATTTCTGCTCTTGGCTTTTAGATTAGGTATTTAAAGTCTCCCTGTTGCTATAATATTTTACCACTTCATAGCTCATAATCTATCCTGTCCTTTTGTTTATGTGTGTTCCTACTAGATACCACTAAACAGGTAAATCTACACCATCTGGGAAGGGAAAACACCCCTATTAGCAGTGCTGCCTATAGTTATGAAGGAGATATGGGCTGCAGAGCAAGAATCAGACCTGTGTTTCCCAAACCCAGACCAGACCCTGACAAATAGGCAATGACATGTCTGTATTTTGTTGCTTGTTTTTAGGTTTCAAGTAGCCGGTAAGTAATACTTGAGAGAAGCTAGAATTTGCTGGAGAACTGGTTTTCCATTTTGGTTAAATATATTTTAGCTACAGTTGCCCATTTCTTGTATATTGTAATATTACTTTTAACATACTGACAGCTGGAACTCATCTGCCTGGTCTGAAAGAAGGCACTGAGAAGGAATTAAATGTTGTGATGCTGAAGATGGTGGCTGCCCTTACAGTGAGGTCTGTGAGGAACACGGGTAAGGAAACATGTATGACTGCATTACCTTCGTGATATTTGGTGGTAGGTGGCCATGGTTTTAAGGAGCACCAACATATTTTCTGACTCTTGTGCTTCAGTCAAAAATGGAGGACAAAAGCTAGAAGTGTAGGGATAACTGTGTTACACTAGGAAGAAATGTGACAAAGGTATTCTCATCCTGCATAATGAGCTTCATCCCAGCAGTCCGCTTGTTTCCTTGATCCATGTGCATACTCCTGAAGTGTTTACATAGGATGTACAAACTTAGTTTCTGGAAAAAATGTGTGTGTACTTGACTCTTGTGTATCGTTTGTTCATCCAGATTTTCTTCCATCATTTCTGTTACTTGAAATCTTGATTGGATCAGGTGCATGCTGAGTAACATGCTTATATTACTGTCATACCTAAGAAGTCTGTGTATAGGGAATCTTGTGGAACATAGTACAGGAGTGAACTCTAGTGAATACTGGAATCCACTCAATTAACTCTGAAATCCTAGAATCATCATGTTTGTAGCATCTTGCACAGTGTAAAGGTCTTTTCAGAAACCATCAAAAAGTTCCCTTCCTAAATGAAAGAGATGCTTAAGCTGAAAACTAAGGTGTCTTTTCCTTTTTATTCATTATTGTATTGGGAAGCTGTCATCTCTGACGATTAGAAACCATGGCCACCCGGCCATTTTATCCCTAGTTGTTCTTGTGCCATTCAGTTTGTGTCATCTTTAGCTTAACCAGCTGCTCTCCTTACCTGTCCTGCTGTATTTGTAGAAATGTGGCACTTCACACCAACACTGAAAATCTGCCTGTAAAAACTACGAGCAAAGGATAGTTTAACTAACAAATGATAATATATTTGTCCCTAGTTGTTCTGAAGGACTATGGAATGGTGCCATATATCAAGATATTTTTGGATGATGAGTGCTACAGGAGTGCTACTCTCAGCATCCTGGAGCAGCTATCAGTCATCAATTACGAAGAATATATGAGCATTATTATTGGGGCCCTCTGTTCTTCCACTCAATGGGAACTGCATCTGAAACTAGATCTGCTGAAGGTAATTAATGTGGCTATCACTTGGGTATTGTTTTCTTGGGAACTCTCTTTTTTCCAAGATGGTAAGAGCAGAGGAGAAAAGAGCCATAGGCAAGCTCTAGATTATGGTAACTTGGGCACTTTGATTTTTAGCAATGCATGGGTGGTCAATACCTTCACTGGGTATCAGATTACAAAGTATTTTGAAGACTTAAATAGTAATGCAGGAGGGAGAAATGGAAATGCTAAAGGCACAATTGTATGAACAGTTCTGTGTAATGTGACAGAGAAAGGAGAAACAAATGGGAATGAAAGTGGATATGTGGAGAGAGGATGTCAGATGTGAAGGAGTGAGATTGGAAGAGCCAGGGTAGGCATGAGATGAACAGCTTCATTCTGATAAGTTTCCACAGTTGAAACTTTGCTGTCCTTAATTTTGTCATTTCTCACAAACACTAGTATCATGTAAAAAGAGGTGAGGCAATGGAAAGGAAGAACTGTATGAATGCTTGGAGGAAGAAATTAGAACTAGTCGTAGCCTCTATTGACCCCAGAGTGTCTGATCCCTAAGCAATGAAACAGAGGAAAGAATCGCTGTGCTTTATTTTGGTTTAGGTCATAGGCATCCAGTTGAAAAGCAGCAGTGTTGTAAGCACTGATTTTAAAATTTCATTCTACCTTCTCTATCAAGTGGGAATGGAATTAACTTTTCTGTACAATATAGCAACTGCTTCTGTGATAAAAGAACCATATTACTTAAAAAAAAAAATTAAAGAACAAAGTTTATAGCTTTCATTTGACAATTTGAAACAGTAAACTTTAACAATACCTGTGGAAAAGTTGAGTATGGTGTCCAAACTAATATGAAAATAAATGCAACTTCAGTGTCTAATTTTGACAAATGATAACTGTATTAAAGCATAATGTAAGCAAATAAATTTATTTTGTTTATCCATTAGGACTGTGATTGTGTTACACGCAAATTCAGATTGATTTGCTAATGTATATTTAGCTGTTAAAGCCTGAGCCCAAATGCAATTAGCACTGCTGTATTCCAGTGTGACACGTGGACAATTATGAGGAATAACAAATAATGGAATGTGCGAAATAAATTCTGTTAGCAGTAACTGAGTTAGGGGGTTTCCAGCAGACATCAGTTTTATAGATTCAAGACAGAGGAATACTAACTCATAGGCAATTAAATTCTAACTGAGTTAAAGCTGGAGGAAATGTGTTTACTGTTGACCTTCTCTGGAATGTGTTAAAGCCATCCTGGTAACTTCAACTCTAAGTTATTAAATTTACTCCCTGTTCAGAAGTCTCTGCCTGGTTTGATACATTATCATACAAAATTGAATGACAGTAATAGAGTTCCCCCTACCCCTTCAGTTCTGGCAACCCTTTCTCACAGTCCTAGATCCTGTTACAGGCAGATGTATTTCTCTTAGAAACTGTTCCTCTTAAGGAGGTTGTGAAGTAAAGCTCTTTCATTGGATATCTCTTGGGAAGGTCTATATGTAAAATTAACCCTTTCCAATGTGCAAAGGTACAGTATCAAATTTGAAAACTCCCTGTACAAAATTAATTGTGCAACACCCAAAAAGCTTGGGATCAATTATATTCAAATGCAGTAGACTGTTTCCTTGCAAGCTCCTTTTTCTCATCCATTTTACTTCCACAGCTCTTAATAACTTTTTGAGATTTGTTTTAAAATGAAAAGCCCATAGCATTCAAAATTGGCAAATTATTTAAGTTGGTTTTATGCATGTGTAATACTGTCAAGTGGCATTCACTTATAACCTGCTTTAAGCCTATTGAGGTTAGATAAAATCTAATGACTTCATTGTCTCGAGATCTTACTTTATATGGCTTTTTTCCTCTAAAGTATTGTGCAAACTTTAAAAATACCTGAGCTGAGAAAAGGTATTCTTGTCTTTCTTAATGAGGAGAGCCTGCTGCTTACAATACTCTTTGTGCCATCCTGAGGCACTGGTTTTTGGAAAGGTCCTTCTCAGTCATTTGAGCAAAAGTCTAGTGTGGGTTCTCACGTGCATTCAGGGCTGCAGGAAGACTTGTCTGTAGAGCTGTGCCTTCCTGCCAGTTTCTATATGAGGGTATTTACATTGAATCTTTACTTCCATTTATTTAGGGCAAAGGCAGGTTTCTTTAGAGAGTCTGAGAAGACTGATAAAAGAACAGCCAAAGATATGAAACTACCTCTGGCCAAACTGACTAGGATATGTAATGCAGGAAATTTGATTCCTTTGCTTCTTCCTGTGAGCACTGCTCCCCACCTGTCAGGCTGACTGCTTTAGCTGCTCCTAAGGGTGCTTTCAAATCTTGGTTGTGTGATTCATTGGGTCCATGAGGGAAGGGAGGAAGACAAGTTGTGCAGTGATGACATTTATTTTGACCACCTTCCCCTCCCCCCTCGCCCCCCACCAAAGAGTGAAATTTCAGTGAAAGAATTTCAGTGCAAACTTGGAATTTTAAAATATTCTAAAGCCTCTTTGTCCTTTGATTTAAGTGCTTCTTTTGTTTCCTTTCTTCCCAATGTTTGTAGTCACTCTTGAGGATATTGGAGAGTCCCAAGAGCCATTCAGCTTTCAGAACCTGCAGTGGATTCAATGGGCTCCTGTCCCTCCTCTCAGACATGGAAGGTGCGTTGCAGGACCCTCCATCTGGGCAGTGGACAGCAGTTGGACAGAATTGTATATTGGAGCTTGTTTTCTACACACTTCAGGGGATAACTGCAGCCCTGCACCTAGACCCTGTCAACAGCAACTTCTTCCAGAGGAATGGTCTCTTTGAAAAGATGGCAGAGGATCTTGGATCACTTGGATGCTTCTGGACACGAGGGGGAAGGCAAATTCCTGTGACCCTTGAGAAGAAAAGGACATTTGCAGAATTCTTGGATGCAGCTTTCTGTTCTTCAGAACCTTTCCCAGTGTGGTTAAAGAACAGCATTTGGATTCTGAATTTTCTTGATCGTATGGTCAAAGGAACCCTCCATCAGGAAAGCTACTTTAAGGAGAGGAAGCCAGAGATGGGAGAAGAATCAAAAGATGATCAGGAGGCACCGCAAGTTCAAGAAGAGCATCCTGTTGTTTTCAAAAGAATGGGCAACAAATTACCTGCCTCTACCTATATGCTGTGGGGAAACCCTGAAGAGAAGTAAGCTTTTATTCACTACAGAAAATATAGTACTAAGACTGGTATGTGCATTTTATATGGTAGTATACTGAGGTAAGGTGTGATACAACCTGCCAAGAGCAAACAAATCAGTTCTGTCCCAAGTCCCAGGCCTCCAGGTAGCAGAAATCTATGCTTTTGGAAAGGTAAAGGATGGTAGAAGTGGGGCATAAGGATTTAGTGCAGCAGTGGGACACACAGCCCCAAGAGCTGCAGAGTTTATGTTGGAGATTCTGACACCTGAAATGTGGCAGCAGGAAGGGAGTCTAAGAACAAGGTTGCTGGGACTTAAAGCTTGTGCTTTAAGTTCACTGCTTGAACCTGCCCCAATCAATTTTGACTTTTTCAATTATGTGGAAAGCTGCTTCCAGCCACTCAATACATTAAAAATAAAAGTTACTCTAAGCTATTTTAAATGCTCTCTCATGCATGTGTGTTCAGGCATATGTGTGCAGACACACTCATTTATTCATGCTGAAACGGAGAAAATTGGAAAAGGGACAGTCATGCTGCCTGCCTCATTGAATGAAGGTTTATATCAAAATATATATCCTTTGTAGGAAGGGAAGACTATACCAGAAATCAGCATTGCTGTCAGCTGGGAATCAGTTCTGAATAACCTGCATTTTGTAACTAATGAGATTTCTGTCCCTTCACTTGTCTGTAGCTTTATCTTGAATCTCTCAGTCCTTTTACCAAATTTATGTGTCTGGTTGAAGTTATGCTTAAAAAGGCTAAATTGGTAAGTGTAAGACTTCTTCCACCCTTACTGTAGATTATTGCAAAGTCATCTTCCAAGTTAAAGACCAAGACATGATGTCTGCCACTTGTAGCAGCAGTCACTGAAGTCAGCAGAACTGTTTTTCCCTGAGTACTGAGGCAGGCTGAATAAGCATTTCTGGTTATATTTAAACTTGTTTGAAGAAAGTAGAAAAACTTGTGGTGGATTTCTTTGTTCCTTGTGGCAGCAGATTTTAAAGTAGTCATGGAGGCATTTGTTCCCTGTCACCACTGTTTAAATTACACTGGAAGTTTCTGGTTAGATACTCAGTTCTGGGGAGAGGACTTGGTAGCTTGGGAGGAATGAATGCTTTTTTCCAAGCAGATATTCCTAGCCGGATTTGGGAGAACATGGGTCCATATGCAAAGAGTATCTAGATGGTGGTAGTTACAGGAAGTAGACTGTCTGTTGCTTAAGTATGCATATAAGGGAGGCCCAGGGATGGTAAGGGAGAAAGAGTAGGTCAGGGCAATGCTGGGAGTGGTGTGGTTCTGTCTTCTGATTGTCCTTCTGAAGTCACTAGGTCCGAAATGAGCAAGGCTTCCTATGTCCTTGTGTTGTTTTGCCTGCTGAGATGTGATGCTGTACAGTACAGTACACCACTTGTGGAGAAATTAATCCTGTAAACTGGGACCCTTTCAGTTCACACTGTCTGATTTGGGACTGTTTGTCTTGGTTATGGGATGTGAAGGCATAAAAGGAAGCCAGATTAGTTAGGGGTGGTTGGAGACTGTCCATGACAAGTGTATGCAAACACAAAAGAGGAACATGTGCTGGAAAGCTGACAATCTTCAAGCCATAGAGCCTGTATCCTTTTCCAGCAGTAAATTTTATGAAAATAAAAAATCCCATAGTTTCTGCAAGCCTGTTGTTCCCCTGATGTAGCTTCCTCTTAGCTGTACTCCACACTCACACTTCCCCTTGAAAAGGTTTCAGGCAGTAGCTATGCAGCTTTAAAGGAGGAACTTGAATGCAGTCAGTGTAGGTGGCCTGTGATGCCCCATCTTGCAACATATATTTAACATTCCCAAAGAGGCAGGGAAAGGAGGTGACCCTGCAGGAGCCTGTGGCTAATATATAAGAAAGTTAACATTTTAATGCTGGATAATATTGTAGCCCCTTCCACTGTCCTGTGGTCAATGATGCTGCAAGCTTCTGGGACACAGGGGAATTGATCCTGTCATTCCCATCTCAAAACCAGCCCTCTGTGTTCCTGCTCCTGCAGTAATGTCTGAAACACCTTTTGTGACAGATGAGGTCTCTGGTTTTCCTTTTGTTCCTGGTGATTAGACATAGCTTGCTGCAAGCTGTGTTAACTGAGGCTGATCTCTTTGGGAGGGAAGCCCTTCTCTGTGCCCACCCAAGCATCGTGGCTGCTGCAGCTGCTGTTACCACAGACAACTCACTGTGCTAATGGCTCTTCAGGTTCTTTGTGACATCTCATTTTGTCCCTAAACCCTCTCATTTGTCTTATTTTTAAGTAGCACTAGTGCAGAGCAGATCTGTGATTCACAGCATGATACTGGTGAGATAGATGGAGTGGAGTCACGGGGCTACTGGATAGCCCTGGGGCAGGAGTGTGAGAGATGGGGTATTTGCAGAGGGGAGGAGTTGGTACAGGAAGACAGCTTTTGTACTAAGACAGGCCATAAAATGAGAAACTCATAGAAAACCAGAGAGAAGGCTGGAGATAAGGCTTGTATAATGTTCTTAGAAACCCTTCATGAGCCTTGTGGCCCTTCTCTGCACACACTCCAGCACCCCAATGTCCTTGTAGTGAGGGGTCCAGAATGGGGCCTCACCAGTGCCAAATACAGTGGATGATCACTTCCCTGGTCCTGCTGGCCACACTATTGCTGATACAGGCCAGGATGCCATTGGCCTTGTTGGCCACCTGGGCACACTCTTGCTTATGTTCACCTGGGCATTGACCAGCACACCAAGTTTGTTTCCAGCCATAATTTTGCTCCTATTGATTTTAGTGAGCCTGGATTTTTCTCTTTTAAAATGGTGTGGGTTTTCTCGGGGAAATGTAAGTAGAGCATATTTTTGGTGTACTTTTTTCTTTGACATTTAAAAACGTGCCCACATTCATGTCAAGCAGAGGTTTATGTATCCACACTGAAACCACTGCTGCAACAACTCTTCATACCAGACCTGATTTTGACTTACTGCACAGAAAATATTGCAAACAAGCAATTTATTTGAAATTATCTTTCTTGAGGATGCAGTAAGAATTATTTGTCACTGTGTGGCAGTGTGCTACACATTACTCCCTGTTCTGCTGTATCAGATGAGCCTTTTTGGGAGTGGCTAACAAACATGTTTAATTGCAGCCTTTTTATCCTCCTTTACATCCCTTGTAAAACTTTTTTTTTTTTTTTACGCTTACTCTTGTACCTTGTGTTTTATAAAGTCCATAAAGCGTATTGTGCTTTATTTTGTCAGCCTAATTACAGCCATTAGATGTTGCCCTTGCTTTTGTTGTGAGATCTGCTTCAGACAGATGTTTCTGACAGTGTACATCACAACTCCAGTTCAGAGGTCCACCCAGAAATGCTGATGATACTCTGAACAGGACAAGCCTGTAGTGCCTAAACTAGAGTTTCTGCTATGCTGTGGGTTCATCTTTGAGATATATCAGACCTCTAACCTGCATCATGGCATAAGCAGATCTTCTCTGTGATGTCTCTGATTCCTCAGTTCCTTCCTGTGCTTGAACATAAAAAGGTCGTAAGTGGCAAAAATGAAAACTGGTGGGAAAGCAGGTATTCAACTTTAGTTTACTACTTTAGGCAAATTCTGGTGTTGGAAGGGGAGGGTGACATACTGATTTTATCAAGACTATCTCACCTTTGCTTATTTCTATTATGTTTTAAAGTACTGAAGTAACTGTATAACTGAAGTTGTAAACGCCTGGAAAATAAAAGGATAACACTGGTTGTGGACTGATGCATCAGTGATTCCTCTGGTTATCTGTTTTCTGTTCTGAAAATACCTCAAAAGCAAAGTTTGTTTAAAGAGGCTGCTGCACATCTTTGAATGTGCAGGTCCCTGGGATGAGCAGGTGATGTCCTGTCTTTGTTACTTGAAGGAGGCTTCCAGTTGTTCTGAGTCATTTGTATTGTTTGCTTAGTTTCCAATGCTGAGCCTGGTTGCTGCTAGGAGGATTTAATGCTGTGCTCTGCTGGACCACTTTTAGACTCTCTTTGCTGTTGTTAATGATAATTAGGATGTGTCTTTTCACTGCAGGTTGGAAATGAGAGACTGCACCATTGTACATCCAGGTGCTGTCTGTGTCATGGTGAGGTTGCTGCCAAAACTGTACGATGAACGACATGCTCAGGTGAGTCTGAACATATCGAAATGCCATCTAAACAGTGTCTTCTACGTCTCTGTGGCTTCATTTCATTGCTTACTCTTTGCAAATGTAGTAGTACTAAAATTTACCTAAAACACTGTCAGGAGGAACAGCACAAACTTCACTGAGTCAACAGATGTGAGAACAACAAAGACTCTTGGCTGTCAGTTTGCCTAAGCATTTCTATACCTGTCTGATGCAGTACATGGATTTTGGTCCCAGAATAGTTATTCCAAAGGCATAATGTAGAAGTGCCTTGAAAATTGTCTAGAGTATTGCTAACAGCCCTAGCAACCAGAAAAGTCTGGCTCTTCGGACCTATGTTCCATAAACTTTTAATGCAGCTTAGAATGTATTTTTCTTGTATCTTTCTATATATATATACACACCCACTCTGAATAAAGATATTTCCTATATTGTATTGGCTATTTGGTCCAAAATACTTGAATGCAGTCAAAGTACATATGGAAGGCCTGAAATAAAACCAGGTTGTTCATCCAGAGCTATGAAAGGGGCAAATAACTGCTGGCAATTTCCAGCTCTGTTTATTGGAATCAAGCCATCAGCTAGTGAAATTTTGTTAATTACAGTAATTAATTTCTGAAAAACAAGTAGAATCGTTAATTGGATGAGAGTGTCATCAAGAAATTAGAGTTGGCTCTAGGACTTGAGTTCTGCAAGAGAGAGAGCCTCTCAGACCCTCAGTAGATGGCAGTGTTCTTAAAAGTATGAAGGACTAGAGCACAAATTCCAGCAATTTCAGCTATGTATTTAATTATGCTCATATTTTCTTTTTTTCTCTCACTCCTTTCTTAGTCAATAAGAAATTATTACTGGTAGTGTTTGTTTAGTATTGCTGTTGTGAATATGATTGCCTCAGGTAAAACAGGACCACTATTATGCAAGGTCCTGAGTCAAACCCTAGCTAGGAGTTAACAAATGTCTTAAAGAGTTCCCATAAAATAACCCACAAAAAGGATAGAGGACAAATAGAATTTTCCTGGCTATTTCTATTGAAAAAATCATTGAGAGAATGGATAGAATATTTCAGAGCTTGGGAAGCTCACTGATGCTGCCAGGTAGAGACATAAAAGGTTGGACTTTAATGCCATTAATCATAACGTAAACCACTGCATGAATCCTTGTGCAAGGAGATTCTACTTGGAGCACAGGATTCTGGTAAGATGTGATGCAAAAGGTTTAACCTCAGTGGCTAGTGAGGGGGAGTTACTTGGTACAAGGAAAATAACTGAAGGAATTACTCTTTGGGTAGATATATCCTGTCCAAAACAGGGTACTATTTTTTTTTTCTAGTGCCACAGTGTTTGACAGCTGTATGAGAGATGAAATAATGGCTTTGTGGATGTATCTCAGACTTTCATAAAAAAGTTTTAAGGGGTTTCTTGCTCTGAATTTAAGACTGAATTAAATAATACATTTTTTAGGAGCAAATACAGAGAAGAAGAGAAAATCACTCATCCCTTTCTGCTCCTTTTAGTGCTGTGATAGATACTTTAGGCCCAAGTGTCTAGGAGTAACCTGGAAAAATCTTTAGAATCAGTTCAGGTCATGTGCGGTTCCTTTGCTTTCACAGAATTGGCAATGAGAAAGACTGCTTTTACAGAAACATTAATGGAACTCAGTAAAATTAATGTACTTTTGATTCTGACTCTCAGAAATAATATCAATATCCTGCCAATTTTGCAACTTCTCACTGACCTTTGTCAGACCCAAGAAATGATGGGCTGAAGCAGTGTTGAGCCTGTCAGCATAGAAAACCCAGTAGCAGACAGTAAAAGAGGTGATTTTGCACTTCAGCTATTTCTTATACTTTCTATAATGAAAGTTAAAAGCTGAGGAGAATAGATTTGTGGATGTGTATTCCTACTATTGCTAGGTATGATAAAAAAATCATTTGAATGTCATGGGTACAAAAACTTGCTTAAAACTTTAAAACTGACCAAGAGTTTTGAGTCAGTAAACTGTATTTAGAGGATATTGGTCATGTTCATGCCTATGACTGGAACTAAACCAGTTTCCATGTTGTTTGACCAAATATAAGATAGATTTTCCTTTTATTAATATGTTGTCTGTTTAGTGATGAAAGACAGCATTGGACATGTTTCAAACACTTAGTAAATTGACATATTAGCATCCACTTTAGATATGTGGCCCAGGATATTCACCGAGTTGATTCTACCTTAAAAAGAAAGAAGTTTCCTCTCAGGCACATCTCATCCTTGACTGGAATTTTAAGATTCCAGAGTGTCATGACAGATCTTTCCCATTTGTAATGTCAGATACTGAGATTGCCTAGATCTGACAAGGCTGAGTAAAGGAAAGAACTTTTGAGAAGAGAGTAAAAGAATTACTCAGTTCTGTCTCATCATCCTGGCAGGTATTCTTGTGAATACAGACAAAAAAAAATCCTCTCACAATTCATCATGTAAATTATCTATACTTTTGCTAAATAATATTATTGCTTACACAGCTGGATTTTTCCTTTTTGTTTTCATCCATGCCTCTTGTATGATGTACTGCTGTCATAGTCACTGTTGTGAAAGTAAAACATTGTCCATCAATAAGGATTTTGCACCTTTTAAAAAGACCCTTATCCCTGTTTTAAATGTAGGCTAAATGACTTGTTCTTCCTTGTAGATGTTAACAAGGTAACATTTTTCAAGTGTTTTGCACACATAATTATTGCTGTATTGTTCTTAAATCTAAGGAAATTGCATCCTTTTGAAGGGAATTCACAGTGACAAAAGTTCATCATTTTTGCTTATCTTGAATACAGTATAATAACCTTGAAGATGAATAATAGTGAGTTAAATTCAGCTACCAAGTTTTGAAACTATGGGCTCTTAGGAGAAAAAATCTGGGAACTACTTAAGCAGATTGGGCAAATTGCTAGGTGACATTTTGCCGTTAAGACTCTAATCTGAGGCAGAGCTCAGCTACAGTCTAACTGCACCTTCAATATCCTGATTCATGGTGCAAGTAGTAAGTGTTAGGAAAATTAATCCATGCACACAGAAACACACAGCATGGTTTCCTGACCACCTTTAATATTTCCACTAAAATCTCATTTTACTGGAACAAAGATCCATGAAAACAGCACATTTTATTCAAAACAAGGCAGTATTGGTATTGACAGAGCTGCTAGGCTAATGAAAACAATCAATTTTTTTGTACACCATCACGCTTTTATTGGATTTATTTTGGAATAAACCAGTTGCTTCACTTAGTCAAGACCTATGTCAATCTTTGTTTAGTGGTATTTACACATACTTTCCTGCATATAGTTAGAAATGGAGTAAAATATTAATTAAAATATCTATAAAGTTGTGAGACTTTGTAATAGTGTAGTTTAGTCTGGTGGATGATTTTTATATGTAATGCGATGCATAGTGAAATTTATGTCCCTGGCAATAAATCGTCCTTCAGAGAGAAGAAAATGTTATCCAAAGAACTCACCCTTCAGATATGAAAAATGGTAATTGAGTTTGCAAAAACAGTATGTATGTTGCAATGGCTGTATTATCTTCTAAGTGTTGGGGATGCTTTGAAAACAAATTGCTTGTGGGCTTTGAAATTGTTCTGTATTGGCTTTGTCTGGTTGAATGAAAAAGAGCTCAATTCCTCTTTACACTTAATAAGCTTATTCTGAATCCAGTTACTTCTCATTCATGTTATAAAATCAAATCCCATTGCCTTCATTTGCATTTCTGTCACCATTGTTGTCTTCTTGTTTAAAAGTTTGCATATCGATTTCCTAGAAGAGCATATGAGAAAGCTTGAAAGCTCTTGGAAATAGGGAATAATTAATCTTTGTAAGATTTGTGTTTAAATATATTATCCAGTTACTTTTACATGAAGTCTAGTTAGGTCAATGGGGTACAATCCATTCCCAAATGGGAACAAATTGCTCTAAAAATAATTTATGAGAATTGATAGACTTTAAGATCAGTAAGAAGCAATAATGAGGTAAAGCATCAATTCAGCAAAACATATAGAGAAGTGTTGAAGATTGTTTCATGACATTGCTTGATAGTTTTGTCTAAGAGCAGGGTTTTAGAATGAAGAGTAGATCATGTCAATATGGCTCTCCACAGGCTCAATGTTAAATATATTCTGAATTCCTGTTTGGTCTTGGAGCTTATGCCTAATAACCTGCCCTTGGTGGTGATCCCTTGTTTCTGAATGACAGCTGATTGCTCTCTTCCTTCACCACCATAGTGTCAAGGCAGGAAAGCTGAGTTGTGGTTGGCCAAGCAGCTGCTTGGATGAATATATGCACACTGTTTAAGTGCAGAGCTTGATAGAACAGCCATGCAGTTCTGCTTGAGCCTCTTGCCTTAGGGGCTTCAGATGTTTACACTCAGGGATTTGACAACTGAAAAACAAATTAAAATAAAACAAATCAGTTACCATATACAGTTTAGTTCCAGCCCTCTGACTTTACTTCTGTGTCCATTTCAGCTTTCCCAGGAAATCCAGTGTGCTCTGGTTGATCACATCCAGTCCCTGGTGAAGTCAGAGAAGAGTCGTCAGGTGATGTGTGAATCTGGCCTGCTGAGCACCATCATCACCTCCTGTCAAGATGCTTTCTGCAATGACAGCCATCCCCTGCATCTGCCCCTCACCAGAGTGTTTGAGAAGCTCGCATCACAGGCTATTGAGCCACATGTGTTAAGGTATCAGATTGTATCTAATGGAACCAATTTGCTTTAGTGGTGCCATTTTTTTGCAAAGTTTATATAAATGCTTCACATAGTGCTCTAATTCAGCAAGACTCAGCCTTTTGTTTCAAGTCCCAGTTAATCCTCCTTTCTCACTGATTGCAGGATATATGCTTAAATGACTCCTGAAGATGGTATGAGTCTGTAGTGTTCTGCTGCATCATCTCTGCAGGGGTTGTAAAACCATTTATTAATGAACTAATTAAGTCATTGCAAAACAACCAGGGTTATTCTCTCCTGGTATTCATATGGAGAAGCTGTTTTCTGCAGCGTAAAAATGACTTTTTCGTATCTCAGATCCATGTCAATGACAGATGCAGAAATAAAAAGTATGGTCTTCTTCCTCAGTCACTGTTTCTAGTTTGAGGTTGCACTTTCTTCATTAATGCTAACAAGTACTAGACATTACAGTACCTAGCAGGTAGCAGAGTGCAGGTAAATTTAAATATTCATTGGAAGATTTTGTTTCTTTCACTCAAATACAGAATAGGATTTCTAAAAAAAATTTCAATAAAAAACCCCAACCCATAGATTTTTTCTTTCTGAATAATTAGGGCTAGTCAAGAATATTGATGAAGAAAAGAAATCTTTGATATTTTTTCAACCGGAAAATCTTGAAAGGAAATGTGAAGCAAACTAAATATTTGTGATGCTACAATGGAAAACATTTCTTTTGTTCTGTTTGGGATGTCTTTAAAATTTGGTGTTAAATATAAAAGTTGTTCTCCAGATCTAACTCTATTTGCATGGCTGCTGTGACTACAAAGTGTCTGGCTTCATTGTTTTCTTTTTTTTAAAGTTGCTTTCTTAATTTTTTTTTTTTCCATGTTAGGCAATTTCTGTGGTTGGGAGGTTCTCCATTGCTACCTTCCAGGCCCAGTGCAAACAAGCCCAATGTCCTTTTGTGTCAGGGGAGTGAGTCAGCTAATGCAGGTAAGCACACAATGAACAGTCTGTTGCTGATACAGTGGCTGAGTTAGGCATGTCTCTGAAATGACAGGAAACTGCTGCTGAGTAGGTTGCTCCAAGATAGTCACAGTGAAGGTGGAGTATGCCTAGAAGTTTTTCACTGGGTATTGCCCAGATTGGGTGGTACTTGAACAGTGAGAGCTGATCTAATGACCAGCAGAGATCAAATTGTGATATCTTTGTTCAAGTTAGATGCTGAATATAGACTCAGGCTTTGCTGGATCAGACATGGAAGTGAGCTATAATAAAAATAATATTCTACAAATGGAGTGTCTCCTTGGTTTGCAGCATGTTTTTCCTGTGATTTATAGCTAGGAATGGAATAAGGATGGGACTAAAGAGCACTGCTTTTTGTAGTCCCGAGGATATCCTACTAGTCTGCCTTGCTTGTACAGGCTCTTCTCCATAGGAGCCCTCTCTCTGCTATAATGTATTTTATAGATGAGAGGCTACAGTATAACAGTATTTGGTGCTTAAACTCTTCTCATGCCTGAGACACCTGATACAGTATGATCCATATCTGGGTCTTAAGTTCTTTGCAGTCATTCTTCAAATCCTCTCCCACGTGTTGCTTTTAACTATTGTGTTACAGCAGAGTTGAATGGTCTGTGTGTAAGGAAAATGGAACCAATGGGTTGGGGACATTTTTTAGTAGGGTGAGTTCTGGAGCTGCCTGGAGATGTGTGGGAAGAAAATATAGCTGAAATATGGCTATGGCTCTCCTGACAGCCTCCCATTTTGAAATGCCTTCAGTGCAATATTTTTTTGTATTGCTGAGGATTTTTGTAAGCTGTTGAGGATGTGTTATTTCAAGAGCATGAAGTGCTGTTCTGAGCAGTGATGAATAGAATATGGGCAATACCTGTGACTGGAAAAAGACTTGCAGACATTGATCTGGTTAGGCACTGTGTTCATCTTTCAGGTTCAGAAGAGAGTGTGATGGACAGCAAAACAGATCCTCAGACAGTTGTACCTATCAGGACCTCTCCTTGGCTGTCTAAGGGATCTGCACTGGCACTCCAGACTGCCATGAGTCTCATCTCCATGACATCACCTCGAAACTTCCAGCTACACAGCACAGCTTTAGCTCCATCGTTTGTGGAGTTTGACATGTCCATGGAAGGCTATGGGTATGGCTGCTGTTGCTTTTATTTTAGCTGCTCTGGGGTCTCCAAGCCCTTACTCTGAACACAGTAACTTTTCACTTCTCTCTTCATCTTAATCTATGTACCCTATGGCTGCTTTCCTTGCAGCAATGTTGCCAACATATTTTGTTACTGTCTTACTACTGACAGCCTACTCTCTGCCTTGCTAGCATGATTCTGCAATGCCAGAAGTCACTGGTGTCCCTTCAGGGATGATTTTGTTTCTGATGAATGGGTGCTTGCTTGCTTTTTTAGGTGTTTATATCTCCCTACCTTGGCCACTGTCATGGGATCCAGTGCAGACCAATCTGTCTCAGGAGGGACTGGCATGGGTAAGCACTTTGACTCACCTACAGCTTGCTGGGAGCACCGGCTTCTCAGCCCCAATGAAAGCATTCAACAGTTGTAAGAAATAAGTCATGTGTTTCAACGTTTCTGTCTCTGTGCCCCAGACCAGCTCTGAACTGTGTAACTCGTACTGCTCAGCAATATGCAGCACTGGGTACAGCTTCATAGTGTGCTGAATTAACATTAGCAATACAATTTTAAAGCAAGCTTCTAAGAAAACAGACTTAACAAGTAAGAGCCACCAGATTTTAGGGTAACAGACAATGGAAGGAATAGGAACTGTCACTTAAAGGGATTTTTCTATACAACAAAATGCTCTATTGGGTGGAATGGGAAATGGCTGTACTTTTTGCTTCCTGAATTTTTGTGAAATTTGAGAACTTGTTTCTGGCTCAGAGATTGCTAATTCATGAGCTCCATAGCATGGAGATCTAGCAGTCATTTCTCATCGGTCAGCTTTAGGTCATTTATACATGTGCACAGACTCATATGTGCAATCTTTGTGATATTGAATACAAGCAGAGAAATCTAACAGAATAGAAATTAAACCCTGTTGGGGAATAGAATTATTGGGATCAATAAAAGAACTGTGCAAGCAATAGGCCTGGAAGTTTTAGGCTTGTGTGTGAGAAAACTTTCCATGGGAAAGTCCCTGTGTGAAAGATAACAAGCAGGCCTGAGAAACAGAGAGGGAGTGAAAACTTGCAGCTGTACTATCCGGGAGTGAATGAGGGAGATGAGCACTGAATTCTTTTGATCATAACAAGACTATGGAAGCTTGCCAATGTAAGTCCAATTATGTAGAAATAGAAATGTGTCTTGATAAGCTTTAAGCCACTTAGGAGCTAACAAGCTGGTATACTATTTAAGTGCCTTTGAACTGCTAATAAACGGAGTTTTATGGAGTTTGCTTTATCAACCATATTGGTTTGGACTGTTTCTCTCTCCCCCCGCCCGGGGCCCGGGCTCCTCGTCCCGCTGAGCTTCTAACAAAACCCCATAACCGAATGTTGGTTTTTCCATGGTATGGACTACAAATGAAACACAAAGCAGTTTGCTAATGGCTGCCCAAGGAAAACAACTTCCTTAATGCCTCTTTGTTTCCTGTCTACAGGCACCAGAACGTTCCCTCCCTCAAGTGGACTGACACTCTCCTGCTGGTTCCTGGTTAGCAAGTTTGGTTTGGTGCACAACAGCCACCCACTCCGCTTCCTTACCATTGTGAGGCACATGTCAAGAACAGAGCAAGAATTTGTTTGCTTTTCTGTAAGCTTCTTTCCACAGGACCTTTCTTTGGTCATTTCTACAGAAGAAGTAGAATTCCAGCCACTTGGTAAGGCTCTTTTCAGTCAAGCTGCAATGCTGTGTCCTCTTATTATCTGGAATTTTTCATTAATAAATTTCCTCTTCTTTGAAGTACCCAGGATATTAATGAGATTTCTCTTCAGTTTTCCTCTTGCATCCAGTTGTGATTGTAATTCTTGGCCATGTTTAATTTTTAAGTTTGCTGTAGGCATTGTGAATTACTGCAATATTTTATGGAAAATTTTTCAGTGTCACTTATACTGTGGTGTGCAGTTGTGGAGACTGGGCTTGAACCAGTCTCTTCTGTGTGACACTAGGCAGGTTTGGAGAGTAGGATTGAGAATTTGGGGAGTGATCTAGCTTCCTAATGAAACAACTCATTTCCTCTCCTCTCTTTCAGAATGTTTTCTATTATGCCAATCTGTTAATATTGTTCCCTGCTGATATTTATCCCCTTTTCCTTATTGAGTAGAGTAGGTATTTCAAATGTAAATGTGATTGAATATTCCAGAGGAGGTTGGAAATGGAGTGGGAATAGTAGCTGGGACTTTTTCAAGCACAGCTGACAGTGTGAGTGCTCTGATTGCCTTAGATAATGATAAAAATTCTAGCTTACCTTTTTTCATAAAAGCTACAAATTATGATAGAGACTTTTATAATCTCATGGATTTGCTAGGAATTTCTCTGTGTCAGCTGTTACTGTCTCTGGCTCTGTGGGGTCACATGCATGCCCGCACACACACAGAGACGCATGGCTAGCTTCAGTATAAAGTCGGTCGCCAAGAGATGGGAAGGGCCTTCGTGTGTGTTCCAACAGGAGCATTTACTGCTTCTACACTGCCGAAGCCTACAGAGGCAAAGGCCAGAGCAATGCTGAACTCAGGGGGTTTAATCCGGGGGCGGGGCATGATACCTTTTCCTGGTCTTAAAATCAGGAGTCACACACGGTTAGAAGGGGAAAAGGGATTTTACCTTGGTATTTATTTTAAGGATCCTTAGGTGTACACGTCCAGGTCATATGCATCGAGATGCACCTTGCCGAGTCTATCTATGTCTTCGTCTTCTGTCTCCACCTCTCTCTCCCCTTCCCCAACATTGGGTATAACATTATAGGTTTTACTAATTAGCATATCTATCAAAGATTCCCCAATGAGAGGCTCAAGTGAGCCCCCCTCCCCAAGGAACTTTCCCCTGGATGGTTCTATCTTGGTTTACAGAATGTGTTCTGGAGAGGACCTTGGGGTCTGGGGCACACTGATCTCTGGCTACGAAGCTTCTAAAATGTTTTGTCTCTTAGCTTAACAAACAAGTCCAAGAATGTAGGCAAAAAAGCACTAGGAATACAGAAGTTGTAAAAAGGTATAACAGGGGTATAAAGGAAAGGGCAAAAATCTTCATGGCATCAGGCAAAGGCAGGACTAGGGAACGGGACCAATGGGGGAGCGACGAGGGGTAGAGGCTGACAGCCAGCCGGGGGAGCCAAACTGGGGTCGATTACCATAACAGAACAAGCATCCTGGGAGAGATTTCTTTCCCTCATCATGATGAATAAGTCTCTGGCACCAGAGACTGTCTTACCAAGAGCTCTCTCTGTCCCTTGTGCCACAGGCTAGTCGGCCATCACAGTCAGCTAACTGTGAATATACTGAGGGGTTCTCCTCTTAGTGAATATGTTGGGTTTTCCTAGGTCAGGGTAGTTTTGCAGTGTCAAGGCAGATAGCAGGTATTATTGGGGAGGGTGACACATTGTATGCTGGAGGG